>NC_026659.2:12213672-12546186 GCF_000004075.3 Cucumis sativus
CTTGCCTGTATACACAGAAGAAACGAGTCCATGAGTGCAAGCAAGGAACTCTAGATGTAACCTCCTACTTCAATAAACTTTCCTTACTCCGGCAAGAGATGAACTGGTGCAAAGCGATAGTCTGGGATACTCCAAATGACGAGATACAATATGCTAGACTTGAAGAAGTTGATCGAACTTATGACTTCCTTGCAGGTCTCAACCCCAAGTTTGACATAGTGTTCTGATTACTTCTGCTACTGACTCTGCTGCCTTTAGTTCTAAATCCTCTACCCATGATAGTGAGAAGAACAACGGGAAATCGATCCCTATTTGTGAGCATTGCAAGATATAGTGACATACTAAGAATTAGTATTGAAAACTTCACGGTCGTCCTTCAGGAGGTAAGAAACGCCCCTCAAATGATAAACAAAATTCAAGACGTGCTTATATGAGTGAGTATGTTGGAACCTCTCAATCATCTGGCTCTACTGTAAACTAAAATGGTCCCAATCCACCCTCCATTCTAGGAGCCATTGCTCAGTTAGGTATGCCTCAATTCCTTAATCCTATCAGCATCGATGCGAAGAATCCCCAGAACTAAACTTGAGTGCTACAGATCACTTCATAGGTTCCTTTGAGAATTTTGTGACTTATATTCCGTGTGCTTATAAAGAAAAGCTAGGAAGCATAGATATCGACACACGACACGGGGAGACAACAACATTGACACGGTGACAAACCATTTTTCAAAAAAGTAGGACACGACACGTTGGGGACACATCAATTTTTAAGTAAAAAAAATTAAATATATGTCATACATTTAAACATATTACATAACAAAGATTCCAATTAAAAGCATCAACATAACAAGTTTAGAGCCATAAAACATAACAAGGGCAGAGAGGGTTGGTGGCCTGGTGGGGAGAATCGAAGAACAGTGAAGAAACCTAATAATTAAAAAAAAAAAATAAACCTAATAATTATTGCAATTAGACTGATTAATGGATCGTTTCTATGGGTTTTTTCTCTTCAGCCATGTTAGAGCTGTGTCCGAAATTAAAAAAAATAAAAAATCAACAGGCCAACGAGCGTGTCGAAGACGTGTCGATGTCAAAAACGTGTTCAACATTGATACTTCACCATCTTAGGAGTGTCGGTGTTTCTTAGATGAAAAGAGCAAAATAGACGATGGTTCCCTAGCTCCAATTGCTGAGAAGGGACAAATTTTTTCCTTTGAAGGGGTATCCCTCCAAAATGTGTTGCATGTGCCTAAGATTTCCTATAATTTGCTATCTATAAGCAAGATCACCCATGAGTTGAATTGCAAAGCTACTTTCTTACTTGATTCTATTTCTTTTCAAAACTTGAGCTCGAAGAGGATGATTGACACTACCCGACATAGCAGACAGTATCTCCATGATAATAATATCTCCGCTAGTAGTAACTTTAGGAGTAGTTTATAATCTTCATATTTTACTATTTCTAAACAAGATTGTAAGTTGTGACATTTCCAGTTGGGCCACTCAAACTTTCAATATATGAAGTATTTATTATCTCTTCTCTAAAGCTGATGTCTCCTCTTTATCTTGTGATACGTATTCGAGTCAAACAACATCGGGTCACTACCTCTTCTGGAAAATGGTGGTTTGTAACCTTTATTGTTGATCATACTTTCTTACCTGGGTCTTCTTTATCACTGATAAATCCAAGGTCTCCTCTGTATTTTAGAACTTCTACCACACCGTAGAAATGCAGTTCAATGCAAAAATTACAATTTTTCGGAGTGATACTGGTCATAAGTTTTAAAGCATACCCTTAGTGAGTTTCTGTTCTCCAAAGGGATTGTTCACCAAAGCTTATGTGCTTACCCCCCTCAACAAAATGAGGTTCCCCAGAGGAAAAACCGTCACCTTTTGGAAGTAGCTCGTTCCCTCATGTTGTCTACTTCCCTTCCTTCTTATCCGTGGGGAGATGTTCTTACTGCAGCTTATCTCATCAATAGGATGCTTTCTCGTGTCCTCCACCTCTAGACTCCCCTAGATTGTCTCAAGGAGTTGTATCCCTCTACCCACCTCACTTTTGAGGTTCCCCTTTATGTATTTGGGTGTACAGCCTATGTTCATAAATTTGGCCCTAACAACCCATCGAGCTCAGGCGTGTGTGTTTGTTGGGATCCCCTTCATCAACGAGACTATAAATGTTTCCATCCTCCTTCCGGTAAATATTTTTATCACTATGGATGACACCTTTTGTGAGGATCGGCCTTTCCTTCCCATTAGCCATCTTTAGGGGGTGAATGTGAGTTATGGAAGAGATGAAAGCTCTTGAAAAGAAGAAGACTTGGGAGATCTGTACTCTCCCTAAGGGACATAAAACCGTGGGATGCAAATGTGTGTTCACCCTCAAATAGAAGGCACATGGAACTCTTGCAGGTTAATTGCAAATGGGTTTACTCAGACATTTGGAGTCGATTACTCTTAAATTTTTTCACTAGTTGCAAAACTAAATACCGTTAGAGTTCTGCTAACTTTTGCTATGAATAAAGACAGACCCTTATATCAGTTAGATGTTAAGAATATGTTACTGAATGGAGACTTAAAGAAGTCTATATGAGCCCTCCTCCAAGGTATGAAGTAGAGTTTGATCATCAGGCCTACAAACAACAATCCTTATATGCACGAAAATGGTCACCGAAGCACGGTTTGATAGGTTTACTATCTTTGTCAAGTCCTAAGGGTACAGTCAAGGGCACTTTGATCACACTTTGTTTACGAAAGTCTCCAAGGCTGGGAAGATTGCAATGTTGATTGTTTATGTTGATGACATTGTTTTATCTGGAATTGACATTGTTGAGATCATTCAACTGAAAAAGAAGATGGGTGATGAGTTTGAAATTAAAGACTTGGGAACCTGAAGTATTTCTTTGGGATGGAGGTAGCTAATCAAAAGAAGGTATCTTCGTATCTCAAAGGAAGTATACCCTTGATTTGCTGACTGAAACAAGTATACTGGGGTGTTGTCCTGCTGATACTTCTATTGGATTCAATTGTAAACTGGGAAATTCCAATGATAGAGTTCCAGTTGATAAAGAAAAATATCAACACATTGTGGGAAAGTTGATTTACTTGTTACATACTAGTCCAGATATCTCCTATGATGTGAGTGCCACTAGTCAGTTCATGCAGACTCCCTATACGAAACATATGGAGGCAGTTAACAGAATTACAAGGTACTTAAAAACAACACCTAGTAAAGGGTTGATATTTAGGAAGACCGACAAAAGAGTTATTGAGGCCTATATTGACTCTGACTGGGTAAGGTTTGTTGTTGACAGAAAATCCACCTTTGGCTATTGTACTTTTGTATGAGTCAATCTCGTAAACTTGAAGAAGTAAGAAGCAAGGAGTTGTGACCAGAAGCATTGCTGAAGTTGAGTACATGGTTAGGAGTTTGGGAATACCTGAGAAGATTTAGATTCATAGGGTTTTATCTGAAGGGTATGAGGTGCTGATGAAATTATTCTGTGATAATGAGCAGCTATTCGCATTACCAACAATCCAGTTCAACATGATAGAACTAAACATGTGAAGATTGATCGACACTTTATTAAAGAACGACTAAACAACGGTAGCATATGCATTCCAGTGGGCTACCCAAGGAAAGATTTAACCTAATTTTCTTTCCTTTTTTATACATGATTGTTGTCTTGTCTATTTACTTTCACCTTTGTATCTTTTATTCGTATGAGATAATAATAAAAAAAGTCAAATCGTGGTTTTTCTCCCGGTACTGGGGTTTCTACGTAACTCAGTGTCTTTTTTCTTTACCACTGTCAATAGATAGTTTAAATGAGATCATGCTCTACAAGTTGCTGATCCAAGGTAAGGTGTTGTTTTGTAGAATTCCTATCGTTGTAGGACTACAATAGGGGTGTGGTAGGTGACTGTAAACCATGAAGAATAGGTGGCATTCAAAATGTGGAAAGTCATGTTCCATAACTTCCAGTAACTCCACTTGAGGATTGAACAATGCACTAAAACAAGGTTAGGTGCCATGCAGTTTAAACAATGATCGACAAACGACTCACAAAGATCTTCTCATCCAATAACGCAAGCAAATCACCTAGCTGAAAAACACAATCGCTATAACCTTGGTAGAAAATTGGTGGCAAATTGAAATGAGTGTCCATATTACTTCAGCAATCTACTACCACAAATATAACATTGTTGTCTGAGGATTTTGGTTGGTCCTCTAGGAAATCCATAGTGACATCCTCCTAAAGCCAATCCAGTGCTGGTAGGGCCGTAACAATCCCACTAGAGAGACAATCTTAATTTTGTTTTGTTGACAAATGGAACATTTCTCGATGTGAGTGTTTACATTGACCTTCATACTGCTACAAAATAGCTCACCTATTATTTTTTTTGTAGGTTCTAAGAAACCCAAATTCCCTCCCAAAACAAAATCATCGAATTTATGCAATATAGTAGAAATCAAGGAGGAAGTTTGCGGTATCACCAATCGTTCTTTGTAGAATAATTTCCATCAACACAACTTATCGTGTTGTATGTCATTACTTGGAACAATATGGGAGTCAGTTTTTATGATTTTGACCTAAACTTACATAGATGGTGGTTTGAACCATGACGGAAGCTAGGTCCGCCACCAACAATAGTCACAACTCATCCATCGTTTTATTTTCCAACCTCAGTCGATATTGAATCTCAAAATCATATCCCAGCAGCCTCACTTTAATAACCCATTTTTATAGTTCAGTTGTACCTCACTTGTCAAGGAAAAAATTTAGTGCATAGTCCATTCAAACCAGTGTGCTGACAACACAATAGCCATGAGTTCCCTTTCATATGCAGGCTTGGTGCAAGTTCGTTCAAACAGTGTCTAACTAAAAGGCTATAAGACTTTGTTGCTGAGATAAAGGTTCGCTGAGGCCTAGGCCTCTTCTTGAACATTTGTTTGAGCCCGCTTTTGGCCTCTGGGTTCTCTGCATCCTCTTTAAATTCTATCGTATTTCTAACAGAAATTTTAGTTCTCTTCAGTTATATATGTGTGTAATTCTCCTCTGAATTTTGTTTGAAAACAATTCTTCCCTCCATTCTACTATCAAGTCACAACTAATTCATCCATTGGACACTCGTAACTTTTACATTTCAAATAAAAATTTTAATGACATCACTATGGAATAATGTTTGTAATACAAATAAAATAGCATAGCACATATCACAGCTTTTTTAATTTTGGAAGAAAGTTTACCTAGCACTAGGGCAGCACCAATCCAGCCGGTCAATCCCCACCTTTCACCAAGAAGGATCCAGGCAAAACTACCACCCCAAACTGGCTCCAAGCTGTAAATAATGGCAGTTTCGGTGGCAGATACATCGCACATGGCAGCCATCTGGAAAATCGTATATGGCTTTGCTAAGAAGTCATGGACTAAGATTCACTACTTTTCATTGTTGCGTGGAAAAGGCAACTCTCATTTTAATCAAATTTTCAGATACATTTACTTCACAAAGTATTTTATGTAGATGTAGACTACAATTGAAATAATTTAGATCAATTCCTTGGGATTCAAAATCCTAATGTTTCCCTTGAAGTAGTTGGTAATTCAACAAGACTTCGAAAGACAAATTGAAACATTCATTTTACAATTAGCAAAGAACTTTTAGGACTCAGTAAAGGCTGATGAGGCAATTAAGTTACAGAATGAATAAAATAATAAAAGAAGGAACACCCCAAACAGAAAGATCAGTCAAATTGAATAGTAACTCAAAGGAAAAGCAAAACTCAAATTAAAATTTTATATAGAGATAAAATGAGAAGACATACCTCTAGCCACAGGCAAAAACCAGTGGACAATAAGCCTGTGTACAGAGCAGGTACCCAAGGAAACATGAACACCCAATCTAAATATGTTTTCCAATTCCATGACTCACTAATTGTTTCCGTTCCATTAATCCATCTCCAAATAAAATACCACAGGATTGACAGAATAGAAACAACACAAACCTGAAAGAGTAATTAAAATCACTCAAACCGTGCAGCAAAAGTAACACCACCTTTTTTTTCTTTTAATTTATTTATAGGAGTAACACCACTGCCTCCCAGCATCTACTATTTATGAGAAAATATTAACCTCGTATGCAAGGAGTGGCAAGAATTTATCCTTATCTATACGTCTTGAAATATGCTCTGTTCTTAGCATATGAACACCGAAAAATATTGCACTCATGAAGTTCAAAAGATCTCCCACCTGAATAAATCATAGGAATTAGTTGAATGTGTTGTCTATACATATATCAAAATCTCAAAATCTCAAAATCAGAGCATTAGAAAATCTCAAATTATTGATAATATTTTGCAAAATTATTACAAGTTTGAAATTAAACATACACAAGGAGGGGATCCACTGGATTCAAGCATAGCGACTCCAACAACTGACATGAGAGCTCCGAACCAGGTACGAGCAGGAACAATGGCCCCTAAAAGTCCATCAAGTAAAGGAACTACGAGTACCTGATTATTTGATACACAAGTACCTTAATCAACATTATAATGGCAAGAAAGGTTACTACATCATATACCATACGTATAATTCCAAATATTACCGTCAGCATTGATATGAAGGATGCTCGCCCAGCATCAGATGTTATAAGTCCAAATGCCTGCATCAAGTACCCTAAACTAACCCAGAAACCTAACTCGATTCCAGCATCGCGGATCTCAACATCATCCCATTTATCCAATACAAGTGGAACAAATGGAATAGCAGTCATGGCAAACCGTACAACATTGAAGGTTGCAGGATCCACTAATTCTTCAACCTCTTTCACAACTGGAATACTGCTAGCTACAACAACCAAAATTTGGAAATATTGAATGGTATTTTAGTTGAAGATCTCAAGAATTCCTTACTATATTAAAGGAAGAAAACTTCAAGACTTTTGTAATTGTAGCTAATGTTTTTTTTTTTTAAATGAAATTGTATAACCTTTTTAATAGTAGGAAAATTTTGTATTTTGTGGAAAACTTCCTGACCAACCTTAGATGATAGAGAAGGAGAAAAAAAAAACTTAATCCTTTTCTTTTCTTCTTCTTCTTCTTCATCTTTCAATAAGAAAATAGGTTCCATAAAGAGAAGTGAAACTATAATAAAATTTGCCTAACATATATTTCACAAGTTCTCTACTATAACAATCATTCTAGAAATACCATGGGGTATTTGACCACCAACTTCATAAGTTGATGTAAAACAACTCATCTTCAATAGTAACATTGTGCTCAAGTTTGCACATTTGTCAAAGAATTTCATCTTCCCTTATTTTTCTATTTTGAACATTGATCAAGAACGCCACCTTCCAATTCTACACCCCAAACACAGATTTATGAACTCCAACATATTAGCTCTAGACTTAATAACTCAATTTAATACCCAAACACCTTTAATAGTGTACATACATTGTGATTCACAGAAAGATACTATGTTGAGAACACTAGAACCAGGTATTATAGGCGGTGGGAGGGTACCATGGTTGCTACAAATTGCATTATGACTCAACAGCATACAAATTTAAGTGATCAATCCAAATTAACAGGACTGCCACAAATACATGGACCTCAACTTTCAGATTTTACATTAGGCTGGAATATCCTAAATTAAACACTTATTCTTTTTGGGTAGATTCAAACCGAACAGAAGAATCAATACAAAGTCTCATCTGCCTACTGCTGAATAAAAGCATTCAAGCACAGAAGTGTACGAATTCCGGTTCAGCATAGTTATATCTGACATACTTGGTGGACATTCTTACCATTAATTCAGATTATCAACAACTGATCTAATAAATACGTGGGTGTTCATCAAAGAGAAGCGCACCATAAACAATTGTGACGACGTTGAGCAAAATGATACTCCTAACTTTCTTCGAGGCAAAAAAGATCCTTCGCCAAAGAGAACGCTTATCAAATAAAGACACCAAAGAGAGAATCACACTGTTACGCGGTCGAATCGGATTAGAAGAGACCCGAACAAGCTCATGCCCTTGGCAATCTCCAAGAACGACCGATTTCGAATTCTTGGGCCGCGGGGAATTGGAGTTTTGAGCATAAACAGCGCAACGACGAGTTGCGGAATCAATCACAGGAGATCGTTTGCAGTAATAGAAAATGAAATTGGATGTGGAGGATGGAAAAATGGGAAATTTGAGGTTGATTGAAGCAGTGTGAAGAGATGAACTCCATTGAAATGGGGCTCCCATGGCTCACTCCGATCGGACCAGCATATTCTTACGGTTCGTGTGTACCAAATTTTTTGGAGTTCACTTGGTATAGAAATATCGGCCATGTTCTTATTTCTGAACTTCAATTGTCTCTTCTTCTCGAAAAGCCAATTGCTTAACGGCACGTTCACAAAGTTGCTTTCACAATGCTACAAATAAATTTTGGATGTTCATGAAATGTTTTCTCTTCTTTTCTTTCTTGAAGAAGAAAATGTAGCATTGGATATCCATCACACGAAAGCCCGTTTGAATTCTAATCCATTCTCATTAATCCGTGTTGGTTATGACCATCTCCTGACCCCATTGTCACTCACGTCTTAATGAGTCAAGCTCGGACCTGATTTCATGAAATCAGCCCTATGTTTGAATTCTATTTCGTGACTTTGAACTTCAAGCCGTATTAATTCAAATAACGATGTACCAAGGCATATTTCAATCGTGATAGGGACACCAAAGCGATCCTAGGTGAACTTGATAAAACTACCTCGATTTTTAGCAAAGTCACAATTTTACATACCTCTATCCTTATTGGTTGAGTTAAAAGTTGTGCCCTCGTTGACCGATTGTGTACTAGTTAGACATATCTAGTGCACTTTTAAGTTCGGTGTTGTTCACCAATTGATTGAATCTTATCCGTACGTGGCCTACCAACACATATTACTATCTTTGGTGGTAGGATCACACAGTCCATGTACCCTGCACGCTTCTTCCATTCAAACAAATGTTTGATTAGATATATTGGTTCTGCATATGATAGGTTGAGGGATTTCACGTTGTACACTGAGGATAAGAATGTAGATGAGAATAACAAATTTAGCAACACATACAAGAAAAGATATAGCTTGTGAATGAAAGAAACAATCTGTTTGGATGAGGAGGATATAAATAATTCTTAGGAAGCACATGTCTTAGATACAAAAAACAATACACACCATTACTAGGTTCGTACAAGCAGATGGGAATCAAGGTTCGACTATACAACATATAAACTTGCTAACAAAGAACTGAAAACCTTAGTACGGCATCGAGACATCTACCATGTACAAGTGCATTGTAAAGCTCACGATCACATACAGTCTGGAACAATGATAGATGCAAATAGAATATTTTTGTCAAAGAGTGCATTGAAAGATGAACTATCGATGGACACCATCAAAGAAAATTTTAAATATCATGTGTTAAAGTCATCTATATGAAATTGTTGGTTGTTGTATGCAAAGGAGATGACTATACTGGGAGACCACATGTAACTACAATTTGTGAAAGCCTAATATTTAAAATTGTCAAGTACTATAACATTTATACATATTCCTAAAGGGATAAGAGCCCTACACAGTGGAAGATTTAACATAAACTTTAACTCAATTTAATTTAGGATCTAAAAATATCAGTACATTGGAAATAGTATCGAAACAAATTTATATGGCAAAGCATGCTTTCAAATTAAATACAGAGAATAGGAAAGGAATACTTACGTTGCTAAATCATTGGGACACCACCACTTGGAGACTTCCTTATTCTCTAAGCTAAGATTTTGGTTTGTGGAACCAAAATTGAAATGGAAAAATGTAGCAAAAATTGAGAGGTACAGAGTTTTTCAGAATTCACAAACACCTCCGTATCTTTCATACCAATATCTCCTAAAGAAGAGAGAAGTTAAAGAATATATAGGAATGTAGAAAAACCACTTGGTCTTGTTCCCAAAATGATAAGCATATTGAGTTGACAATCTATACAAATCGAAGAACAATCTTTGGCAAACAAAATTTTATAATACACTCAGGATTAAGACTAAGTTACCTAGGTCATCCTAATCAAATAGAAACCTTACAAGCTTACGGAGTTACATCTAGTGGTTACTATTTTGTGGTCTAGTCTTATGCAAACTCATTGTGTAGGATATCCTCACCCATATGTCACCTACATGAACACGTTGGATCATTACGTTTGTATAAAATACAAAGTGGGTCGTATCCATAGTGTTACCAAGATAAGGTACCCAGCATTATCCCTATACTATAAATCCTTTAAGTTGTATCTCGAACATTGATCCATGTATGTCTCTACATACTATTCAAGACCCATCAAATTAGTTTAGGATGTTAGTTAATTGGATTTAGTTTATTAAGACAAAACTAATAATATAATCAATAACACTTATTCAAATTATAATAATAACATTTTATTAATAACGAGTAAAAATGATTACATTTACTATCTATGAGTTTTAGAACATAAAACCTAATAATTTCTAATTACTAATTAATCACAATCACAAGTATGTTAGAGCATTCGTAGTCGATCGTTTGATAGCATACAAAGTTGGAGGTGTTAGTGGAATGTACAAACCCAAACACATCTCAAACGACAGTAGAAGAGAGTTTAGAGTGAACATTAGTTATGATAAGGCGTGAGGGGCATAATGGTCTTTTCCTAAGATCTTTTCATTTTATTAAATTTTAAATAAAAAGGGGAGATAATTTTTTCTCTTCCTCTCCTTCCTCATGCTTTTAGAGACATCAGCCGGCCCCCTTATGTTGAAATGCGTTTTTTGTCAACCATCTCTCTCTTGCACGCTGGGAATGACGCAACTCGTTGATAATAGCAACTCGTTGATAATAGCAACATCTGCATCGCTTGTCTGCTACACCTCCTATGGTGCCCACGCTGCACCTTTGTTCATCAATTGTTGATGCGCTACTCGACTAACCAGACGACGACCTGCACGTCGACGAATAAATCCAGCCACGCTATTTTTCACACCAGCCACGAGTTTCTTCTTTGATGCTTCCTCTTCAGTCGTTGCATGGGATAACTCGCGAGAGATGAAGTTAGTTGTTGGTGTCTATTCTTCTTTTAGATCCACCATTTAAAAAGTAAGATTCTTATGGTTTTGGGTTGTCTTTATTACCCATTACCCATTACCCATTACATTTTTATACTAGATTTAATTTAGGAAGAGTTTGAGTCGCTGTCCAGCTAGTTGGAAGCTCAAAATTGGGCGTTTTTGCACGAATGGGATAAGATTTTAAGACTCTTTGAGTGAGTCTTGAATACCCATTTAATTCTAGTGCTAATATTGAATAACCCTTGATGTTGAAAGTTAGACTTTGAGATTAAAAGGCCATTAGAGTGTTGTCCATTAGAATTAAGGCTACTACGACAAATTTTTAGTAAGATTTTGGGTCATTCTAGTAAGTTTCGCAAATACCCATTTAGTTTCGACAAGGTATCGATAAGGTTTCAGATAATTTTAGTGGGTTCTCTCATAGTTCTTAAATACCCACTTAGTTTTAGCATGAACTTGATTTTACCCATATTGTTTTTGTATGAGAGATTGAAAATTTGGAAAACTTGAAAGCATGGATCAACACGTTTAAGGTCGTCTTGGATAAGTTTGGGTAAGTTTCTAAGTATTGACTCGTTAAATTGGTATTGAGATTGTTAATGGATCTAAACCTCTAAAGTATGGATATTGAATATAAGAGTGTGGATTTAAAAGACAACTTAAGTTTGGGTGCATATGACGTTAAGAGTTTAAGTTGAAGTTTAAGGGTCCAAAAGTGAAGTTTTAGCCTAAATTAAAGCACTTGAAGAACAGCTCAATCTAAATCTTAGGAAGTGCTTAAGGTTGTTGACTCTTGTTGATATATTGGATACAAATCCCAAAAGATCAGCAATAATGGATATAAAAGTGTATCCACATAAACGACCCATTGAGTTTGATGTATTGAGAACGCGCAAACATGTTTGGTACTATAGCCCTTTTTATTAGAATAATGAGGAAAAAATGTATAAGAAGATAATCAGAAAACGTAACTTGTGTTGTCAACACATTATTATATATTTAGAAATATAACTTACATAAGCATCATGCCTATTTTACGTGATTATCATGTTTAAATGCAAGATAAGTGGACAAGAAAGAAGCAAATCATAGAGGACACCTCGCGCATAGGTCACGCGATGGGAACTCACATGGCGACTAACACCTCCAGACGAGGAATTATGCCATCACGCGAGGAAAGCTCACTACAAGACAAGAATGGTAGTTGGAGTGATGTGACTTCCTAGAACCAAAAATCGTGTGATCTTCACCAAAATCGGAGAGTGATATCTGAATAGACCGCCACACAAAAGACGCCTGAATGGGCAAGAGGCCTGCATGGACCGAAAATAGGGTCTGTATGGGCAAAAACCTAGAGAGTCAGGGGCAAGGATTAGCCTAGCTACTAGATGCACAACACTTCTTCATCTTTTCTGATCATAGTCTAATGTGAAAGCTTAGATTTTGAGAGGATAAGAACTATCTCTCGTTCCTCTTAATTTGTGTTTCAATCAACTCTTCTTTCCTTCCATTTTTGCATTTCTTTGTAATATATGTTGTTCATATTGTACAATGGCCTAAGGCCTGCATTGTTTATATATATGTTACATGGTTATACCTTTTCAATCCATCATTTATGGACCTTTCACTTGTCAATGTGTTATTAGTAGTTAGGTTTGTGGTAAGTTCTCGATAAAGAGTCTAGCTTATACGGCTTATCGTATTAATTGAGCAATATTCATCACTTGTCTAGTGTCAATCGCCGACTACATGAGAAGGCAAGTAGCAAGGATAAGGCTAATGCGCGAAAAGAGAAGTTTGGTAACAAACCCCACCTTAGCGAGAGAACTTCCAACATTTATATCCCGAAAGGCAAACAAGTGCGAACATTAGGCATTGAGAGGTTGTGTCCTTAAACGAGAAGTTCTATAAGTGTTATAAGTGAAGTCTTCTAGATATATCTTGCCTAATAATCAAGCTCAATCATTTGCGTCCCGAAAAGTAAGCAAGTGTGGCGTCTAAACACTTCGAGAGAAGGTTGCCTTAATCATGAGTTGATTATACAATTTATATCACATCAAAGTTCTCACATTGCTTAATTACCTAATAGTACGAAAACCTTCCTTCCGCTTTCTCTCGCATGCAAGTTAGTTCACTTAATCTTTCGTATTATCATACTTTACCCCCCTATGCATGAGTCTCTTGGTGAGTGTAAATAACTTTAGTTTTATTTTATGTACAAATTTTTTTACCGCAACCATCATAATGCCTAACAAATGAGTAACACCCTAGAACTAATATCTTGAAATAATTTTCCGTGCTCGACCTTGGATCACCTAGGGAAAACTACTACTTCGCTTGCACTTGGACAAAAAGTAGGAAAACTTGGATTTAACGATGACATAGGCTCCACACGATAAAGAGGTACATAATGAACACTTTATGCTATGATCATGACCCATGACGTATGCTTAGAATGAACCACACAATACAAAAAGACATGGCGAGCACATTACGTACAACAAATCTACTTAGTGATGTATTGTAGTTGCGTTACACATATGTTAGATTACTAAGACTAAGTCCCAAGTAATATTTATATGTTGTTCCAACAAGAGAACACATACAAAACAACCATGTATCTATATAAAAGACCCATTGAGCTTGAACTAAGTTGGATGCTCATGGGGTTTAGTATCTAGATTTCAAGTCCAAGGGTTTGTAGGTGAAAGGCTTAATCTAATCCTAAGCGCTTTGAAAATTCGAGGATCTTAGAAATATAGAATGGATTTAGGTGGCCTCATGAAGTGTTTAAGGTTAGTTGACTCATGTTGATATAGTGGAACTAAATCTAAAAATCATTGATAGTTGAAATAAAAGTGTATTGAAATGAAAGACCCAATGACTTCGACTTAAGTTTGGACAATCATTTTACTAAGGATCTAAATTTGAGGTTTAAAGGTTTGGAAGTAGATTTTTAGTCTAGTCTAAGGAGATTTGAGAATGTAAGGACTCTAGAAATGTAAAAGAACTTGAATGCTCATAATGAAGTGTTTTTATAGATTATTGTGTCATCGTGCTAAGTGAATATAATTGAGAGACCTTAATCTTTGTTTCAGACCAACTTGAAATGGGGAAAGCATATAATCTCAAGGGGATCCAGTCATTGTTTTTAAATATTTTCGTTATAAATTTATATATGTCATTATAACACATTATGATTGTGACGATTACTCGTATGACTGTTTTATGATCTATGTGTTAGAAATTTTTTCAAATATGGTTTTTGGTTTTCCATGAACTCTTGTATTTTGAAACTGTGGTTGAGCCCAAACTTACCAAGCAAGTTTTAGATGACAATTGATTTCTAAAATATTCATTGATTTATAAATATTCATTAGAAAATGTGTTTCTAACCATGTTTGGTTTTTAACTTTAAATATGTGACGTTTATGAAATAATGTTGGTGATTTCCCTAAAGTCTACGTGAATTTGTTTTCATAGCACCAACTATGGTTGTTAGGGGATTTTGGGGCTGAAATAGGCCATAACATGAGATCCAAGAACTTGAGCCTAGATGAGAATATGGATAAAGGATTGTGATATGGCTTCGAGCCTAGCTTAACCCATGCTCGGTGGCTCTATGTGCACATAGGAGTGGATATGAAGATTGTTACTGTGTTAGGTGCTAAGTATGTATGAGCTCAATTTAGCTGTGTGTTTCCTTGTGGATATGGATCACGCATAAGTTAATCTTGGTTGTGTATTTACTATGCTATCATGTTGGGATTAGATGGAGGTTGTTAATTACTGTGGTAGGTGCTAAGTGGTGTGAGCTCAATTTGGTCGTGTGTTTTCTTGTATATATGGATTACGCGTGAGCTATTTTCGATCGTGCATTTAGTATTCTACCATGGTCGAATTTGATGGAAGTTGCTATCGTGGTGGGTACTAAATATGCATGAGCTAGGTTTAGCCACATGATTTCTTGATCATGTACGAGATTTTCTTTGTCGTATATTTAAGCCCCTTGTCATGGTTGAGTTGTGTATAGGGTTGTTGGCAAACACTCGTGATTTTTATAGTAACATGTGATTATAACACTTTATTTATGATTTCATTATTGATGTCACATTTAAACATTCTTTAGAGCATGTTTTATGAATTTTTACTTCTAAAAACTTGCCACTCATTGAGTTCTTAGCTCACATTTTCAATGTTTTCTCCCCTTAGGTAGTGGTCAAGGACCAAACACTGGTTGAGCTCTCCTTTACTGATTTTAGATTCTCATTCTTTTTGCATGTATATATGCAAGTTTTATATTGCATCATAGATTGTTAATTAGAAGTAGCAAAAGTCACGATAAGGATTTAAGTTTTGAGAGGTCTCTTATTAGACTGTATTTATTTTGTAACTAATTTGTAGTTGAATATAAACTTTGATTGGGACTTTGAACTAATTGGATGAGTGTGTTGTGATATACACACGATATTATTTTAAGTTTGAAGAAAATTTATATATACAAAAGTGAAAATTTTCTCTCTTTTTAAGTCTGGCTAACCCATATTTTAGGGGAGATGTTACCAAAATTTATGTAGAATTTCATATTACTTGTTCTATAGAAGTTCAAGTTGAAAAATGTTGTTTTCAAAAGCGTTTTCATGCCACGATCTAGGTTAGGAGGGAAAACCTAACATGGGGTGTGACAAACTTTACCCACTAGTATACCGAACAATTAAAATTGCATGAACGCAACTACTCAACGCATGCCTTAGAGTTGGCCGCCATAGTCCACACATTAAAGAGAACTAGCAACATTATCTTTTTGGAGAAAGGTGCATCTTCACTAACCATTATGCCTCAAATACATTTTTGATCAAAATGAGTCAAATTTAAGGTAAAGATGTTGGGTGAAACTTATTAAATATTTTGATTGCACTATTGTTTATCATCCAAGAAAGACTAATGTTATAGCTAACGCATTGAGCAGAAAGAGTTCAAGTGTAGGAAATGAAGGAAGAATAACCTTACTACAAGAGTTGAGAGATTGTAAGGTGATCTTGAATGTAGAATCAGTTGGGAATTTAGTAGCTTGATTTCAAGTTAAACTCACCCTCAAAGAGTAAATTGTTAAGGCACAACTAGAAGATCCCACGTTAAGAAGATTGGCCAAAGAAGTAAGATGTGAAAAGCAATCAGACTACATATTTAAAAATGATGATGCATTGCTAAAGGATCAAAGATTATGTGCTCCAAATAATCAGACATCGAAGGAGAGTCTTTTGGAAGAAGCACACAACTTGGTTTATGCGATGCACCCTGGTAGTACCAGGATCTGATTATTATGTCGGCAGTTCCTATATAAAATCCCTCTTTTGATTTGTTTCACAGATCTACAAAGATGGGTTAAATAGAGAATGAAGCATTTACGAAGAGGGGATCGAAGAGAACGAACGACGTGATAACCTACCATTGTTGCTCTTGCCACTGCAGTTCTTGTTGCCTACCTCATCTCGTTCGATGTCGCCGTCACCACCACTATCTCTTTTGGTATGTTTAATCAAAGAGAAATCTATTGAGCTTTAAAGACATAAGTTGCAATAATTATCCTATTAAGACTAATAGAAAGAATGAAATAAAATATCTCTATATTAGATGTATTGTCTCAAATGAAAAACAAATAGTAAAAAAGTTGTATGTTTTATCTTTTAGAATATTTTATACTCATATACAAGTAATAGAAACATATGCAACAATATGAACATAACGTTCATGAACCAGATAATTTTGCTATTTGGCATGACAAATTAGGTCATCTGGGGTCTATAATAATGAGAAGAATAATTGAATATTCACATGAACATTGAATTGAAGAGCTCAATCTAATTAATTTTCATGTGATGCTTGCTCTCAAGAAAAATTAATAATTATCACTAGCTTAAGTGAGACTTGAATCACCACCACTACAAAATCGATGCAATGTTAAGTAACCTTATACTTGGCGTTTAAAAAAACATCTAGAATCAACAGTCAAGTATAGTCCGATTACATGACACTAAAACACTGTCAAGTTATGTATTTTTTGATATCATTTTCATGTCGATTAAGATAATAAACTTGACTCTTTTTACATATCAAGATAGTATACTTGAACCTTTTTACGTGTTAAGTAAGATAGCATTCTTGACTTTTACATATTAAGTAAGATGGTGTACTTAGCTCTATTTATATATAAGTAAAATAGTATACTTGACTCTATTTACATGTCAAGTAAAATAGTTTACTTGATTTATTTTACAATACTTGACACGAATGAATGAAAAAGTTCTTTAACTTTTGACATGTATTTAACGTATACCTTTTATTAACATATTAACTATACTGAATTTTCTATTTCCTATTTTCTGTGCTACGTACATTCATTTCAATAAGATAGATTCACAAAAAAAAAAAAAAAAACCCTCCAACTAGTAGTAGTTCCATTATTCAACTGTGTACATAATTTCAACATTCAAGAAACACATATTAACTAATTCACTGTGTTACATCACAAAGAAATGACAAATAATTTAATATAATAAGTAAACCAACAATAATTTCATTATTTGTTCTAAACGATTGCACAATTCCAATCATATATATCCAACTAAGATTTCAAATATGTGGTATATTCTAAAATTTAAAATAATATATTTTATATGATCCCTACCCCAATCGATTTTCTTTGTTGTGTGTTATTAGACCAATCTACATATACGGTATTACAATATAATAATTCCAATCCAATATATCAAACAAGACAAAAGTTTATCTTCTTACATATTTTGCCTCTAGTATATACGCATATAATGACTATGAACAAAACATTTACACAAAAAAGTTATGGACATTCACATGCTAGTCATTTACAAAATTAAAGAAAAACATATCTAGGTGTCTATAAGATGTACTGAGCTAAAAATTTAGCCTATTCTACTCATACTTATATCAATCTATAAAACATAAAAAGTTAGACACTTTGTTAAAAAATAAAAATTGGTAACATTATAGTAATTATAATATAACAATGTAAGTAGTTTAAAAATATATTGCATCCGTGATAATGCTTATATCCTTAGTCATAATTTTTGGCATGTATCTCATAACATAACATCCACATTCGACAATACTCACTTGTGAATAACACTATAATACACAACCAACCTTGCATATTATATATGTGATTAAATTAAACATAATTGTATTAAATTTTACATTATCTTTTAAATATACTTACCCTGCTTTTTAGAACATAGTTTTCTTAGTCTTTTTCAAAATTTTCTAAGATTGAATAGTAGTCAACATCCAAAATTTTTCAAAATATGGTATAATTCAAAATAAAATATTGTTAGTTATAAAAAAAACATAAACAAAGTTTGCTTACATATTTGTTATGTATTTGATATCTTCTCGCGAGCTTGTTCTCAACAAGTCAACATGGTACACCACATCATCGTACGCATTAATCACAACTAATGATTAGTGATCACTAAGTAAATATATATGCAACTAATTAGCATTTTGCTACTAATGCAAGTTTGAATTAATAAAAATTGTATGTACTCGAGATTATAAGAAGCAATAACCAAGTCATCTTATTCAGAAGTCATTCATCTACTCAAAAGGTTTCGAGCTCTAATCTATTGTGTACTATGACTTGTTGATATAAGAGATGAATCTACAAAAACGTACTTTTAAACTTTCTTCAAATCAATAATGTACAAATATAAGTATCTACAATAGATCAATTGCACACATCAACTTATTATTAATTTAAAAGTGTTAATATATATATCATAAAAATGTAGCATTTACTTACATGATATAGGCCACCATTGATAAAGTCTTCACATTTTGCATTATGCAAAAATTGATTACAACTTGCAAGACATGACTCTTTCAGCATAAACCAAAGTGGTAGTTGAAAGGAAAAACTAGATTTCATCAACCAATACATTTTCACGATATCTAAGAATATATTTCAATTGTATTGTTAGGTTGGATGGTGCACTAGTAACTTCCATCTCCTTCATCTGTCCTTAAAGGTTTTCCCTAACAAATAATCTAAGAACTTATACACATCAAATTGTTTGTTTCTAAATAAGATAAATCATGAGAACTTACCATGCACCTTCACATTTACCTAATTCTTCGATATTGGTGGCTTAGTAGTAACAATCACTTCCTCCTCTTCTACCACTTTCTTCTTTGTTGTAGGTGATACACTAGTAGTAATTAGTTTCTTCTCTTTTACCACATTTTTTTAATTTGTATCACTTACCTCGAGCTAAAGAGATGGTACACTAATAGCTTTCGTCTCTTTTACCGCTTCTTTGAAACTTTCTCCTAAAGTCATCAAAACTTTCGAAGCATAAGTAATTTGTAACTTTTATTCTAATAAACAATTGATATTTTAACTTTACTTTAGAAACAAACATTTTACTTCTCCTGGACTTTATTTTTGGAGTAACTACCATGCTTGGATGTTGGCATGTTTTGGACTTGCTCTTACAATTCCCAAATTTTGTGAGTTATACCTACGGTTTATTTTCACAAAGCAAAACCAAGAATTTCAAAAAAGATGGATAAACAAAACAAATCATTAATGAAAATGAAGCACTCCGTAAACGCATTCGGGAATTGAAGAAAGTTCAAAACATGCCAGATCCGAGCATGGTAGTTGCTCCAAGAATAAAGTCCACGAGAAGGTAAAATGTTTGTTTCTAAAATAAAGTTACAATATAAAGTTTGTTAAAGTGAAGTTACAAATTACTCATGCTACGGAAGTTTCAAAGAATATGATAAAAGAGACAAAAGACTATTAGTGTACCATCTCATGAGCTCAAGGCAAGTGATACAAGTTTAAAAATTGTGATAAAAGAGAAGAAAGTGATTGCTACTAGTGTACCACTGTATCACCTACGTCAAACAAGAACGCAATAGAAGAGAAGAAAGTGATTTCTATTACTAAGCCACCAAAATTGAAGAATAGGTAAATATGAAGATGAATAGTAAATTCTCATGGTTTATCTTATTTAGAAAAAAATAATTTTTCATGTATGAGTTCTTAGATGATTTCTTAATTGTATTATGTAAAAGCTATAAGGATGGCGATGAATGAGATAGAAGTTACTAGTGCATCATCCAATCTACCAATACAATTGAAATATATTCTCAGATATACTAAAAAGATAATAGTTGATGGGTCTAGTTTTTTCTTTCGACTACATCTTCAGCTCTTTGGTTCATGTCCAAATAGTTACGTCTTGCAAGAAGATGTAATCGATTTTTGCAACATGACAACACGACAATGGTGGCCTATATCACGTAGTAAATACTACTTCCTTATGATATATATATTAACACTTTTTAATTAATAATAAGTTGATATATACAATTGATCTATGGTAGGTACTTATACACATTATTGATTTGAAGAATGTTTCGAAGTACGTTTTTGTAGATCCATCTCTTATATCAACGGATCATATTACTCAAAAGATTAAAGCTTGAAACCTTTGTAGTAGATTAATGACTTCCAAACAAGATGAATTGGTTATTGCCCCTTAAAATCCTAAGTAACTATAATTTTTATAAATTTAAACTTGTATTGGAAGCAAAATACAAATTAGTTGCATATATATTGTACTTAGTGATCACTAAATATTAGTTGTGAATCTGATTAGTGTACGATGATGTGGTACCATCTTGACTCATTGAGAGCAAGCTCACGAGAAGATATCAAATACATAGGCTAACTCTGTTTATAGTTTTTTTATCACTACGAATATTATGAATTATACTATATTTTGGAAAATGTAGGACCTTGACTGAGTCAATCTCAAAAGAATTTGAAAAATACTATAAAAACCACGTTTTGGAAAGCAGTAAAGGTAAATATATTTATATGATAATTTAAAATTTAATACAATTACGTATAATTTAGAACATAATACAATAAGAATGGTTGATTTTGTATCATATTGTCCTTTGTAAGTGTTATGTTGAATACATATATTGTTTTATGAGATACATACAAAAAATTGTGACTAAGTACACAAGCATTATCACCATTGTGATATGTTTTTAAACTACTTACACTGTAACATTATAACCAATTTTTTTTATTTTTAACAAGGTTGTCTTTTCGACTTTTTATGTTTTTGTAACGTCCTAGGTCGAAATGACCGTAGAGTAGTATCCTTTACCAACCTGAAAGATGCCAAGCATTAGAAATTCTTGGAACTAAAGTAGGGCCAGATGACCGTAGAGTAGTATGACCAAGAGTTTGACTTGTCCCATTTTCACCCTTAGCCGGTTGAGACCGAGGCTACCAGAGCTTATAGATTTGTTAGAGGTCTTAAGAAGGATCTCTAATGTTTTGTTCGAGCTTTCAAGCCAACTACCCAAGTTGAAGCACTGCCTGGCAGTGGATATGAGTGATTATGAGGATGATGTTGCCAAAGATGTTAGGAAAGGGAGCATCCACGGGACAGAAAATAAAGGCTAAGCAGTAGCAGCAACCTGCTGTTATTTTGCAGAGAGATTTGAGTTCATGAGGCACCTTCCATCATTACCAACAGGAGGTCACAGGTGATGCACGAGAATGTTGGAAATCCGAATTTTGAATCCTGGACCTAGGGCATTATTAGTTTTACAGATTGATACAAGAAGCCCATACTTGCAACTTGATTTAAATAAAGTACAAGCGGAGTGGGTTGGATTTTGAGCTTAGTACATTTGATAGACATCTAGATATGTTGTTCTTGTTAATTTTGTAAATAGATAATATAGAGATGCTTGTAACCTGTATTGTGTAAATGTTTTGTTCATAGTCATTATATGACTATATACTTTAGCCAAAAGATGTAAGAGGATAAACTTTTGTCTTGTTTGATATATTAGGTTCAAATTATTATGTGATTTTTGGCATCCGTGCAGTGGATTGGTCTAATAACACTCAACGAAGAAAATGGAATGGATTTGTTAGAGGTACTAAATTTTGTTGACATTTAGGACAAATTGGAGGTGAAATGACGAAAATACCCTCATTTAATTTCAATTCACATTTAATTTCCTCCTTCCTCTTTTCTTCTTTTTCCTTTTCTTCAACCCAAAAATAGAGAACTCTCCAAAAAAAAAAAAAAAAAAACGTAAACCTCCCGCATTTGAACTTTCCCGCCTCTGCAGTTACCCCCTTCAACTTTGTGCCTCCGGTGAACATTTTTCTCTTCCGTCCATTTCTTCTCCACTTCCATCCATTTCTTCTCCACGACTCTCCACTATATTTTCCGATTTCACCAAACGTCTCCATTTCTTCTACACGGGTCTCTGTTTTAGTTTCGACTTCAACTCCGGTGAACGCTTCTCCACTTCCATCCATTTCGATTTCAGCTTTGTTTTCACTGGACCTCTCCATTTCCACTCCTCTACGTTGGCACTGCCGTATCCATCCTCTTTGAAGTCAAGTGAGTAATAAAATCTCAGTTTTTTTTTTTTTAAAGTTAGTCTGTTGAAGATATGTTTATCTATTATTATAGTATCCATCTTGTTTGTTTAAGTTGTCTGTTGAGATCTGAGTTTTTTGTTTTGGGCACATTTTAGATATATCATTAAATTTGTAGAGAAGAAATGCATGTCGTATGCACACAGACATAGAGAACTGTGGGAGCCATTCTGTTTTTAGGAAGAAAAATCATTTCCTTTGCAATGTACTGTAATAATAGATAATTTGGTTAAGAATGTATTATATATGTGCATGCTACAAATATATGTATATATACATACCTTGGAGTTTAGAACATGAATTCCAACATATTTGGTATTCCATCTAAACTCTGTAAAGCTACCAGTACAACAATGTTGAAAGACACTATCATAAGCTGCAATGTTGTTCTCTACTTTGTTAATGTTTTTAGTGATGTAGTTCCAATAGAATACAATCTTTGTTGCCTTGTAACCAAGAAGGTCCCCATATTAATTCGTCGTATGTCAAACCAGTTTATTTAAGATTCATATGTTAGAGAAAATTTGAAGGCAAATGATTCAATTAGTTTTGTTCCTAAACATACATGTAGGCTTTCCTCCTACTATTAATCATTTTGGTAAAGATGTTACAATATATGTTTAGCAGTGCAAGCAATTTGGTTTAGTAATCTAATTTGGTTTATTGACCTTTACTTGACCAAAATTTGAGTAGAAGTCCCAAGATGAGAGTGTTACCCTTCCTAAATCATTTAGAATGCATGTTTAACTAGTTTACTGGGTGTTAAGGGTTTATGTTAACAATTTTATTAGACTTAGCAAGTAATAGCTTTGAATTTTTCTATCTCACACCTATCAGCACTTATCTCGCACCTCCGAAATTTGAGTAGAAGTATCAAGATGAGAGTGTTAACCTTCCTAAACCATTTAGAATGCATGTTTAGCTAGTTTACTGGGTGTTAAGGCTTTAGGGTTAGCAATTTTATTAGACTTAGCAAGTAATAACCTTGAATTTTTCCATCTCGCACCTATCAACACCTATCTCGCACCTTCCAAAATTTGAGTAAAAGTCTCAAGATGAGAGTGTTGTTAACCTTCCTAAACCGTTTAGAATGCATGTTTAGCTAGTTTACTAGGTGTTAAGGCTTAAGGGTTAGCAATTTTATTAGACTTAGCAAGTAATAGCCTTGAATTTTTCCATCTCGCACCTATCTCGCACCTACCAAAATTTGAGTAGAAGTCTCAAGATGAGAGTGCATCCATGTTTAGTAAGTCTCTTATGCAATTATATTTAATTAGTTTTTTTTTATGCAGGTTTAAGTATGGCTTCGACATCAACTAACGGTCTCATGTACAAGATTGACCCTGCTCATCATTTTCAGTCTATAGTAAGCAGTTTATCTCATTTAGAAAACAGTACGCGTAAAATAAAGGCTAAATTGAAACCAGATCAATTAACCTTATTTAGAAATACAAAGTTTGGCCACTTTTTGGATCTTAATATGATCTTTAATGGGCCGCTCATCCACTACTTATTGTTAAGGGAGGTGGAAGATGAAAGGGTTGATCATATCAGTTTCAAGATAGGGGAAGTTGTGTGCAGTTTTGGTAGGAGAGAGTTTAATATGATGACGGGTCTATGGAGTTCTCAACCAGAGCCTATTGAATTGGTTGGGAATAGTAGGTTGTTGGAGACATCTCTATAAAGTACACTAGAGCTAATTTAACAACCTACTATTCCCAACCACCTAAATTAGCTCTAATGTACTTTATAGAGATGTCTCCAACAACCTACTATTCCCAACCAATTCAATAGGCTCTGGTTGAGAACTCCATAGACCCGTCATCATATTAAACTCTCTCCTACCAAAACTGCACACAACTTCCCCTATCTTGAAACTGATATGATCAACCCTTTCATCTTCCACCTCCCTTAAGAATAAGTAGTGGATGAGCGGCCCATTAAAGATCATATTAAGATCCAAAAAGTGGCCAAACTTTGTATTTCTAAATAAGGTTAATTGATCCGGTTTCAATTTAGTCTTTATTTTACGCGTACTGTTTTCTAAATGAGATAAACTGCTTACTATAGACTGAAAATGATGAGCAGGGTCAATCTTGTACATGAGACCGTTAGTTGATGTCGAAGCCATACTTAAACCTGCATAAAAAAAAACTAATTAAATATAATTGCATAAGAGACTTACTAAACATGGATGCACTCTCATCTTGAGACTTCTACTCAAATTTTGGTAGGTGCGAGATAGGTGCTGATAGGTGCGAGATGAAAAAATTCAAGGCTATTACTTGCTAAGTCTAATAAAATTGCTAACCCTTAAGCCTTAACACCCAGTAAACTAGCTAAACATGCATTCTAAACGGTTTAGGAAGGTTAACACTCTCATCTTGGGACTTCTACTCAAATTTTGGAAGGTGCGAGATAGGTGCTGATAGGTGCGAGATGGAAAAATTCAAGGCTATTACTTACCAAGTCTAATAAAATTGCTAACCCTAAAGCCTTAACACCTAGTAAACTAGCTAAACATGCATTCTAAACGGTTTAGGAAGGTTAACACTCTCATCTTGGTACTTCTACTCAAATTTTGGAAGGTGCGAGATAAGTGCTGATAGGTGCGAGATAGAAAAATTCAAAGCTATTACTTGCTAAGTCTAATAAAATTGCTAACCCTAAACCCTTAACACCCAGTAAATTAGTTAAACATGCATTCTAAATGATTTAGGAAGGGTAATACTCTCATCTTGGGACTTCTACTCAAATTTTGGTCAAGTAAAGGCCAATAAACCAAATTAGATTACTAAACCAAATTGCTTGCACTGCTAAACATATATTGTAACACCTTTACTAAAATGATTAATAGTAGGAGGAAAGCCTACATGTATGTTTAGGAACAAAACTAATTGAATCATTTGTCTTCAAATTTTCTCTAACATATGAATCTTAAATAAATTGGTTTGACATAGGACGAATTAATATGGGGACATTCTTGGTTATACAAGGCAACAAAGATTGTATTCTATTGGAACTACATCACTGAAAACATTAACAAAGTAGAGAACAACAATGCAGTTTATGATAATGTCTTTCAACATTGTTGTACTGGTAGCTTTGCAGAGTTTAGATGGAATACCAAATATGTTGGAATTCATGTTCTAAACTCCAAGTTATGTATATATACATATATTTGTAGCATGCACATATATAATACATTCTTAACCCAATTATCTATGATTACATTACATTGCAAAGGAAATGATTTTTCTTCCTAAAAACAGAATGGCTCCCACGGTTCTTTATGTCTGTGTGCATACGACATGCATTTCTTCTCTACAAGTTTAATGATATATCTAAAATGTGCCCAATACAAAAAAACTCAGATCTCAACAGACAACTTAAACAAACAAGATGGATACTATAATAATAGATAAACATATCTTCAACAGACTAACTTAAAAAAAAACTGAGATTTTATTACTCACTTGACTTCAAAGAGGATGGATACGGCACTGCCAATATAGAAGAGTGGAAATGGAGAGGTCCGGTGAAAACAAAGCTGAAATTGAAATGGATGGAAGTGGAGAAGTGTTCACCAGAGTTGAAGTCGAAACTAAAACAGAGACCTGTGCAGAATAAATGGAGACGTTCGGTGAAAAAGTTGAAATCGGAAAATATAGTGGAGAGTCGTGGAGAAGAAATGGATGGAAGTGGAGAAGAAATGGACGAAAGAGAAAAACGTTCATCGGAGGCACAAAGTTGAAGGGGGTAACTGCAGAGGCAGGAGAGTTCAAATGCGGGAGGTTTATGTTTTTTTTTAACGACCTTCTCTGTTTTTGGGTTGAAGAAAAGGAAAAAGAAGAAAAGAGGAAGGAGGAAATTAAATGTGAATTGAAATTAAATAAGGGTATTTTCGTCATTTCACCTCCAATTTGTCCTAAATGTCAACTTTTTTACAATCAATCCTAAAAGTCTTTATCTACCCCCTTTTTGGCCTATTTTTGTCAATTCCCCAAATCTTAGTTAGACATATCAGATTGGAATGGTGTAAATGTTTGATATATTGTTGAATAATGAAATTATTGTTGGTTTACCGTTAAGACACCATCTCCCAACACTTGAATATCAATTATCGAGAGTTATTAACTCTCGACGCTTACAAACGACGTTGGGAGTTAGTGATCTCTACCAATGCCTACATACAACATTGGGTGTTGTATATGATCTCCCAACAATTCATATTTGAGCGTCAAGAGTTTGATATTTTTTTTTTTTGTAAATGAACATCCATAATTAGTTTTAATTTATTTTTCTAAATTTTGTAACCTAAAATTTTGAACCCCAATCAATAATAATCAAACAAATTATATTTATACATTCAAATGAAACTTGTATCATGACAATTAAAATATCAAAAGTTTCAAGTTATAAAATTAGATAAAGCAAATTATATTCATACATTCTAACCTTGATGAAAAGCATAGAATTCAAGTCATACCAAGTCTAAAGGCTAAAAATAAAAAGTAGAGGTGTACATAAGTTAGGTTGGGTCGAGCTGGAGGAAAAATATGGACCAACCCAAGGTAACTGGGTTGGCAAAATTTGAACCCTATCAGTTCAATATTCAAGGGTCAACCCAACCCGAAAAATTCGAGTTGGGCTGGGTTGGGTTGATGGGTTGACATTTTTCTTTTTTTTTTTTAATCATATTGTTTTTTAAAAATTTTACACCAACAACAAACAAACATTTAGTTAAACTTTATAAACCAACCTCTAATTAAATTTCTAACACCAACATCTAATTAAACATAACAAAATTCTAAAATTCAGATTTGAGGTCGTGTGTGAACTATTAAACACAGATACACTTGAAAACAGAATTGAGAACTTCACAAGATATAAAATCTAGATTCACAATATATGCATCAAATTATTAAACACAAAACAAAGTTAACTATCAAAATATTTAACTTACAAGGGTGATTCCACTGTATTTGATACCATCCGTGATGACGAGTTTTAATGAAACCCAAATATTTGAGGCAGTGTGGTATATTGAACATGGGAGGCTACAAAATGTTAAGAAACTTATAATAGGCCTTGACTTAATTTATGCTAAAGACAATAAATTAACAAAAGTAATGAAGGTTTTCCGATTGGAACTTACGATTTACAAACTTGCAAGTGTGAAGGGAACAAAGCCTAAACGGAGTACGGTCTGTGAACTTGCAAATAAGAAGGCTGAAATGTTCGCCGGTTGGAACACGCAAAGGTCAGAACTGAGAACTGTGAAGGGAAACAAACGAAAAATGTTGGGAACAAAGCTTAAGAGTGTGCCCTGCAAAGTGCGAACTTATGAATGCAAGGGTCAGAACGTTTGCCAGCCGAAACGTTTGAAGGTCGAAACTGAGAACTACACAGGTTGGAAATTGAAACTGAAGAACGTGCGAAGAACAGACGAAATGTCATGCGCCATCTATAGTGGATGAAAGGTAAAATTAAAATGACACATTAAGATATATATATATCAAAAAACCGGGTCGAATTGAGTCAACACAACTCTTAATCCCCCAACCCACTAACTCGACTCTTAATTCTCCAACCTGATAACCCAACCTGTTTTTTTTTTTTTTTTTCAATTTTCTAACCCAACTCAACCCAAAGCCTAATTTAATCAACCCAACCTATACGGTTTGGGTTGGAAAATCCAGGTTGGGTGGGTTACCGAGTTTATTGAACACTTCTATTCAAAAGCCTTGAATCAAAGTAAATATGAATAATTAGCAAATATACTGTTAGGGACAATTTTAACACTCAAATTTAATCCAAAAAACAAAAAAAAGTAGAACATTATCGTTTAAATCTTAACCAAAAGAACATCCAAACTCCAAAGTTTTTAAAACCTTAAATATGAAATTTTGCAATGTAATGATGCACTTAGAAATTAATATGATATTTATTCACACGGATGCCAAGAACCAAAATGGATGCCGAAAACCAACTTTTTCATTAACCGTAATCAAACTAGCTCCTGGATCAACCTACCATTCCATAACAACCCAACACATACTCTATAAGAACTCAATGTAACAACTTTGACTCTTTATACAAATGTAACAACAATAAAATATTTTACTTCTTAGATAAAAACTACCTTCGGTGTGCTAATGTATTAAGACCTTCAAAGTGACATTTGAGCCTCCAAATTAAACTAACTCCATTATCAAACTACCCTATAACAACAATAAAATCGCAAAAACTAAGTTAAACTAAAAGCTACCATAACTGCAGGATAGCCAGAACCAATTATCAAAATGCAAAAGCTAGGTTTAAGTAAAGACTATCATAGCATAGTGAGAACAAATCATTTGAAATAAATCTATCTATCATCAATACAAAACAATTAGAAATTTAAAAAAATACATACCTTAAGTTCCTAAACCAACTCAATGTTTTGGGAGTGGTCACGCCCTTACGAGTGGATTCAGAGTCATCTAAGAATGAACTTACATATCCAACATCTCATCTAAAAGCTTCAATCTCTTTATTCCTTCACTCAACAAAATTTGTCCATACAAATTAGGTAGAGACTGTGTAAACCTTTACAAATATACCAAAGAATATTTAATTGCAATTTTTTCATTAGGAAATCATTATATGGAACAAAGTAGAAGGTTTTGACTTCTAAGCAAGATTTCTAAGTGTCCATACAAAGATTTGAAAGTACTCAAAGAGTTTGGTTCATACAACTTTCAAATGTTCTATTTTAATGTTTGAAAGATTATGATATTTATTCTTCTTCAAATCTTCATGTAACAAATATTAGATTTGCAAATCTCCATCTAACAAACATTAAACTTCTTCTACAAGTTCTCAAAACAACTAAAGTTTCTCTACATAAACAAAATCAAACTTAAAAGATAAATAGGGCTCTTAACCACATGAAAAACAAGAAATCATGATACAAAGGATTGATTTTAGGGAACAAATTAGGATTTTAGAGCAAAATTTAAATCTAACTTAAATAAATTACATACCAGACGAGATAGGGACGACAACAATAACACCCAAGGATAGGGGCAGAGTCGAAAGAGAAAAAAGCAAGTAACGATGATGGCGGTGGCACGTAGGCACGGTGGCACAACAGCTGTGGTGGTTTTCGACAAAGTTTCTCATTTTCCCTTTTCCAATACAGACCTAGGAAGGGTACACGTGATGTTTTAATTAAAGTGTCGGTAGTTCCTCCTTAACTTTTACTAATGACGTTGGGAGTTTGGTTCTATCTTCCAACGCCATGTTGTGTAGGCATCGGGAGAGATGAACTAACTGCGTGGGCAGGGCTTAGACGCTGATAAATATTGCATGCATCTCCTGACTTGTCCATGATTGCGTCCAGAGATGTCTTGTAGTGCACATCTGTAGCTTGTCTTCTAGTACAGATCATTCAACCAATACTATAGGAAGACAACACATAGCTCAATTATTACACTCATGAGAAATAAATTTATCCATCAAACAAAAGCATGCTTATATAACGATAAACTAAAAATATTTAATTAGTTTTGATGGCTTAACTCAGCGTGTCCAATAGAAGAATGCCCTCCAAGCAAACAATTGAGTACAAAGCAAAATATGCGAAAATAGTAGCTACATGCAAGACCCAAATTTTAATTTATTATTCATAGCCCAAATACAATTCCTCAATCCAAGCAATTAGCTTTTAATACTTTAACTTCCAAAGTTTGGTTGCAATATCTCCACTGAATTAACCCAAAACAACCTTCAATTCCAACCTACACAATTACCGTAATTAATTCAATAATCAAACCAATGTTCTCCAAATGAACTTTCATTTTCCAAGAGGGATGATTTTAAACCCAACTCAAATTGATTGTTGATGACCCATTCAAGAACAACATGAAAGTACTCAAAACTTACACAAATCTTTAGATTCCAAAGAAGAATGAGACAGCCAATGAGGGGGAGAGGAGCGGTGACGACTAGGACGGTGGGTAGCAGACAAAGAGACGAGCCGCTGCTCTTGGGTGGGACAGTGAGGAGAAACTGGGAGGCGGTGTGACGGTCGATGGCAGGGAGGAACGGCCGGGGAATTCAGATTTCTTTTTAATATATATAAACAAAAAACCCTAACTTCTCTTTGACCTTTTCCAATAATAAATATTTATCTCCCTCATTTTCCCAATTAAATATATATCTAATTACTTCTCTTTCCTAATCAATTTACCAATTCCCCCAATGAAATATGTATACCTAATACTGTAACATATATATTTAATATCTCAAATTCCTCCTTCCCAAGTCGTACGGATTCAAGATCAAGGGGTGCCTCTGAATCTCCATTCTTCCTCCTTTCCCTTCTAACTATCCGCCTAACCCTCTTTCTCTCTTCTTTCTGGGTCCTATGAGTAAACTCAGATTAAGAGAATGAAGTGAGGATTGAAAAAAACACTTATCTCTCTTCTTTTCTGGGTCCTTTGATTTTTTTTTTTTTTCCGATCATTTGTTCTTAGTTATATTTTAATTAATTCAATCAATTTACTTCCCATTTTAAGTTGTAAAGGAAAAAAAATTAGATGTTTACAGACATAACATAGACACAAAACATAATGAATAAGAAAGAAACAATTGAGTTGTCTTGGATTAAACAATTACAAAGGAAATTAATAACGAAACATAAACAAGGGATGACCCTTAGCTTGGATTTTATTTACTTTGTACATGTAATACAAACCATATATATAGCTTATAGAAATACAAAAGCAAAGTAGCAAAGATACATATTCAACCCCACGAAAATGACTTCAAAACAAAATAAAACTTTACTTCACACAACAAATTAAGAAGCCACACTTGAACACTTAATTCATGTGGGATTCAATGTCCTTAGTGATACCATTCATGAGGTCAATATACTTGTAAGGATAAGAAGACCCATCATTAAGTTTCTCATACTCTATAGTCAGAATTGCCTGGCAATGGTTAGGACCCTTGGGCACAACTTGGTAAGCTGGCTTAAAGCTTTTATAATGGTTGAACACATCTCCTTCCAGCCCAACCAAGATTATCAACAATTTATCATCATGAAACTCGACCTGTTCCTTGAAAACTTCTGCCTTGCCATCTTGCAAATCAAATACAAGAAAGAAAGAGATCGATTTTTTTTCCCTCTATGTTAGTCATGAAAATAAAGACCAAAAGAAAAAAGAAAAAGAAGAAGGTGATTTTATGCATACCAACAGTGTAATACCAAGTCTTGATAGAGCCATGGTCATGGTCATCCCAGTTAGCATCATGGATTTCAACTTGTTGAATGAATTTGGGGGTTATATTGGGAACATGAAAACATTGATGTTTGAATATTTTGTAAAATTTCTCAGCAGGTGCATTGATCTCTAATTCACTCACAAGCTTTCCAATTAGAGACATGATTCAAAACCTTCTATCTCTAGATAGAGAAAAAATGGCTCACTCACTCAATAATATTAATGTTGATCTAGTAATTCTCCATTCCTAACCCTTACCCTTTTTATACACAAAGTTTTTGATCTACTAATAACTATTTTGTACCATTAGGTATAATGCATTATATAATTAAATTTGACTTTTTTTTCATTATCATTATGGTGGTAGAGACCCACATTGTATAGCATTATTTTCTTTGGATAAAAATAATAATATTAGTGTGCATTAGAACATTTATTTATTAAATATTATACCAATAAAAAAATTATCTCCAATAAAAAAATTGACAATATATTTGTACCTTACCCAAAAATCAAAGATAATGAATATTATCTTTTAATAGTTTTTTCTTTATACAAAGTTGATATAGTTTATTGATTTGTCTATTTTTGAAAAAAAAAAAAAACTGTATAAATAAATTAATATAATAAAAATAAACCACATTAGCAAGGGAGGATAAAAGCTCTCATTTACCAAAAAGTTTGGAATAATAAGGTTAAAGTTACTTGAGACTATTTTAAATCATTGTTCACTTAAGAGACTAAATTAAAGGACACACTTATTAAATTTATTGAACTTAGCCAGAAAAACTTTATCTGTTAAGTATTAATAAATTTTTAGTTTATATTCTATTAGTAAAAAGTGTTAAGTATACTACTTTATTAGACATATAAATAGAGTCAACTATACTATCTTAGTTGACACGTAAAAAGTATCAAATTTGATATCTTAGTTGACACAAAAATGATGTTAAAAAATATAATACTTGACGGTTTTTGAGTGTCAAGTAATGGTACTATACTTGACAGTCGATTACTTGACGCTTTTTAAAACATCAAGTATAGGTTCACTTGACACCGTATCAACGTCAAGTAATCCAATTTTTGTAGTATGGATCATTTGTGAAATATTACAAAGTCTACTGTTGTTCGATCTTTGTGAAATATTAAAATGAATTAGAAAATATTTAAAATAAATTTATATTAAAAATAATTAGACAATACTTAAATATGTATCAGATGGCCCACAACAACTCCTGGTCGAATGATATAGAGCCTCGTAATATTTTTATACCAAATAGATATATTCCTAAGTTACATCCATATCAAATTGTCCAATCATAGGTACCATAGCACTAAATCTTCTGCAATTTAGTCATCTTCTTACCAAGCGTGCAACTCTATAAGACCAATTTGTAGTTCTCAGGTCAATGTTGTGCAGAAGTGATTCAATATTATAGTCGAGAGAACATCTTGTTTGAGAAAAATTGTCTAATGTTCTATTAGCACCGATGTGAAAACACATTAGAGGACTAATCGTCTCCCTTATGTCTTGACTATTCATAAAGAATTTGGGTAAACTATCATTGACTATTTTGCATGGCTCTCAAATAATCTAAAACGCATATTAAACGAATAATAATATGAAATAAATAATATTGAACTTAACATTCAAGTTTAGCATTGACATACCTAATCAGGTTGAAGAAGATCAAACATGTATATGTAGTGAGATACTATATGTGTAGCTAACATGGTTATATTTTGATCTCTCCACTTATATTTTAGGTTTCAAATTAACACAAGTATGGTTAATTCAAATTAAATTAAAATAATATGTCTTGAACTGTAAGCTTATCTATGTAATCGGTGATAATTAACATGTCAGAGTTGTGGAGCTATTTTTAAGAATTGTTCCAAAGTCTATATTTAGTTTCACGCCGACTTGTCCCTCCTCAAACCGTCCAACTTGGTTTTGATTGCCATAACTTAGTCTGTTTGGTGCGTGATCGCTTCTACCTTACCGTGAAACATTGGTCTTTGGTGGTAATTAGTGGTAATAGTGGGTTTGACCAATTATGCAATTGTAGTTTCCTTGAGTTGTAACATTAGTTTAATTGGTTAACTTGTTATTCAATCCTTGAAGGTGTTGGAAATAGCGTTCGAGTTCTTAGAATTCACATTGATTTTAGATTTTAGTTGGAGTTCGATTCTTCACTACTTGGGTAAGTTTAGAATTCACATTTGGGTGATTTGAGTGAGAGAAAGTATTATGAAAGTGTTTGATTTTTCATTTAATTATGTTTAGGTTGCTTTGTTGGACTTTAATTCGATCAAGAAGCTTAGATAACCGTAAGGTCAGGGGTTCTTACTACTCGACTCTATAATAAATTTGGAATGTATTGACTGTATGGATTTTACTGAATTGAGATGGGTTAACTGATATGTGAGTTTAGATATGATGACTGAACTGAGAGCATTGAACTGACTGAATTGAGAGTTGTTGACTGTTATGTTAATGTATAGATAGTGTATTGTAGATTGAATTGACTTAACTGAGATGAGTGATGTTTATGTATAAGTATAATTATTTGAGGAATCGTTATGCTAATGTTTGACTAGGTACTGGTTTGCATAAATTGACTGTATATGTACTGAACTGAAAGAATGATATGATGGTATCTTGAATTGTAAATTGATCAATTGACTATTTAAAATGTTAGAATGGACAAAGGAGAAATGTTAGCTTTATCTATAGGATAGTGTGCCTTGCAGGTGTCCCACGGGATCACTACTTGTTGTTCATCCTTTGGAGCACTAGACTGATAGGTGCATTCTTCGGAAGCACTAGATTGATAGATGCATCCTTCGGGAGCACAAGATTGATATATGCATCCTTTGGGAGCGTCCTACGAGATCACGAGACTGTTATGATGCAGGGTACCAGCTCCTAATAGGAAGTTAATAATTTTTATTCTCACTCTTTTATGTTTAACTTTTCAGACAAGGGTAATACGAGAGACAGACCGACGAGGGACAAGAAGGATGCGCGACTACCATACACAAGGACCTAGCTTTTTCTAAAAATTTGCTTCCGCTTATGGTTTTTTTTAAATTTTGTTTTCTGATTGAACTAAGTTTATGGACAGTCATTTTGTAAACAGTACTTTTAGAATTTGATTTGTTTGAAATAGGGCTCGAGCAACGTTTTTTTTTATCGTTATGATTTAAAATAAATTTCACCATACTTTGTGTCAATCAAAGTGTTTTGTTTAAAATAATGATTTCGACTTAGATAGAAAATTTGAGTTGTTATATATGTACCACAATTAAAGGACTAAATTGATATATACTTGAAAATATAAAAAACTAAATTATTACATACTAAAGTTCATGGACTAAAATTGTTATTTTTACAAAAGTTTAAAGACAAAGAGTGTTTTTTATCAAATAAGTATTTTGATTATTTTTTCTATATTTAAATACATCCCACACACACAAATATAAAAATAAGGTTAATCTTCATAAATATAACAAAACACCAAAAAATTTATGACTCGTGTAACAAAATAAAAAAGCACATGATATTTTCATAAATTTTAGGTTTGCCAAATGATTTTTCCCTCATTTTTCTTCTTCTTATTTGTGATTTATTCAATTCCTCTTCGTATTATTATTTTTTCTTCAAATTATTACTTATTCTTCAATTTATATTATTATGATTATTTATGTAAATATTTACCAATTTCTTCATTTCATCTTTTAGAATGTCTTCTTTCTTCTTCACTTCATATCTTCTTTTTTTCTTCTTGATACAAGATTTAAATGATATTGGACTCAACTCTTTATACTAAGTTGAGATCATTACTATTAAATTAAATAAAAATGTTTTAAAAATAAATAAATAAATAAATAAAAGAAGATACTAAATATTTCAATAAAAACCTCAAATACTTATTTATAAATCGTAGATAAATTATGGTGAAATAAAAATAAATGTGAAATACTAGTTCTGACCCAATTTAAAATAAAAAGAAAATATCATAAGAGTACTTATGAGTTCTGAATTTTAAATAAAATACAATAAATCAAAATACTGAAAACATAAAGGCGAACGCAATCATAAGCTTTTCTCCATAGCAAACCACGATCACTTCTTGTCATTTGCTAACTTTGCTCTACCTCTACCTTTGTCTGAAAAATTAAACATAGAAAGAGCATAAACATATACTGAGTAAGGTACCCACTACTAGTCCCGCTAGGTATTTGTTAACTTTCATATGATGTTTCATTATCTTGTTCTTCATCTTCAGCTACTTCCTCTTCTTGTCCATCTTTATCTTCATCCGTCTAAATGTAACAAAAAAAATGTTGTCAAAATGATTGTGCAAGAAAATGTAAACGATTGTTTACCATTGTCAACACAATCATTTAGCACGACTAACACGATCGTTTAGATTTGACACAATTTTCTCATCGTTTAAAAAAAACTATACAATTGTATGGATATGATCTAAACGCTCGTTTAAATTTGAAGCTTTTATTCCATTGTTTAAAAAGAACTACATGATCGTGTGGATTTAATCTAAATGGTTGCTTATCATAGTCAACACGATCGTTTAGAATGGTCAACATGATCTTTTAGATTTGATATATTTTTTCTATCGTTAAAAAGAATCACATAATCATATTGGTACTACCTACATGATCGTGTATCATGATCTTTTAGATCGAGAAGAATTACAAGCGCGTGTGTGATTAATGACATGTTGACTGGGACATTTTTTTTATATTTTTTTATTATGGACCTGTTGGCTTTTTCTTCAAAATTTATACAATGAAAATATTTTGTCAGTGTTATATTTTTTTTAAAAAACCCTTTAAATAATTAATTTAAATTAAATTGAACAAACAACTCTCTTACGTGAGAGTTATTTAAGAAACATGAGATGCCTTTCCACGTATTCCGATCTCTCCCTAACTTTCTCTTTTTATATGAGAAAAAGGGAAGTAAGTAACACTCCACAAATTTGGAAGAGAAGAGTGTCTGCTTAATCTCTTAGAAGAAGGAAATAAAAACTAAATTTTGGTTCTCACAAGCTAAGAACTTCAATCAATTTTGGTTCTCACAAGCTAAGAACCTCAATCACTTAGAGAATAGTAGAGGTTTCAAGTGGTGGTGATCTACAATTCGGGGTTTTGTGTAAATTTAGAGAAAACAATGGAAGTAAGGTCTCCTCTCTGTAATTCTAATTATATATTTAACCAATTTATTTAGTTTACAGTAAATTACTTTTGTAATTTACCAACGTAAAGGGTATTTCTAAATTTCCCAATTAAATTAAGTTTAAGGTTCGGCTAAATTTGTCGACGCTTGAAATCACCTGAGTAGTAATTGTTAAGATTTGTATGGTAGGACTTCTAGCTCTTCTTGGGTCTTGGCTTGAGTCTTACATGACCGCTTACAACTCAATAAAATTTTGTGCGCATAAAGTTTAATTAGGGGTTAGGGTTTTAATTTTTAATCAATAATTATGAAAAAAATCAATTTAGGAAAAAATCAATTTATCCTCTCAAATTTGGGAGTTATGTTAGAACCTTAAACTAATAATTGTATCAATTTTAACTCTAAAATATTAGATGTATCAATTTATACTTTACACGTTCATAAATAACTTTCATATATATATGTATGTATCAATTTAAATTCCCAATTTTCATTAATTTTATATTATATTATTTTAACTAGATTTTTGGGTTTGTTCCTGTCTCAAAATTAAGTGTGTGTGAAGAATATATTAGGATAAAATGAATAGGTAGAAAAAGAGAAAAATAAAAAAATAAAAAATAAAGAAAAAAGAAATAGTGAGGCATAGTTGATTCTCACATTACAAATATGTGTGAACATGTTCTCTAAAGAAACGAATTCCAATTAATATTTTCTTATTTTCATTTATTGATTACGTTTGTGAGGAACCCTAAATCTACACATAATTGTTGACCATATAATTCTTATTTAAACCAAACCAAAAAAATATTAGAAAAAAAGTGATAGTTGCTACACCATTTATTTTCCTCACTTTCATTCGCAATTAATATTTATAGGAAAATATAAACTAAATGATATACAACTGGACGCATGCATATATAAATTTCCTAACAAAATTGGTTGTCTTTCCAATTATTAATAAAAAATCAAATATTATTAATCATCTGACCCCAAAACTCAACCAATCAAATCAAATCAAATATTTAATAAAAAAATCAAATCAAATATTTAATAAAAAAATCAAATCAAATCAAATATTTAATAAACAAATGAGACTTGAACAACTCTAACATTTAACGCTACAACGTCCGGTCTAACTTTAAACTTTTATCTTTTAACTTAGCTCCAACTTGATACTTAAACTACTAGACGACAAACTTTCACAATGCAATATAACAAACCAACTTATTTTATTAACTTAACAACATGTGTTCAATACATAATACATGCTTTCTTAAGTAGAGAGAACTATAATTAAAACTTCAAGCCCTCCAACGTCTGGTGAAACTTCTTGAAATTCAAATTTAAAATGTTTGTCTAACGCCTTAATGTATAGCAGCTCGTCTTACCCTTCACAACTTGGCCTCAATGCCTTTTTATTTGAGGAAGGGAAACTTAATACACAAGTCAAATACTTAGTCAGTGAGGTTTTAGAAATCAAGGAAATTCATTTTCATAAACAAGTTCATAATGCCTCATTCAAAACATAAAACCACACATTAGTCTTTCTTATCCCTTTCGCTAAGAACATGAACTATTCTCACGCAAAGACTACTATGATTTCTCGCATCATCAACATTCTTTGTAGAATTTTCTGATTCATTTTTCGTTGCTCAAGCTGTTACACTACTACAAAAATGAGTTTTAATGATACTACTAATCAAGACACTGTGTCGTTCAAAATAAAAAAAAAACAGTAGGGTGAGGTACATTGTGTCGTTAAAAATAAAAATACGGTGTATTTCTTGACACAATTTAATTTTTCTCGACACAATTTTTCCGTTGTTTATTAACGAAAATTTTTTTGTGTCATTAAAAAAATTTCCAAATGAAAAAACCCCAAAATTGATTTTTTTTTTTTTAATTTTCCTCCCTCACGCAGTTAGAACTAAATAAAAACCACAAATTTTCTCTCAAGCAAAAATTATGCCGTCAAAGGAAGCCTTAACACAATTTTTTTTGCTCTCTCTCTACCAAATATGCAAAAACAATTCTGTTGAACAAAGTGGGTATGCGTCCTTGTGAAGAACCCTGGCCTTCTAACTTTTTACCACCCGCCGCCATCAATTCCAAGCTTTAGCCATTGTTGTCGTTGTCGTCACAAATTTTCTCTCAAGGAAAAACGTTGCCGTCGAACAAAGCCTTAACACAATTTTTTTTGCTCTTCCTCTCTAGCAAAAACACAAAAAAAAATTCCTATTGAACAAAGTGGATACGTGTACACGTCCTTGTGAAGAACCCTTGCCTTCCAATTTTCTGCCACATGTCGCCATCGATTCCACACTCCAACCTCTGTTGTCGTTGTCCGGACAACAAGCCTTCGTTGTCAAACCCACCAATCTAGCCACTACCGTCGAATAAATTTATTTAGAAATATGAGTTTTAAATATGACACTTGAAATAAAAAAAAAGGGACGGGAGGGAATAAAATGTGTCGTTAAAAATAAAAATGTGAAATTTTTCGTGTCACAATTTTCTCGACACAATTTTTTTGTTGTTAATTAATGACATAAATTATGTGTCATTAAAAATTGTCCTAATAAAAAATCAATGTTTTCCTTCATTTGTATGCTTTCTGATTTTAAAAAAAAAATTTACGCTTTCATCCCTCTTGCAAACCACGATCGAAAAAATCCTTACTTCATCCCATGTTGCCATTGTCTTTCTCTTTCGCAAATGCACTCCAGCAACGTTTCCCCCTCATTCGCAAACGCTCTTCACGCCTTTCCCTCTCTCTCAAAAGCTCTTCACTCACCGTTTGAAGGAGCTCACCAAATTTGCAGGTAGTTGAAGAATCTGTGGACCATGTGATTGTTCGAGTCCATTTATGAGTTAGTTTGATTAGATTATGTCACACATACATCTATTATAATTAATTTATTATTTGGATTATTGTAAAATCTTTACCAACAATGTAATTTACATTTTTTATTATCAATAATGAAATCTTTCTAAACATATGTGGGTAAGTTGAATCATGTATTTAATTTATTTATATCCATCATTTATATGTCAAAAAATATGTGTCGTAAAATAGCTTTTCTTGACAGTAGCTTCAATGCATGACACAAATTTCATCATCAAAACTCTTTATGACGCAAATTTTGTGTCGTTGAAGCCCTAATTTGTACTTGTGTTAACTCAATGTGCATCGTTCAACGTATTCACTAAATTATTATAAAATTGGTTTACATGTAAGGAGATCTACGTATTTAAGGTATACTTACTCTTTAAACGAAAAGCATATTTACTCTTTAAACTAAAAGCAAAGTGTTATTTCCAACCCAAAATTACAAGGACACTTCAAAAAATAACAAAAAAAATTTATGATAATAGGATTAATGTCATTGCATTTTCTAAATTGTAAAAGAAGTAAACTTAAAAGTCTATAACCATCTGATAGTCGTCTGACAGCCATTTGATAGTTGTTTAATAATCGTTTGATATCAATAATTTTGTCATATTCGCAATATACAAAAATAAGTACCATGAACTATTTTTTAAAAATTGTTTTTGTCGCAATTTTTCAAATTATAAATATGTGGTTACTTGTTTATTTTTAGTGTTAGTAGTAACATCCTAATTCATTTGTTTTGAGCTGAGAGGATGTTGTTGACCGATCCAAATTCTCTCTAATTTATTAAATTTATAGATATATTCTTCCTACACAGTTATTTGAATGTTGTTTTCAAAATTGTTGTACGATAGATCCAAATAAAGCATGACGAGAACAATATTTTCATTACATCAACATTTTGGATTTAGAATTTTAAGTTTTAAAATACAAAATTATATTAAACAAAGATAAAACCGTTGAAAAATATAGTATATAATGTCGTCGATTTAAATTTTAAAATAAAAATATTTATTATGTATTAACATTACAAGTAAAGTTTTCTATGCTTAATTTTAAAAATAAAAACAAAAAACAAAATCTTACTAACTAAACATCAAATTTTCAGATTTTTATTTACAAATTTTCTATCAAATAGTTCTTACCCTTTTGACAATTTCTCAACGAAGTATCATTCAAACAAAACTTGTTATTTGAATGAACAAGGTCAACATTTGTTATAAAAGAAGATACATAATGCAAAGTTATTCTTTTAAGAAAATCAAAGGTTAAATAAACAAATGTTTTGAATTAAGTTATAATCAAATCTAAGTTCGTCATAAAATATGTAATATAATAACAAATATGATATCATATCAAATCAAGAAGATCTTGCCTATGATTATGGACAAACTATTGTTTTATTCAAGAAGATCTTGCCTATGGTTATGGACAAACTGTTTTATTCAAGTGTCACTTCATTCAAGATTTGTAAGAAATTAAAAAGATATTTTGAAAACAATGTAAGTTTGAAAATAATTAAACTAAATTGGAATGGGCAAAGTTGTAAAACAAGTTAACAAATTAAATTAAAATGCAGAAAGTAAAGATAGTGGTGAGAAGAGAGTAGTAGATCAAAAAGTCCAAGAAATTAAAAATCTTAATCTAACAGCCTAATTATCTTATTCAGAAAAGTCAATCAGCACCTTCATGTTATCAAACTTTTTAATTAGCGTCAATTTAGTTAAAGTAAACATGTCATTTGAGACAATTATAAAGGTTAAACATGTCAGTTTAATTAACCAAACACTTCACAGAAGGTTTAAACAAAATAATATAAAGTTACAAAATAGATGTCCATTACGTTTAGTGTAAAAATGCTATGTATCACTTCCTCCACCATCCCATCTACATTATCACGTGTCTTGAAGATACTAATCCTTAATGTCTATGTAATCTATCTTATGCTTGTCAATTTTTCTATAAATGGTCGCATTTTGTGAGTCTCGTAAGTTATACACACATATTGGTGGAAATTCAAATAAATTCAAAATAGTGGAGGTTTTAGAAGAAAAAAAATTGTTCTCATAATTTCTTATTATTTATTTATTTTATTTTCTCGATATTCATGTTCTTGTTGTGCCTAAGCTTTACAACATGTTATGTAACGACCTGAATTGTCCATAACCAAGTTGGGGTCATTACTGATCCAATTATCTTAACTATCTAAAAACAATAGTGGAAGCATAAACCAACTAGTTCACTGGTCCTTCTCGCTCGCCAACTTGCCTTTTTTCTTACCTTTGTCTAAACATAGAGAAAAAGATGAGTATAAAAATACCTAGTATGAGACCCACTAGTTGTCTCGCTAGGTGATCTCTTAACTTTTTCATTATGAGATACCATAAAATCTTGTGAACTCAAAAGAACACACGTGATCTAGTGATCCCATATGAACACTCACAAGTCTGGTAATCCAAAAGAAGCATACAATAGACCAAACTGTGAAGTTATCCCATTGGACCACATATGAAACATGGCATGACTAAATGACAGTCCTATTGAGCGCACACAATCCATATGACTGTGAAAGGTGATCTTGAGAGAAACCATATATTATGTAGGTACATGTCCTAATAGTCAAAGTTAAAAGACATCACACAGTTCAAAAGCATGTAGCAATCATCATAAACATGATATGAAACATCCATCATACCAACCCATATAATCCATCAAACAAGCATAAACATCACATAAGATCAACCAACAACTATAACAACTCATCTATGCATTTTAGCTACTGTCAATGCATAATCACTCTATACATGCATAATTTTAAATTTTCATTCGAAGAAAAAATCTCTTACCTAAGATTAGTTAAAAAGAAAGTAAGTCAGATCATTACTTAAAAGATAAAACATCATTTAACACTTTTTTGCAAAGAGAAACTAAATTCTTATTAAAATACTATCACATACATGTTCAAAAAACATAGAATTAACAAAATGAATAAAAATAATGTGTAAACATGACCAGCATGTTTTAAAACTTTTAAAGAAAATAAGGATAAATAAATAAGACAAAATTTTAAATAAAATGTCTAAAACTCATAATAATGAAAATTGATGAAGAAAAGGAGGAAGCAAAATGAGGTCCCCATATGGCATGTTATAGGCACTTCCTCACTCGCTCGACCAGGATTTCTTCAACTTCTTTATTCTCTTTCTGACTGAGGTCGATGGTTGGTCAGACTATGACATTACGCTGCTTGTCATTAGATTCTTGATGGTAGGGTTTCAAGTTACTCACATGAATTACTGGGTGAATTTTCATCCATATGGGCAACGTCACTCTCTAAGATGTATTCCCTACCTTCTTCAGCACTCCTACTGGTCCCTCATATTTCCTCACGAGGCGTTGGTCTTTGCATCCTCAGAATCAAAAATCTGTTTCGATTGCAACTTAATGAGGACCTGATCTCCCACTCAAAACTCAAGGGGGCGACACTTCTTATCTGCCCACATCTTCCTCTGCTTCGAGGCCTTCTCCAGATAGGCTCTAGCAATGTCCGTTGTCTGCTTCCATTCCCTAATAAAGTTATGAGCTTGAGGGTTCTTCCCCACATAGGGGTGATCAACAAGGTGTGGCAATACCATTTTCCTGCCTCAAACAATTTCAAATGGGCTTCTCCCAATTGACGAGCTCGTATGAGAGTTAAAACATAACTGGGCTACATCTAACAACTAGGCCTAATTCTTCTCCCTTGCAGTAACAAAATGGCATAAATATTCTTTGAGCATACAGTTAAACTGCTCGGTCTGACCGTCTGTCTGAGGATGATAACTTGAGGACACATTCAGACTTGTCCCCAAGAAAGTGAACAATTTTTTCCAAAAGGTGCAAACGACCATCTCGATCAGTCACAATGCTTGACAGTACACCCCACAACTTGACAATATGTTTAAAGAAAAACTGGGCTGTCAATTGTGCCGAACACTGCTTGCTAGTGGGAACAAAAGTGGCATATTTTGAGAACCGATCTATGATGACTAAGATGATCTCATAGTCACCTACTTTGGGGAGATGAGTGACGAAGTCTATAGAAACACTCTCCTACGGTCTCGTTGGAACTGACAGCGAGGTTCAGGAAGTCCAGCAACCTTCGCTTTCTCGATTTTGTCCTATTGACAGATGAGACAGGTCTTCGTGTATTGCATGACGTCTTCTATCATACTGGGCCAAAAGTAACCCTTCTTCAGTAACGCGTACGTTCGCTGCCATCTTGCTTGTTTTAAAGTCTATTTTGGCTGGGTAAAGAAGTGGCAAGTAGCACTATTATCTGTCTTCACAACAAAAGTAGACACTTCTTTACCACCATAAGAAATACCACCACAAGAGAACACCACAATAGTGCTACTTGCAAGCATTATTGCATTCAGTATTGCATCACCACAAAATTAGTCCTTAGTCATAATTTCCTGCATGTATCTCATAAGATAATACCCACATTCGACAGTACCCACTTGTAAATGACACTATATTACAAAACCAACCATGCAAATTATATTATGTGGTTAAATTATATGTAATGATATTAAATTTAAATTATCTTTTAAATATATTTACCTTTACCCACATTTCTTTTTTTTAAGATTGAAAAATAGTCAATGCCCTATATTTCCCAAAATATAGTATAATTCAAAATAAAATATTCTTTACATAAAAAAACATAAACATAGTTACATATTCGTTATGTATTTAATATATTCTCATGAGCTTGTTCTCAATAAGTCAAGATGATACACCACATCATCGTACACATTAATCACAACTAATGATCAATGATCACTAAGTAAAATATATATGCAACTAATTAGTATTTTGCTACTGATGCAAGTTTGAGTTGATAAAAATTGTACTTACTCGAGATTATAAGAAGCAATAACCAACTCATCTTATTTGAAAGTTATTGATCTAGTCAAAATGTTTCGAGCTCTAATCTCTTGTGTAGTATGACCCGCTGATATAAGAGATGAATCTACAAAACATACTTCAAAACTTTCTTCAAATCAATAATGAAGGAGTATAAGTATCTACAATATATGAATTGCACAAATCTACTTATTATTAATTAAAATGTGAATATATATATATATAATAAAAAAGTAGAGCTTACTTACATGATATAAGCCACCATTGATAAAATCTTCACATTTTGCAAAAATCAATTATCTTCTTGCAAGACGTGACTCTTTCAACATAAACCAAATATATAGTTGAAAGAAAAAACTAGACCCATAAACCATTACCTTTTTTAGCATATACTTCAATTGTATTGGTAGGTTGGATGGTGCACTAGTAGCTTCCATCTCCTTCGTCATCGTTCTTAAAGGTTTTCCTCACATAATTAAGAAACAATATAAGAACTTATACACGTAAAATTATTTGTTTCTAAATAAGATAAACCGTGAGAATTTACAATGCACCTTCACATCTACCTAATTCTTCGATACTGGTGGCTAAGTAGTAGCAATCACTTCCTCCTCTTCTACCACCTTCTACTTTGATGTAGGTGATACACGAGTAGCAATCACTTTCTTCTCTTTTACCACATTTTTAAAATTTGTATCAGTTGCCTCAAGCTCAAGAGATGGTACACTAATAGTTTGTTTCTTTTACAATTTTTTTTTTAATCTTTCTCCTAAAACCATCAAAACATTTGGAGAAGTAATTTGTAACTTCACTTTAATAAACAATTGATATTGTAACTTTACTTTAGAAACAAACATTTTACTTTCTCCTGAACTTTAAACTTGCTCTTACAATTTCCAAATATGTTTACAGAGTGTTCATTTTTATCAATGATTTGTTTGGTTGTATCCATTTTTTTTTTACATTCTTGGTTTTGCTTTGTGAAAATAAATTGTAGATGAAAACCACCCACACCACATTTTGGAGTACCCAAAGCTTGAGTCAACACATTCACTTTAACAAACAACATTCATGTTTGTTGAAGAGTGGATTTGCATTATTATTCTCAATCTCATCCTAAAAGTTGTTAAATATGATCGGTAACATGTAAAAATATATACATGTGATTTGATGCAAACGTAACATTGAGAATCTTACTATTTGATTGGCTACTTTTTGTACATCTTCATTATGTATTCTCCATTTTTTTATCCAAACTTTTTTCAACATATTAGCTCGTCCAATATCCTATTAGTTAGAAGAAACCTTTTTCTACATATCATTAACCACACAATAGTTAAATTTAAGTATATCTGAAAAATAATATAATATTCTTAACTAACCATTAGCAATATTCGTTCATATAACCTCTTCTAGACATTATATGACTATACTAATTCTCTTTCTGATCATGTTATTGACTTCTCACTTAATATACAAATTTTATATAACAAGATTAAAATAACAAACGTATTATTGATTATATTAAAAAGAAGTTTAATACATGAAATTTTAAAGATAGCCTTGATCTGACAAACTCTCACGAAACATGTGTTTCAATAATGTGAGAATACAATTAAAGCAAATCTACCAAGAATTACGGTTCATCCATAAATAGGATAATATATTGCAATCGTTAACCAACTCTCAAATTGACAAAATGCAACATCCATTATTTTATAATGCTCTTCTTACTTTTACCATCACCCTAAACATTTAACCATGCTTAGTGTAAGCTTTTGAAACTCACATAGCCTAGTAGAAAGTTCAAAAAGTGTAAAAAAAAAAAAAAAAAAAGACTTAAAGACCCAAAATGACAACTAAGTGTTCCGGTGCAACAAAATTGTTTCTAAATGTCTAGAGAGCATTTACAATTGATGGTCGGTAAGAAGGTCATTATTAAAATATCAAAATAGGCATTTCATTAATTTAAAGAAATATTTATCTTACACATTTTAAGAACAACATGAAAGTACTCAAAACTTACACATTTTCCCAATAATAAATATTTATCTCCCTCATTTTCCCAATTAAATATATATCTAATTACTTCTCTTTCCTAATCAATTTACCAATTCCCCCAATGAAATATGTATACCTAATACTGTAACATATATATTTAATATCTCAAATTCCTCCTTCCCAAGTCGTACGGATTCAAGATCAAGGGGTGCCTCTGAATCTCCATTCTTCCTCCTTTCCCTTCTAACTATCCGCCTAACCCTCTTTCTCTCTTCTTTCTGGGTCCTATGAGTAAACTCAGATTAAGAGAATGAAGTGAGGATTGAAAAAAACACTTATCTCTCTTCTTTTCTGGGTCCTTTGATTTTTTTTTTTTTCCGATCATTTGTTCTTAGTTATATTTTAATTAATTCAATCAATTTACTTCCCATTTTAAGTTGTAAAGGAAAAAAAATTAGATGTTTACAGACATAAAATAGACACAAAACATAATGAATAAGAAAGAAACAATTGAGTTGTCTTGGATTAAACAATTACAAAGGAAATTAATAACGAAACATAAACAAGGGATGACCCTTACTTGGATTTTATTTACTTTGTACATGTAATACAAACCATATATATAGCTTATAGAAATACAAAAGCAAAGTAGCAAAGATACATATTCAACCCCACGAAAATGACTTCAAAACAAAATAAAACTTTACTTCACACAACAAATTAACAAGCCACACTTGAACACTTAATTCATGTGGGATTCAATGTCCTTAGTGATACCATTCATGAGGTCAATATACTTGTAAGGATAAGAAGACCCATCGTTAAGTTTCTCATACTCTATAGTCAGAATTGCCTGGCAATGGTTAGGACCCTTGGGCACAACTTGGTAAGATGGCTTAAAGCTTTTATAATGGTTGAACACATCTCCTTCCAGCCCAACCAAGATTATCAACAATTTATCATCGTGAAACTCGACCTGTTCCTTGAAAACTTCTGCCTTGCCATCTTGCAAATCAAATACAAGAAAGAAAGAGATCGATTTTTTTTCCCTCTATGTTAGTCATGAAAATAAAAAACAAAAAAAAAAAAAAAAGAAAGAAAGAAAAAGAAGAAGGTGATTTTATGCATACCAACAGTGTAATACCAAGTCTTGATAGAGCCATGGTCATGGTCATCCCAGTTAGCATCATGGATTTCAACTTGTTGAATGAATTTGGGGGTTATATTGGGAACATGAAAACATTGATGTTTGAATATTTTGTAAAATTTCTCAGCAGGTGCATTGATCTCTAATTCACTCACAAGCTTTCCAATTAGAGACATGATTCAAAACCTTCTATCTCTAGATAGAGAAAAAATAGCTCACTCACTCAATAATATTAACGTTGATATAGTAATTCTCCATTCCTAACCCTTACCCTTTTTATACACAAAGTTTTTGATCTACTAATAACTATCTTGTACCATTAGATATAATGAATTATATAATTAAATTTGACTTTTTTTTCATTATCATTATGGTGGTAGAGACCCACATTGTATACCATTATTTTCTTTGGATAAAAATAATAATATTAGTGTGCATTAGAACATTTATTTATTAAATATTATACCAATAAAAAAAATTATCTCCAATAAAAAAATTGACAATATATTTGTACCTTACCCAAAAATCAAAGATAATGAATATTATCTTTTAATAGTTTTTTCTTTATACAAAGTTGATATAGTTTATTGATTTGTCTATTTTTGAAAAAAAAAAAAAACTGTATAAATAAATTAATATAATAAAAATAAACCACATTAGGAAGGGAGGATAAAAGCTCTCATTTACCAAAAAGTTTGGAATAATAAGGTTAAAGTTATTTGAGACTATTTTAAATCATTGTTCACTTAAAGTGACTAGATTAAAGGACACACTTATTAAATTTATTGAGCTAAATAGACACATAAATTTTATCTGTTAAGTATTAATAAATTAAAACAACATACCGTAAACCATAAGTTTATCCATGTAATTGGTGATAATTAACATGTAGGAACTGTGGAGCTATTTTTAAGAATTGTTCCAAAGCCCATATTTTTAATGAATTAATGATTAAACAATTTAATGAATACCTTGTTTTGGTGCTTCGTATAACTATCTATACAACCACACCAAACATGGTCCACCTTAAAAATTTTGCCCTGTTTCATGTAGATCAACTAACAATGGTAGGAACATTATATTAGGTGCACATAACAATTGGATTATCCGTAAACATACTTCTACCCATCAACTGTAATATATATGCCTCTGCATATCTTATGATAGTGTTCTTGTCTGCATTGTCATCTAACCCAGGCAATTATGTCCCTAGCCATGTTAGACTTAATCATGAACTTGTGATTTGTTTACCAAGTGGGATTATATTGCGTTACATTTGGCATAGATGCAACCAATCTTATGGGTTTGACCGGTAATGTCATGTCCTACCCCACATGTGTTCTATATGATGTGGTATGCGACGCGCTAGTGTCACGCCTCGCCCTAAAGATTGCTTCTTGCAACCAGGTGGACGCATGTTGCCTAAACCTTTATCACGTACTTCTCGTGAGGTAATGTGCTAAAGATCTAGTAAGCGAAACAACTTATCTCTTTGTGTACAACTTAAACTCCAAACTTTTCATTTATACAAGCAAGCAGAATGCAACAACTTAAATTTTTACTAACGTATCTTTGATACTGCATTTTTTTTAGTTTTGTTCCCTTACGCGATAGACATTGACATTGATGATACAACGGAATGAGTACAAAACTTTCCTTTATTACTTAACACTTTTAGAGGTTTTAGAAATTACAAGTATAACTCTCTAAACTCTCTTGACACTGATACTTGGTTACCACTTGCCTAATGCCTCTGTCTTTCCTCGTCTGTTGTCTAGTGTTACGTCTTGAGACGATTTCTTAAATGTGTGAGACCTTTCTTTCTTCGACTCGGCTCTTCGACTCTTTTACTCTCTAAAATCAAAGCTAGCTTCTCATCGTCCTCTAAACTGCTCTCTGTAGAGGGTACTTAGAGGTGTAAAGATGGCATTTTCTCCTCCACTTAGGTTGCTCAACCACCTCTCATAGCGCACCACATTAGGGCTACTCTTCCCCTGACTCAACTCCTAGGCTCTTTGGCTCACCGAGTTAGTCCTTCACCAACTTGAGTATTGCACTCACCTGCCTTCTGAGTTGGGCCATCCGCACCAAGGAGCGATTTGCTTACCAATCGGCCCCTCAGATTTAATAGAAACTTTCACATTCAACGCACCATGTAAGACTACAAAGACGCACTATCTTCCTTCCTTAACTTGGCTATGAAGCCTCTTAATGAACCTTCGCATGACTTTAATGCCTAACAACCCATATCTTTTGGTCTCCACTCCTTCCTTCTCTACTTTTGGATTCCTTTTCTAGTAAAGTGTTTTTGTTTACCAACCGTTAAGTATCCCAAGCCTCTTTTTCTCCATTCTAACCTGGCATATCCTTTTTCCTCTGGAAAAACTCTCTCTTCTTTTGGCCTTTGACTCTTTTTACAGTGACCTTTCACGTCTAAGGGTCGCTTTATTACTTTACACGTGTCCCTTTACATATTCACCACACCATATAACCAATCTGAACTTGACGTGTAGACAAAAATATGGTGGTGATTAGACATCCCTTTGAAATGTCAAATTAATTATCTCTTTAGGAAGCCAAACTTCTATAAATCGCCTAACCCTCCTTATCTCCTCGGGAAGCCACAAATATTTATTTATGTTCATGAGTCGTTTAGTCTTGTTGACATGACTCCTACAACTTCTCTAAGCACAAGTGCTTCTTCTCGCATTATGGTATCAAATGCCTAACTCTCGTCATATAGGTTTCTTCTCGCCACTCATTCTTATCGCGTCAAGTACATCTGCATGATTAACCTTAGGCAGGTATTTCTTTTTTTGTCGTCCTTCTTCCTCCTTTTGTGCTATTATTTCTCATGCACTGTACTCTTATTGGAGTGGTTTCTTCACAATAATTTTTCTCCATCGAACTTCCTTCTTTGGGTCAGATTGTGGACGTATACTCCTTCCATGGAGCATATTGTACGATTAGAATTTTCTTTATTGTGTCACCATCGCAGGGTCTTTGTCACGTTGGGTGTACACGGTTAGGGCCTTACAACTAGAATCTTTGAACTTAAACATTTATACGATTCAAAACTTAACATAAGCAGCAAAACCACCACAACTTTAATAACATAAACCACTTCTTATTTCTTAACCCAACCGTTCGACAATTTAACTCTTTACATGCATCGTTAATACAAGAATTATACCAATTAAACTTAAATGTCTTGCTTAGCTTCCTCGCATAGCAACTCATCTCACATTTCTTTACTTGGCCTTAATGCCGGATCACCTGGGAAGGGAACACTTAAAACGTAAGGCAAATACTTAGTGAATGATAGTTTTGAAAACCTTTTTGGACATATACAATACGTAAAACCATTTTCATAAAACAGGCTTCAATGCCTCAATTCAGTTAATCATGAAAGACAAATTAGCCTTTCACTATTCCTTTCACTAGCTAGGAACATAAACCATTCCCTTGCACAGACTACTGTGATGGCCTTCTCATAAAAAACATCACTTGGAGAATCTTCTGGTTCATTTCCAGTTGCTCGGGCTGCTAAGCACAATGTACATCTTTTATGCATTGGCTAGCTTCTCTTTACTATACAGACCTTTTCTATATGGTTGCCTTTACTCATTATGTGTACATAATAGTTAGCCCATTGATAAGGATAAGACTAATGGTTTACTCACAAACATAACATACAATCATCAAACATAAGACTTTACAAGCTTTCTTTAGAAATCTCCAAGTTCATAAACATTTCGTGTTGAAACAATATTACAAACCACAAGAACTTTAGAAAGAAAGCTTAAAACAATTTAATCTTAGAAAACCACTTACTGATTTTCCCTTTACTCTTTTCCTCAATGGTTGAAGATCTTCTTCTTACCGCTTTACCAGTAGCCTTCCTTAGTAAACTAAGCTCAAAATGCAAACTCCTTCAATTGGTTTGATGTGTTTTGCTGAGAAGAACTTAGAGAACTCCTTCCCGAAAAGTTTCTTTAAAAATTAGTGCTTCCATGAAAATCTTAGGATACCTCATGCTTGTCATTTTTCTTATGTCCTGCATGGCTAACACCTTCTGCTTGCTTAAATTCTAAGTATTTGCATGAACCTAGATTCTGGATCAAAATAAGTTCGAGTTCTGCCTGAGATCTCAAATAAATCCTGTTTTGTCTTCAGTTTCGGCTAGACACAACCCCGTAATGGGCTGACTGCTCTTTATTTTTAGCTTTGAGCTTCAAATCTTGGTTGGAGACGACCACAAAATTGCCCGATAACCCTTAAATTTTCATTTTTTTTACTTCCAATTCTGGTTGAACACGACCCCGAGATTATCTGAGACCCAACTTCAAAACCTTTTTGTCCTTCATCTCAGTCGAACAAGGATCAAGATGGCTTTGAGATTATACTTCTGTCCGAGGTCTTTACATAAAAAGCATTATATCTTTCCTCTCGGCCGAGCAAGATCAAAGTTTTATCTTGGAATCAATATTCTGTCTCAAATCTCGACAAAGATCTCACAAGGTTACCTTGAGATTCCCTTTCTAATATACTTACTTTGGCGAACAACCATATTTTCATCAACTTTTCTTCTATCATCCATTCAAAACTTCAACCTCAATTTCTCCACATTTTCTTAGTTTTCTTTCTTCCCACCTATCATGACATACTTAAAATGACCCTTCTATTTCGGACACACACACTGGTCTCACAGATAACGAGCTTTCTATCAACAAGTAATCTGATCTAAACTTCCACATCTTGCAATGTGATTGTGGACTTCTCCCGTCGGCATATGAAATGTATGTTTTTGGCCTATGAAATATGTGTGTAACAGGCTTTCAATTAGCAAGTAATTCAATCAAAAGTTCCATATCTTGCAAAGTGACAATGGACTCTCTAGTCGACATATGAAATGTGTGTCTTTGGCCTCCATCTCTCAACAAGTGCAGAGATGAGATGTCAATCTAACTAGATGAATCATAACATTGCAATCCCATAAAATTTGATTGGACGGAGTAGTGGAAGTATTCAACGGTGGAGTGAGATAGTACGATACACAACCACCTCACTCTATCTACAGTTCATCTTGGATGTAGTTTAATTATCTCATACAGTTGCTTATCGATGAATGTTCTGATCATATAAAATGTTATGATCCATTGATCCTAGGTTTAATAATGTCATTCTCTTTACATGAAAAATATTTATTTGTTTACTAGGTTAAATATTACGCACAAATCAAGTCTCCAAAATTAGCCAAATAAACCTTCAAGGAAAAACTCCCAATTAGAACTAAAATTAAACTATTTTCGAGCAAAAAATTATCATTTGATGGGTATATCCAAAACCCATAAACCAATCAAAACTCACCAAAAAGTGGTTGGAAAAGGCTAAAAAGTGTAGAAAATTTTGACTTGGCTATCAACTTGAAACTTGATCGTGGCAGGAAGAGGAAGTAGCCAGCTCATGTTGCTTAAAGGAGATGTCGGCGCGTGCATACAACTAAACTTGACTTCGGAGGCTTGATAACACATGAACTCGAAGGATTGGCTTGCGTTATGCGTGCGACGCGGGGCAGAGGGAGTACTTGATGCATGAAGAGAAACTCGGATGAAGACTCGATGCATAAGGCAATATATCTTTAATATAAAATTTATCAAAAATTTGAGACATTGCTTTAAAGGAAAAATAATATTTTGTAAACCTTACGTTCAATCTTAAACAAAATAGTGAACAACGAACTGTTTTATGAACGACTACAACAAGCGACAAGCACAAAATATTAGACCAACGAATGAACGTCGACAAGCAACGAATGGATAGTTGATTTGTAGATGGTAACGACCAACGACGACTGCTTTGATGAACTTTTCTTGTACGGGTGAAAGCGGTTACTTGGACAATTTCGGGAACACTTGAAGGCAATGGACAAATTGTTGATTTGTAGACGACAATGATTAGCGGCGGCTGCTTGGACAGACAGACACTGTTTCTTGGATGATTTTGTCACAGGTTCGACGACGACGACGACAATCAAGATTGGTTTATTTTGGTTCATGTTTGTAAACATAAGCTAAGGAAAAACTCAAGGGTTTCATGTGTCGGTAGAAAGAGAATATTGGGAAATTAGGTTGATTTGATTTTTGGCAGATAATTAATTCTTTGTCTTTGGTATTCGGTTTGACTCTATCGTTATTCAAATCATTCAATTGAAAGTTTGGAGTTTTAGATTGGCTGAGGTTATTTTTGGCATTCTATATTTTTTTATTTTGCCATGTACATAATTTTATATTTATTTTGCTATTTTACCAAATGAAAGTTAACAATATGCTATTTATCTAATTGCCCCTTCTGGAATTTTATTCAAACAACTTGTTTGTTGCTTTTGCCGTAGAATAGGGTGTCGCAGCATATACCTCTCATGTGAATATATACACCACAATCATTCTATGATAGTAAATAATCATATTCTATAATCATATATTTATCTAACTCTCCTCATTCTTATTTCAAATAATAGCAGGTGTAATATATATATTATTATAATAATAGTAGAAATAAAGTTATTCTCGATAACTATAAATAAGTTGATAATATTAATTTATTTTCATCCATAAACTTAATCCGTTCATTGCTTAATAACTTAACAATGATTTTGCTCGCACAACTTTTTACATTTAAGTGAAACAAAACATATCAGCTAAAGTCTTTTTTTTAGTTGATTGATAGTTTAACAAAGTGCCATTATTCATTCTTCTTTCTTCAAAATGTTACATGAATGAGAGTTGATCAAAAAACCCAATCTTATGGAGTAAGCTGATAGGTTATAGGGACAAATATTAGAAAATTGGAGCAGCTGAAAGAGAAAAGTAGCAGAGCTTCCACACTAAAATCGATCCATGCACATGAACAAAACGTGTAGTTTTTTCTAGTGGGTTGGGGAAGTCAATTAATTAGAAAGAATTGGGAGAAGATGGATATGAAGATTTGTATTCTGTCTTTTGTGGAGCAGTTACAACTGCCACCGATTTTTCACATCTCCAATTAACCCCAATGATTGCACAAACTTCAAAACCAAAATCAAACCTAAAGATTATCATGTCCAATAATATAATTACCCAATCACTTTCAATATTATATGTTTTAAAAAATTAATAGTTTATAACCAGTGGTCAAATATAAAAGATTTTAAATTCATTGTACATAAATTTAAATTTGAAATAGTCATACATCCATGCCTTTTACTAGTTAATAGATGGTACATTTTGATTCATTTAAACCTATAATTTTGTAGAAGTAACAATTTAGTTCATTAACAAAGTTTTGACTAGTCAATTGGTTCCATATTGTAGAAATTAGTTTAAAAGTTTAATGAGATCTATGCATAAATAAACCAAAAAACCAATTATAGACCCATTAAAGACTATAGCATAAAATAGTATGAATATTGAGATTAATTTTTATGATTTTTTCATTTTATGTTGGGACTAGATTATATCAAATTTGAAAGTACAAAATTATTATGTATCACAATTAAAGGACCAAATTGATACATACATGAAAAATCAAAAACTAAATTATTACAAACCAAAGTTTATGGACTAAAATTGTTAGTGATAGTTGCAAATTTAGCAATTAAATTCAAATTAATTAAGTATATAGCACAATTTTAAAAAATTTGCAAATATAGCAAAATTTGTCAAATTCTATCAATGATATAAGTCTATCACTGATAGACCATGTTGCAAACATTGGTCTCTCACTAATATACCATATGAAGTCTATCAGCGATACAAGTCTATTAGTGATAGTTTTGCTATATTTGCAATTTTTTTAAAATGTTGTCATATCCTTAATTATTATTGCTAAAATAGTCATTCATTGCAATTTCCCAAATTGTTACGTTTATGAAAGTTTAAAGACAAAGAGTTTTTTTTTTCATCAAATAAAGATTTTGATTATTTTTGTTATATTTAAATGCATTCCACACACAAATATAAAAAAAAATAAGGTTAATTTTTATAAATATAACAAAACACCAAAATACTGATGACCCGTGTAATAAAATAAAAAAGCTCATGATATTTTCATAAATTACAGGTTTGCCCTTGAATAATGAGAACAATTTTTCCCTTCTTTTTCTTCTTCTATGTGATTTATTTATCTCCTCTTCATATTATTAATTCTTCTTCGGTTTACAATAATATGAATATTTATGTAACTATTTATCAATTTCTTCATTTTCTAGATTCTTCCAGAACTTCTTCCTTCTTCTTCATTTCTCACCTTCATTTTTTTTCATGGTACAAGATTAAAATGATATTGGTACAGGATTTAAACGATTGTGTACCAATATCTAAATTATCAGTTGTCTATTCCAGATAGACAGAGATAGATCATTGTCACTAATAGATCGTTTAGATTTGATACAAGATTGTTTAGACTGGATACAAGATCATTTAGACTAGGTACAAAGGTACAAGATTGTTTTATACTTGGTACAAGATCATTTAGACTTGCTATGAAATTGTTTAGACAAGGTACAAACTAAAATCGCTTAGATTAGGTACAACATCATTTACACTTGGTACAAGGATACAAAGATCGTTTATATTTGTTACAAGATTGTTTAAACTTTGTAAGAGATCGTTTAAATTTGGTACAAAACCATTTTCACGTGTGTGTGCTCAATTAATTGTGAGAGTGTTTTTGTTACTTCACGTTATGGGCCCGTGAACTTTTTTCTTTTTTAAAATTGTTTTATACTGTGTAATATTTTCTTGTTTTGTTGTATTTGTTGAAAAAACTCCTAAAAATAAAGGTTAAGAAAATAAAATAAAATGACAAACCCCATTTTCAAAGTTAGCAACTGCACAGACTAACCCCTTCCCCTCTCATCCTGTTTTTGCATCTCAAGTCAATCCATATCACCGACCTCAACGCAAGTGTAGCAGCTTAATTGATCGATCACCATCTGCCTTCTCTTCGTCACCAAGTCACCACCTAGCAGTGTATGTCTTTGTGATCAATTCTCCAAAAGAGCTAATTTTTTTAACCTAACTCATGTTACTTTTCAAGAATTTAGAGTTTAAATGTGTTTCGAAAGACGATATCAAGTTTAGGAGGCTTTGAAGATGATTTTGGTACAAAATAGAATAAACGAAATATATTAGAGAATTTTTTGAAAATAGCTTTTGAAGTTTTCATATTACAAATACGAAATATATTAGGTATTGTTTTTTTTTCCCAATTCGGGCAAAGATCAACCATCAAGGTTTATGTTAAAAAATTTAACTTATCAATACCTATCTTTGGCATTTAAGATTAGGTCACGTGAGTCTTGATCGAATTGAGAAGTTGGTAAAGAATTAACTTCTAAGCGAGTTAGAAGATAATTCATTACCTTCGCGCACTACAAGAAATATTAGTCACAAAGAAAAAGAAGTGAAAAATCATCTCGTAATATTTACGAACAAATATGGAATTTATGAAATTACAACGGTGGTTTTATGAGCTTTTATTTTTTGTTACATGAATCGTAAATATTTTTGGGTTTTGTTCTGTATATATAAATTAACCTACATGATAACTGGGTATGCTCCATTATAATCCAATTTTTATTTCGATAAATTTTTAAAATTTACATAAATGTCTTCGTCTGATCCTCTATAACAAACGTCTAAGTCTAATTACATTAAATTTTTGGTGCAAAATAAATTTACATTTCAATCCTTCCATAAAATATGAAATATTAAAAAAATAGACAAAAAAATTGAAATAAGAAAAATATGACTGATTCGAAAAATATCATTGATAGAGATGTTAATAAGGTGAGGTTAAATTTGAGATGACTTGTTAGGATATGTTTGGCACAAAGAATGAAGAAATTGGAGTTGTGAACTCCCCCTTCTTATTTGACTCAAGTAGTTAGATGAGTCTGGCTATTAAATAAATATTAATTTTATATCTTATCAATTCTTGAATTCAATCTACAAGTTCACAACTTTGTCCATTTCATAATATCTCACTCTTTACCTTTTAATTTTAAAATTATTCATTGCCTTATTCTTTTTAAAAATAATCTACTTAGTTAAAAAATATAAATTTAAAAGTTTTAATTGAATAGATAAATTTTTAATTAGAAAAAGGGATGATTCATTTGGTAATTAAATTATAATGATTATTAAAATTAGATCCATAGACATGTTTGTGTAGAAATATTGGAATAACCAAAATGTCTCTCACAAATAAAATAAAAATGTGTGATTGTATTTAGTTGTCAATCAATTACTGTCTGATTGTCATTTGATTTTCAATTACTTGTCAATGATATTAGTTCTTGTGAATGATATTAGTTCCTATCTGATTGTTCTCCAATTATTGTCTAATTATTATTTAATTGTTGACGATATTGATACTAATTGTTGCCTGATTGCTATATGATATTTAAATAATTGTCAATCAATTGATTAATATTTAAAAGGGGTTATTGTCAATTATACTAATTACTATTTGGTTGTTGTCTAATTAGTATCCGATTTGACTGTGAATGATATTAATTGTTGTCTGATAATAGTTACTAATGATATGGATTATTGCTGCGTTAATATTTAAGCTAAATGAAAGTTATTCAATTGTTAATAATATTGATTGGTATTTGATAATGATCTATCTTTATTTCATTGATATCTTTTTATTATCCTATAATGATCATTGGGAATGATACTAATTTTCTATTTGATTGTTGTCTAATATATTGTTACTCGACAGTAGTTGCTATTTGGTTGCCAATAAACAACTCATGTAATGGATTGTTGTTGACTAATTATTATCTGGTATATATTGATTGCAAAGCCACTCATACTACTATTTGACTGTTCTTATATTCATATTTGATATTGAATGTTACATGTTAATTATTATCTTATACTAATTACGAATGAAGCAGATCATTTTTCATCTTATTGTTTTTTATATTAATTGTTATCTCATCATCAATGATATCCAAACTAAAATGATATATAGTTTAATCTACAAAATATTTGACCCTCCTAATTTAATATATATTAAACACAAGTTAACTATAAAGACATAAGTTTAAAGTAATATTATATAAATCGATAAAAGTTATCTCTTTATGACCCTATGAATCAATTAAAACCTTAGATTCAGACAAGAACCACGATGATTTAATAAAAAATTGAGGCTCAGTCTGAAGCTTCTTTATCCGACGAAGGAAAGACGTGACTGCCTATACATTCTACTTGTATCTCTTCACGAGATGACGCATAGAATGCCTACTGAGCGGATTAAATGAACGTCAAAATTTAATGTGAAATAATTCAATTGCGAAACATAAAGATTTCATTGAGAGTGGATCAAAAGTACATTATATCAAACACAAGTACAGACCTTCTTAGTTTAAAACGTAAGTTTCTTAAAATAACAATCTTGGCTCCTTTAGTCTAACTCTACATGCAATGTGGTTTGACACTTGTCACTACTAAGTGATGTAAGGGCACATTAGGAAATCAAGGTGGCAAGTTCGAGGTTGAATGTCCTTAGCTACTTGGAGAGAATGAATAAAACAAAACATTTAAAAGGTTAGACGAGACATGTCTAGTGAGCAGGGGTTCTTTAAGATAACACTTTACAATATCGTCTTAATGAGTTGCAATCATTTTGTCAAGGCATGTGATATAAACAACTTGCATCTCAATCGATAATACATTCGTAAATCACATGGAAGGACATTTTCTTTTTTAAATCAAGTTTAAAGTTCATATCATGCAAAGATACGTTTGTTTTTAAAGTCTCATAATCTAATCCCAGAATCATTTTGCATGTTAGTTACATCTTTGTATTCTTTCCTCAACTAAAGCATTTACCACACTCTTTAGCCAAGTTGTAGCTATGTTGAATCGTCCTAACGCATTTAGCAATTTTCATCAATTCTAGTCTGCATAATGTGTCTTCCAATGACAAAACACACAACAAGCAAAGAGCATCCCATGCCAGAACACACGCAAGAATAGGAAATTATATTTCAAAATACATAGCAATAATAGAGTATCTTATCATAGACCACACAATAAGGATAGAAGATCTCACACTAGAACACACAACAATTGTGAGGCTTCTCATGCATAGGGTACAAGGGCCATCTTAATTCATCATTTTAATTTACATCAAAACTTACACATTTTAAAATCCATATATTTAGAAGCATAGTCAAAATCATTTATATTCGATGTTTCAAGGAAAACATATTTAAAGATTTAAACAAATTGGAAATTCCTTTTTGCTTAGAAAACGTTTTAAGGGAAAACCACTCACAAATAAGTTGGCTTCGTTGCCTACTCCTTAGCTCTGAATCCTTTTGCACTTCACGTTGGTTTTAAGCTTTTAAAGATGTCGGGAAATCTTGTAAATCCTCTCAATTCTTTCTCAAGTGTTTGTAAGGTAGAAGCAACTTCAAAAATGATCGGGCTTTATCTATTTTATAAGCCTTTCTGACGGCTTTTTTCATGCAGGAATGATGACTTCTATCCGACAGCGAGGGTGGTCCATTCACAAGGTGCCACGTATCTCTACCCAAATCCTTATCCTGGATTCAGATTGGGCAGCGAGGTTAAATCCATCATCGACCTATTGATGCAAGGACTATGTTGCCATCTTTAGGTGAAGTGAGCCAAAAGTGATTGGATTAGTTTTATCTTTATCTACTTTAATTATTTTATCTTTCTCATGTTCATTTGTCATTTGTCTTCACGATTTCAAATCCATAAAAGAGTGAAAGCATAGTAAAAACTAAGGGTAAAATAGAAATATTGAAAAGCATGGAATTAACTATTAAAATTTTTGCTATATATGCAAAATCCAAAAATTAAAAAACCTAGCTTCATTTGCAATTTGCTAACGTCTCGAAAATAGAGCTTGAAAATTCAACACTAATAACAACAATATTATAAATATTATTAAAATAGATGCCCTATTATGCTTATTATCCATAACCATGTGTCACTCCCCTCTACATCCAACTCATTTGCCTTGTCTCTTGAAGATATCAATCCTTAATGGTCATATAATCCACCCCATGTTTTTGGTGGAGTTTGTAAGACGAACACAAATTGGTTAAATTTTGGTTAAATGAGAGATAGTGGATATTTTTGGAGATTTCTTATTTATTTTATTTTATTTTATAGTATTACATTTTCTCGGTTTTTGTGTTCTGGTTGTGCCTCATTTTCATAGTATGTTATCCGCACAAACCGTAATAGTTTTCTCCATTAAATATAGGTTCTAAAGGTATAACGAAGTTGTCTGTCACTGCTGCCCTCTATTGTCGTCGCTCATCGATTTTGGTTAAGATTGGTGAGTTAGGTGAGTGTTTTGAACTTTATTATGAGATTTTATAACCATTAAAGGTTAATTGAGACTCTGAGTTATGTTTGCTATTGGAATTAATTTTGGTTGGTGCATTTTTCCATCAAGGTTGAGAGGATTTTTCAATCTTCATTTGGGTAAGTTTGATAAGCTAAGCTAATTCAATTTTGGTTATGCACGGGTAGAGTTGTGATTTCGTTTGCAGCAACGAACTTAGCATAGCCTAAGGTAAGGGTTATACTACTAGATCTTGTGTTGGGTTGGATTAGGTTAAATTGGAGAAAAAAAAAGTTGAGTTGGGTGTAGCCGAGTCGTGTAATAAGGGGTTCGAGTTGACCTGAACCAAACCAATTGTGTGTGTATAAACCTAAAATCTAAAAGTAAACCTCCTTTTGAAATGGACAATGTAGACTTGAAATTTGAATGTATAATTTTAAATATATTCACCTTGCACCTTAAATGACAATTTGTTCACCTTACTAATGAAAAACAATATGAAAGTTTGTCTAAATTATGGAGAGATGAAAAAAAAAACTCACCAATCCAACCTAACTCAACTTGGGTTGTGTTGCCCTTAACATATTGAATCAATAAGGTTCATTTTCTATCAACCCGAAAACTATGGGTTGGTCCACAAATTTTCTTTAACCGTAAGTACTTAGAAATACACATTACATAAGGGTCATGCTTGTTTTACACGATTTTCAGTGTCTAAACACAGGTCGATGAACAAAAGAAGAAGGTAACGCAAGAAGCGGCTTGCTAGATGACAGAAGTTTCCTCGCCATAAATTTTCTATAAAAATTCTCATTCTTCACCAGAGAGAGAGGGGCCTGCATGCACCAAGAACGGCTAGACGTTTGAATAGACCAACCAAAGGCCTGAATAGGCCAATCCCTAGAGAGTGGCGAAAAGGAATAGTCATTCTGTTGTCTATAAAATTTTCCTTCTTCTTCTCTGATCAGTTGTAAAAGTAAAAGCTTGACTCCTAAGTAGGAAAGAATCCATACTCCCGTTGTCCTCTAACTTGTAATATTTTTCATTCTCTTTTATCTCCATTTTTATACTTCTTTGTAATATATGTTGTTCATATTGTACAATGACTAAGATCTGTATTCTTTAAATATACTACATATTTATACATTTTCAATCCATCATTTCTTGACTTTTTTCCCACTCGTCAATGTGTTATTAGTAGTTAGATTTGTGATAAGTTTTTGATAAGAAGTTTAACTTATAATTCTTGTCACGTTAGTTGAGCTAAGTTCATTGCTTGGTTAGTGTAGATCGCCAACTACCCAAGAGGGCAAGTAGTAAAGATAAAGATAATGCGTGTAAGGAGGAGTCAGAAGACAATGCGAGATAACTTTCATCACTTGTATCCTGAAAGACGAACAAGTATGAACATGAGGCATCGAGAGGTTACTGTTCTTAATCATGAAGTTCTATAAGTATTATAAGTTAAGTCTTATAAATATACCTCGCCTAATCACGCTTTTTCACTTGGGTCTCGAAAGACGAACAAATGTGGCGTCTAAGGACTTCGAGAGAAGCTTACCTTAATCAATAGCTGGTTAAGCAAGTTATATTGCATTGAAGCTCACACATTGCTTAATCGCCTAATATTACGTAGACCTTCCATCACCTGTTTCTCGCATACAAGTTAGTATGCATCTGCATCTCACATCCATTTATTCTCCTTTAAAGATTCTCTAGGCGTACATATGTAGTTTTAATCCTAGTTCTGATTCTTTTATACTTTATTTAATTAATTCTTTTATACCGCCTAATTGATGAGTAGATTCTAGAACTAAGTTTTGATAGCAATTCCCTATGTTGGACTCTGGATCATCTAGATAAACCTACTGCTTCACTTATACTTGGGCAAACAGTAGAAAAACTTGTACTCATCAAGAACTTAGTAGTTATGCGATAAAGAGGTACATAGTGAGTACTCCGCTTACAGTGATCATGACTAATGATTTATTGCATAGAATTAATTGTGCACTTAGTTAAATCCTTAAGTCCTAAGTTAACTTACGCGTCACACCAACCAAATTTTTGGCGCCGTTGGACAAAACACGACAACAAACATATGTACACCCCTAGAATGTTTGTGATGGTGAATTATCTAAGGTTATTGTTAAATTGTGAAGGCTAGCCATTGGATTAGGCTAAAGTGTAAAGGATAATTATTTGCTTATGCTTAGTGTGGGAATTGTATGATAAAGATTGTTTACATGTTTATCATGGATTACTGTTTAGACATAATTGATGATTTTACTATGTAAAATTATTAATTATTTTTCTTATCTTTAGGTTAATTTGTGGGTTTTTGATAGATATACCCATAAAATGTTAAATATTGGTTCAAAAATAAATTTATTTTAGATCTAATTGGAGTTCTTTTTTCTTTTTTTTTCAGGATTTATTAGCAAATTTTGGAAGAGTTAACTTGTGGAATTTTTTCATCAAATGTTGAATTGGTTTCAACCTCAATTTAGCATAAGTTAAATTGAAAAAAAATTGGATGTTAGCCATTGCTAAACTTTGTTAAATAAGGTTATTAAAATTTTCCCCTTATTGTTTACGATCTGTTTTAATTGGGAAAATTGACTATCAACCAGGGGTCTTATTTTAGCCAATTTTATGTAAGAGATTCTATTACTACACCTTCAAATGAGAATTTAAGAGACTATATTTATTGACTGATTATGCATTGAGAGTAGGTCAAATGCATAGATGAGTTGTAAGAAATTCTACTACTGGACCTTCAAATGAAAATTTAATTAGAGCTTGCATGTATTTACTGATTATGCATTAACAATAGGTAAAATACATAGATGAGTTGTAAGATATTCTACTACTAAACTTTCGAACATAAACTTAAGAGCTTGCATGTATTTATTGAATATGCATTGCTAGTAGCTAAAATGCATAACGATGTGTTGTAGTTGTTGATTGATGTTATATGATGATTATGCATGTTCTATGAGTGACATGATTATGGACTGTTATGACGATGTTTCATGACAAGTTTATGATGTTTGTTACATGCTTTTGAACTGTGGTGTCTAGTAACTTTGGCTATTAGGATGTGTACCTTCATGTACGGTGTCCCTCGAGATCACCACCACTTTTCACAAATCTATAACTGTGTGAGTTCTATGAGACCACCAGTCTGTCATGCCATGTTTCATGAGTGGTCCAACGGGATCACTTCACAACTCGTTTTGTTGCATGGTCATTCGAGATCACCAGACTGATGAGTGTTCCTATGGGATCATTAGATTGCATTTGTTCCATTGGGCACATTGTATTTTTATGGTACCTCCTAATGGAAAGTTAACAGATCATCTAGTGGGATCATTAGTGGGTTTCTTACTGGATATATGTTTATATTCACTATTTTCTATGTTCAATATTTCAGAAAAATGGTAGAAGAAATGAAAAGGTGACAAGCGATAGAAAGGGCATGTGACATTCCATATGAGGACTCATTTTTGCTTCCGCTTTTCATTATTCATTTTTTTTAGTATTTTGATTTTAAACATTTTTTAATTTATTATTTACTTTAAAAATTAGTAGAACCGGATGGGCATGTTTTCATGATATTTTTACTGATTTCACAAAATTATATCTTTTTAACAGTTGTTTGAAATTATTTTAATAAAGATTTCATTTTTTTCTTTTAAAAAAAGTGTTAATTTGTTATTTTTCTTGTGCTTTAAGGTAATTACTTCAGTTTAGTATAAAAAGTTGGATCATTACAGTTATAATTTGCTATTATAATTATATATGTTGATGACTTAAATATAATTGAAACATCTGAATAACTTTCAAACGTAATAGAATATTTTAAGAAAAAACTCGATATGAAAGATCTCGAAAAAACAATTTTTTTCCTTCATTTGCAAATTGAGCATTTGACAAATAGGATATTTGTTCATGAATCAACTTACACTAGAAAACATTTTAAAAGATTTTACATGGATAAAACATTTTCATTAAACATTCTGATGTAAGGTTGTTTCCTAGACGCATCTTGTTAATAATCTTTTCGGCCTTAGATGATAATGAAGAACTTCTAGGTTCAAAAGTACAACATCTTAGTACAATTGGTGGAGTTATGTATCTTGCTAGTAATACAAGACCAGATATTGCAGTAAATTTATTAACTAAGTACAATTCCTCTCCAACAAAAAGATTTTGGAATGGAATTAAGCATATACTCTGTTATCTATGAGGAACAATTGATATTAGTTTTTTTTATTCAAATAAATCAAATTTTGATTTAGTTGGTTTTGTAAATTATTTATCTGAATCATACAAAACTAGATCTCAAACATGTTATCTATTCACATGTTAAGGAATTGTTATATCAAATCATAACATCTACCTTCTAAAATCCTACTAAAATTCTTGCAATGCACGAGGCAAGTTGAGAATGTGAATGACTACAATCAATGACTTAGCACATTCGTGGAACATGTGACTTGTCTTCTAGTAAAATTCTTCCAACGATATTGTAGGAAAACAACACGACATATGTAGTTCAAATAAAAAAAATGATAGATTAAAGGAGATAGAACAAATTATATTTCACGATGCTTTTCTACACATATCTTGAAGAAAATGACGACATCACAACGCAACAAATTTGTTCAAAAGATAACCTGGCGGACTTATTTAGAAGATTGGCCTACTGCAACCTTTAAAAATTTAGTGCACAACATTAGAATGTAACAACTCAGAGATCTCAAGTGGTGTTTTCATGATGGGGAGTAAATTGTATAAATTATATAAAATATGTACTCTTTTTCCTTTACTTGGATTTTTTTCTATTTCATATAAATAATAGACATCTAAGAGAAGTATTATAAATATTTTTCTCATTATTTTTTGTGTCCATAGTCGTGTGTCACTTCCCTCCACATCCAACTTCTTTTGTCATGCGTCTTGAAGATATCAACCCTTAGTGTCGATGTAATTCAATTCATGCTTGCCAAACTGTCTATAAATAGTGGAATTTTTTGGAGTTTGAAAGACACGTATCGGTGAAATACACCAATATTCCATGCAAATGGAAGATAGTGAATTTTTTTTGGAGATTTCTTATTTTTCTTAATTTATTATTTATATATTGTATTTTATTATTTTGATCATATATTTTCTCGAATTTTATGTTGATTGTACCACATTTTTACAACAAATAACAATTTATATGTAAGATGCAAATGAAACTAGGCGAAGAAGATGGGACCGAGGGGCATCACTATCTCGTATTTTTCTACATATTATTAACATAGTGGTAGAAAACGAGAATATTAAAATATAACTTTGAGGTTTTGATAATAAGACGTAAAATGAGGATGAAATATTATTTGAAATTTAAATAAAAATATAAATGAGTCGCTTTAATAATAATTAAATATCGATATCAGTTGTGATACAAATATTCAATATAATTTGAAAGAAAAATTAATTAATTAGTCTTGATGATAAGACGTAAAATGAGGATGAAATATTATTTGAAATTGAAATGAAAATATAAATTAATCACTTTAGTAATAATTAACTATCGACATCAGTTGTGATACACATCTTCAATGTAATTTGAAAATAATTAATTAATTAATTTTGATGATAAGATGTAAAATGGGGATGAAATATTACTTAAATAGCAAAATAAATTAAAATATTTACGAGCTATATCAATGTTTTTCTTTTATCATTATCATAACGTAAATCAATGATTATCAGTTGTTGAATTTGTTATATAAATATTTTGTAAAATTTACTATTTTTTAAAAAAAATTCTAAAATAATATCACATTATTTTGTCCATTTTTCTACTCGGGACATTAATGCACATCAATTACATTTTCATATAAATACAAATTTCAAAGATTTGGGAATCCACTAAATACAAATTTCAAAGATTCGTGGAGTCCACTTATATATCAAATTTTTAAATAAAAGAAAATGTATTTTAAATAAAATTAAATAAATAACAACAATATAATAGCAAGAGGATGAATCCGTCGTTTTTGTATTTTAAAATTAATTTTAGAGTGTTAGATTACAATATATATTAAATAATTTTTTATTTTTGTTTAATTCTATTTTGGTAGAGTGATTATGCCTTTTCAAAGCCTGAAAGTTCTAGGTTCAAATCTTGTTTACTAAATCTATCTTTTTTTTCTCTTGTATAATGCTCATGTATAATTTCTAGATTCGCTAATGCTAAAAAGAATCACGATTAAGATAAATTGTGTACAACACTACTAACAATTAAATCAACTCTAATGATCTACCTTTGTATAAGCTCCATCCAGAGTTCTGAATACATTGCATATAATTTAAAAAACAAAACTACTCTACTTGATCTCATTTAATTTAAAATAAAAAATTTCTAAATAAATAAAATATGGATAAAATAATTTTGTTGAATACCAAAGCAAAGTTTAGTTTCGGGTTCCTTCAAAATTTAATGAGAAATAAACATTTAACTATAAAACTCAAAATTCAAAGGTACTCATTAAAAACGACTATTCAAAATGTGATATTGTCAATACATCTTCTTGTGGAAAAATTATATTAATATTGTTTTTTGAAAACTATTCATTAAAATAATATAATGTGTTTTCAAAACTATTTAGAAATAATGTAGTTTCTTTTTCTTTTTCATCACTCATAGGGGAGTCTTCAACACTTGCCCACTTCTTCACTTTTTTTATACAATTCTTTATTTTTTATTCTATTTAAATTTGATTTTTTTTATTTTCTTTAATTTAATACTAATGTAGTTTTCTCTCCCACAAAAAAAAAACTTATTTTTAATAAAAAAAATTGGTTCAATTTTATTAGTATTGAAATTTATTTAAAAAGGGTGTTTTTTATTTTTAAATTGATGAAATTTTTTTCCACTTTTTATAAAAAAGATTTTCAATTTATGTTTACCCTAATTTTCATTATATTTACCATTATAATCCATTCGTTTTGTATTAATCAAAGACCTTAAATTTTTAGTAATTGCTTGTAATTGGAAAATAATTAAATATAAAGTAGAATTTCTAATACAATAATTTAACAATTTTCATTCAACGAAAAATATCAATGGGTTCCACAACCTGGATGTTAATGAATTTTAGTTGGTTGTCGTCGTCAACTCTACATTATTTGTTGTTGTAGTCTCTCCTAATTCTCTTGTTATTGTTGCTCATTTGGTTGCTCGAGTACCGCTGCAAGCGCTTCATAGTACAAATATTTACTATCAAGATAATGGGTCAGTCACTAAATCATATTATCCTTGCCTAAAGTTTGAGGATGCTGAACTTGTCTCTGTATTATAATATATTGTTCCGAAGTCTGACAATTGACTAACTCCTAAATCATAATATCTCGTTCCAAATGCTGACATTATCATATTGGACTAACGTAATTAGTCTTGCCCTATATTTGTCTCACAGGAGACACTTCTTCCACGTGAAGAAGTGCCTCATGTGAGGCTATTGCACTTGAGCACATCTTTTTTGAACTGGTGCATGTATTAGATACATCGTAAATATAGTGTTGGTTCCATATTTAGGTTTATGCTCAAATCTATCATACTCAGTCACATACAAATGCACCATTTAAGTTTCCACATAAATGTTGATCATATATATGGTCATTTGTAAACTATATAAATGATACATATTTGTTTGTCATTTTCTATATAAAAAACGACAAACAATATACATAATTAATTATTATAAAAAACATTAGAAGAAAATTTGAATCAATAAAAAATTCACATAATTCACAAAAACAAAAATTTAATTAGATTGAATCAATAAAAAAACGTTAGCTACATATATGAAACAAAATAAAAAAATATTTACAACCCATCTAACACAAAAGTAAAAGTCCATGAAGCCACTCAATATTTTCAAAAATTCTAGATTTGCTTTTATTGGTTTTGAATTTCGCGTTGAATGTGTGTGCATCTTCTCTGGATTATTACTCCTCCTTCTCATTCTCCATATTCCACGTCTTCTTGTTCACGATTTCTTCGTTACTCTTCCATATTTTTTTCATTCTTTATCATGTCTCATCTTCAATGTCATCTCCTTATTTTCATTATTAGTATCGTGCCCTTCTTTCACTAAAAATCTAAACGATTATGTACCAAGTTCATTTAGATTTGGTACAAGATCTTGTACGATACACGATTGTTCCATTTAGATTTGGTATAAGTCAAGTCGTGTAGATTTTCTACTCCCTCTTTCCCCAATATTTATGCTCGCCCCTTTACAACTCCCTACACGTTGCACACACGTACAAGTAACATGCACACATATATTGATATCAAATTTTGGTCAAAGAAAACGTGTCACCCTCACATTACATCAGTATAATGTCTAAGTCAATAAGAAAATTGATTATTAGAGAATAAATAAGAAATTATTAGGTAACTCTTACGGAACCATTACAGACGATTTGAGTAAGATTATTTTGTTCATATCAAAACTAGGATACAAATTTCTTAATCTCTAGTAGGTTAGGATCAAATTTGATACTATTTTTACTTTTTGGCCTCACATCCATAACAATATGACTAATGATTCTAAAATAGTTAAATTCATGTTTTTTTCTTTAAAAATTATTTAAAAACATATATAATAATTAAAATTTTCAGTTTTTCAAAATTAAACAATTATGGTTTTTAAAACATATATATAATAATTAAAAATTAAAATTTACATTTTTTTCAATATTAAACAATTAAGATTTTACAACATATACATAATAATTAAAAATAAAACTTACATTTTTTTCAAAATTAAACAATTAAGTTTTCTTAAACATATATATAATAATTAATAATTAAAATTTACTTTTACATTTTTTCAAGATTAAACAATTAAATTTTCAGAAATATACAAATAACAATTACAAATTAAAATTTCCTTTTTCTTTTCAAAAATTAAACAATTAAAAAAAGAGAAAAGTTTGAGAATGACAAAGGATAACAAATTGAAAAATAACACATTTCAAAAAGTATTTTGATTTATTGCAAAATTGGTTGATGTAGATATTTCTTTTTTTACATTTTCACCCGATTTTACCTTTTTTATATAAAGGAAATTATTTTCTCGCAGATACAGTGTATTTGTGTAGGTGAAAATAATGGAATATAAACTAGAATCACGAATACACTATCTTTGCAAATCATTTAGTTTTATACAATATTAAATAAATATTTATTTTCGGGATGGATCTGATTGAATCAATATCCCCTAGATTTATGTCTAGGTTTCAAATCGAGTAATTAACGATTTATTTATATAATTCATAATATATATATATACACACACTAATAGCTAATCAATAAGCTTTCGTTAATATTTAGTAACATTTTATTATATTATACATAGTACACCATTTTCATATTTATAATTCAATATTTTCGAATTATATAGTCATAAATATTTATTTTATTATTTGAATTTGAAAGTTTAGTCGAAAGATCTCCAAAATTTGAATTTAGAATTTTATCCTTCCCTAAAATCGTACCTATTTTCCCTTATAATTATGCATTTAACGTTCCTTCCATAAAATGTTCATTTAACATAATAATAAATTGAAGTTAAAACTTTTATAAAATGGTTCATGTAACGATCATTCCATAAAATGATTTTATTTGTTACTTTCCCCTACAATTATGATGCATTTAACAAGTAAAATTTCTCTTCCATAAAAGGAAATAACGATTTTCTAAATAGTGTCATTGAATCCTATTCACGGTCGTTTAACTAACCAAACTAATCATAAGATTTTCCAAACATAGTATGTGTTTTGTATGAATGATGGTATAAACAATTCGCCTAGGTATAGGATAATCTATATATTTCAAATATAGTATATTTAAATAGCTCAACAAAATGAGACATAATATTGAAAATAACACGAAAAACAATGTATTTTGCGAACAACATTCAAATTTGGTAAATTTTATCTAAATTTGCTATTTTGTTACTAGACAATATTCCAGCAACCTCCCTGCAATAATGACAAATATATATATACAAGATTTTCAAATTTGTTATATTTTAAACAATTTATTAAATAATACCTAATATATACTTTAATAACAATTTGAATTCAAATTTGAATATATATTTTTAATTTTAATTTTTATAAAAATTTGAATTTAAATTTTAGAATTTAATTATGCGACATTCTTCTTCTTCTAGGTTTTATTAGATAAAAGAAAATTTGAGAGAGGGGTAACAGACACATAGACAGAAGAATTGAATAAGTCTATCGTGTCCCCGATTGTTTCAGTCAAATGTTGTGGTGATTTTTTTGATGAATTGAAGAAGAAGTAGGTGATTCTCGTCGAATATCATCTAAAGAAATTTCGTCGAATTTTATGATTTCTTGTCAGAGGCTCTCTTCCGTGTTTTTGAAAATTGAATCAAAATTATGCGAAAAAGAGGAACAGGTCGTTAATGACAATTTTTCTAATCTTTGTAGGAGAATTTTTTATATAGCATATGTTATTTCAATTACAATGTATTTTGGATATTGTACTTTTTCATATTCGATAGAAGCATTTCAGGGATAGTTTCATTTATTTATTTTTCTAATTCTTATATTTTATTATTATAATAATTTGAATTTATTTTTGCTATTTTATCGAAATAAAACTCATAATTGGCTATTTTTCTTCCCATCTCTTGAAAATGATTAAATTATTTTTCTTCCCAACTCTTGAAAATGATTAAATTAAATAAGACAGGGAACTTGAGGTGGAAGAGTGGGTTCACTTTTGACATTTAATTTATTTTTCCTTAAACATGAACGGTCGATCTTCTGAGTTTTTTTCTTTTTCCTTTTAAATTACATTATTTTTCTAAATTGTTTCTAAACTAAGTTATTTTTCTAATAAGTTTTCAAAAAGACATTAACTTAATAAAATATCCTCAAATGAAAACACTATGATAGTAGAACATAATGAAAGAATTTCCATTCCTGGCTCGCTTTGTTTCCTTTCTCGAGATGTGCATCAACTTCATACATATCATGTCCTTTACTCCCATCTACACTACTTTCATATACATTTGACCTCTTCCAAGTTCATCCCTTTCATACACCCCAAGTGGTGATGCCCAACACCACTTTTGTACAACAACACTTCCATCCACTGAATGTCCACCACTTTCCTACACCTCAAAACCCTTCAGTTATTATCCTTTTCTGCATACAAACACAGGCCAATACATCACTTTATTTCATGCATGCACTAGAGCCCTTAAATTAAACATGCACCAATTTCATGCAATCATATAACCGTGTTAACAACTACTGGTTTAAGCTCATGATTGGTCATGACAAACTAGATCATAATTACATAATCAATCACACATGACAAACATTAATGATTATTTCACATTTAATCACATGAAAACCTGTCATGTTAATGTATATATAAGTTAAAACTTTAGCTGGCAAGGCGTCAAAACGATATCCAATAATTTGTCTTGTTTAGTATTAAAGCTTTTCAGTATGAGAGCCACTTATATCTCAAAATTGAATTACAATTAATGCCTAATGACCTGAGATCCCTTACTTTGAATTAAAACCTAAATACAAACCAAAATCATGTTTCTTATTTGCTAAACTAAACACTTGAAAACACACTATTAATCTCATGTTTCTTTTAACATAACTTATCCAAAGTGTAGGTGGTTCAAAATCTATTTTAAAATAAGCAGAGCAAAGGTTATAGAAAAAAATAGAAGAAAAACAACCAACCAAAACCATCCATAGGTGACCGTACCAAAAAAGTAAAGACGAAGGTGGAATTGACCGTTACACATTATTGAAGGTTACTTCGAAGCAATTAGGACAAAGACGAGCACCTGCACCTTGCCCGGTTCAAATTTTCGAGACCTCCAAGGGATCGGAGAATAGAAGAGATCAACGTTGTGGCACTACGAAGATTGATGGAAATGGAGGATCCGATGCACACGGATCATGCCGAGCTTCGATAAAAAGTGCCCAGCACCGCGATGTTCCACCTTAGTGCTGCGACACCCACAAAATTTGTATATAAATGACTTTTTTTGTTTTAGGTCAAAACAGTGGAGTGTTAGGTCAATTTTAAAGCACTGGACTTGGTTTTGGCCATTCTTTGCCATAACCCATGAGATTTCTTTAGATTTTGAGATGTATTTGTACATTTTGGCATCAATATTCAAGTGTTGATGAATGGTTAAAGAATGATTCAACATTACTTGATCCACGTAAAGACCATAGGATATATTCACATTCCCTCTTATCAAGGTGAAAACGTTCCTCAACACACACTTTTGTGGAAAGAGATAGCCAAGAGTCACTACACCTTGGAAGAACTTTTGTTCTTGAGGCTGCATGCTAACTTAAAACGTTAAGAAGAAACCCAAGCGCAGGAAAGTGACAAAAACGTTGAAGGCACCAATGAAAATCAGCTATGGAGAGACGTTATCAAGAAATAAAGAGCCTTCATCCCTTTTATAGGCACCGAAGAAAGTAGTTTAGGAGGGCTGAAATTCAAGCTCTAAACGATTCCCAAGGGAAATCGAAGCTACCCAACTGAAGAGAATGTGAAATTTGCAGCTGTTTTTACTTATTCAAATTCTAGAAATTTATAATGCGAGTGAATCACTCCACAGTTGAGGGCGCATCAGATAAAAAATTACAGGAATGAACAAAAACTTGCTAAATTCACGAAAGCAGCTCTAAACTACCAAATAACAACATTTAAACATGATTATCTCCTAGTGAGCTTAGTTTAACAAATTATAACTAAAATTACAGGAGCACGAATACAATTTTGAGTAAATGTTTCACAAATAAGGGCTAAAAACATCCATTTCATGACATGAATCACTATGGCTTGATTGTTAGGACTTTAAAATCTCCCAGTTGCGAAAGGTATTGAAACCTAAAATATGTAAATGTGTTACGATACATTTGACCAATTTAACGTAATGTCACAATCAATTTCATGCTAGAACTGTATGGAGTCAAGTTTTGGAAGGGGTAAAGAGATAAGCAAATATAGATATGCCTATATCCCGACACGCATTGTCGTTGGTTGGGCAAGGAGGAATAAAATAATAATATATATTTTTGCCACTAGAAGAAAACCTGTCTACTATGACAGTTATATATCTCAAAAAATGAATGGAAGAAAAAAAAACTGTCACAAAATAGAAAATTTCGCGTTTTTGGCGGGAAAAGACGAAATTTTTCGGAAAACACTTTTCGCGACAGTTATTTAATGTCATAGAATGTTAGGGTTAAAAATTTTATTATTTTATATTTAAAAAATTAAAATTACATATTTATATTTTAAAAAAACCCAAATTCCCCAAATTTTTCCCCAAAATCCCCAAAATTTTCCCCAAAATCTTCCTCCCATTCGCGTGCCCTAACTTTCCCCTAAATTTCCCCCAATTTCTTCCTCCCCTCCGCGTGAAGTCCCGTCGCCTTTCTCCCATTTCTGACCGTCTGAAGTCCCGTCGCCACTACCACCCCCCTCCTGCCCGTCCGTCGAAACCTTCTCCACCAACCCGTCGCCACCACCCCCGTCTTCTCCAAACGTCTCCAATCAACCCGAAGCTTCAAATCGTGGGCGTTGGTCGTCACCCCTCTCCTCCGCCGGTAAGCTTCTCTTCCTTATCTCTTTCTCTCTCTCTCTCTATCAAGTTCTTCGTTGTCTCCATTGGATTGTTTCTTGAGTTTCAGTTTATCCCAATTTCAGTCATTAATCTTTGATTTTCTGTTATATGACCTTAATTCGTTCTTGCAACCACATGAGCTTATTTTGTGAATTTGAGTTATGCTCAATTTGTGTTTTCTAACGGTTAGTTTCTCTTCAATTTTAATTTCTGAGTTAGCTTATTAGTCTAATTACTTGTACAATGTAAGCCAAACTACTTATACAAACCTACCCTAATCAACTAACTAAAGACAAACTATTGTTATAATTATTTGTCAACTAATTCCCTTCATCATTCATCATGTCTGTAAAGGAAATTGTCCTTGAAATGTTTTAGAATAATTAGGGGTTTTTGAACCTAGTCCATAAGTTTCCTTCAAGAAAATTCCTAAATGGTATGAAATAAATTATTAAGTACTTTGAGGATTATCTACCGTTTTGAAAGTTTGAGTTTTAAAAGTTGTTGCCTATAATCTCTTTTGTAATCAGGTTTATTTCGAGGCCAACTTAGACCTCTACACAATGGACAAGTCATGGATGACCCAAAATAGGATGTCAAGAGAATATGATTTAGGAGTCGAAAGGTTCATTAAATTTGGGTTGAGTCATGCCAAAGGTCTTAATTCAATTAGATGTCCATGTTTGAATTGCGGCAATCGTTTACTTAAGGATGTCTCAACAGTTCGGTATCATCTGTATGCCAATGGAATTGATAAGAGTTACAAGGTATGGTTCTGGCATGGTGAAGAATTGAACTCAGATAACGTTGCCAACACGATGGAAACTACAGTGGATGAAACTGATGAAAACGACGATTTATTTAATACAATTAATATGGTTCAATCTGTTCAAGAACAATCTTTTAATGCATCAAATACCTTCGACACTATGTTTGATGACGCGAAGAAACCCTTATACCCAGGATGTAAGAAATTCACAAAGTTATCAGCCCTCGTGAGATTGTATAACCTGAAGGTTAGGTATGGTTGGACGAATACTAGCTTCTCTGAATTGCTGTCCATAATAAGTGATCTATTACCTGATAACAATGAAATTCCATGTTCTTTGTACGAAGCGAAGAAAACACTTGGTGCCCTAGGACTGAGTTACCAAAAGATTGATGCATGCCCTAATGATTGTTGCTTGTACAGAAAAGAATATGAAAAGTTGACCAAGTGCCCTAAGTGTGGTTTGTCAAGGTGGAAGATCGCTAAGAACTCAAAAAAGGAAAAAAGTGGTGTGGCTGCTAAGCAGATGTGGTACTTTCCAATAATTCCAAGATTTATAAGAATGTTCAAGAGATCTGAAAATGCTAAGAACTTGCGTTGGCATGCGATAGATAGACAAGTTGATGGTGTTTTGAGACACCCGGCTGACACTCCATCATGGAGGTTGATAGACCACATGTGGCCAACCTTTGGGTCAGAACCGAGAAATCTCCGTTTGGGTTTGTCTACTGATGGAATTAACCCATTTGGAGATATGTCGACGACGTACAGTTGTTGGCCCATCATCACTACAATATACAACCTTCCACCATGGCTGTGTATGAGAAGAAAACATTTGATGCTGACAATGTTAATATCAGGTCCAAAGCAACCGGGGTACGATATCAATACGTACTTAGCACCTTTAATTGATGATCTACAAACGTTGTGGACGGATGGAGTTCGTTGTTTCGATGCATATAAGGAAGAATATTTCACACTGCGGGCTGTCTTATTATGGACCATCAACGATTTTCCAGCATACGGTAATCTATGCGGTTTTAGTGTGAAAGGATATAAGGCTTGTCCAATATGTGGAGAGGAGACTACTTCTATAAGATTGCAACATGGAAAGAAAATGTCATACATGGGACACAGGAAATATTTGCCAAGACGTCATCCATACAGATTACAAAAAAAAAAAATTAATGGGAAGCAAGAGCATGGAATTCCTCCACAACCCTTATCGGACGAGGCCATGTACCTTAAGATGAAAGACATGATATTTTCATGTGGGAAGAAGTGTGGGAAGACTGTGCATAATGAAGGTGGCAATGACTATTGGAAAAGAAGACCTGCTTTTTTTCAACTACCATATTGGAAACACTTGCATGTTCGACACTGTTTAGACATAATGCATATTGAAAAAAATGTATGCATGAACATAGTGGGCACCTTACTTGATATACCAGGAAAAAGTAAGGATGGGATGAATACTAGACTTGACTTGGTTGAGATGAAAATTAGACCAGAATTGGCACCAACGTTTACTGGTAATAGAACTTATATCCCTGCGGCATGTTATACACTGTCAAAAGAAGAGAAGTATCGATTTTGCAAGACTTTGTCAGAAATTAAAGTTCCAGAAGGTTATTCAGCAAATATTAGTAGTCGTGTCTCTTTGGATGACTTAAAACTGACCGGCCTTAAGTCGCACGACTGTCATGTTTTAATGCAGCAACTGCTTCCAATTGCAATACGTTCAGTCCTACCGAAGAATGTGAGGTACACTATTAGTAGATTGTGCTTCTTCTTCAATGCGATTTGTGCCAAAAGTTTTTCTGTCTCAGATCTTGATGCACTTCAAGAAGATATAGTTCTGACTTTATGCAATCTTGAGAAGTATTTCCCACCCTCGTTTTTTACAATCATGGTTCACCTTGTCGTTCATCTCGTTAGAGAAGTAAAGCTTTGTGGACCAGTATATTTGCGATGGATGTACCCATTTGAACGATGCATGAAAGTGTTGAAAAGTTATGTTCGCAGTAGAGCTCGACCGGAAGGATGCATTGCAGAAGCAAGCATATGCGAGGAGGCAGTTGAATTCTGTTCAGATTTTCTTTCTGGATTAGATCCTATTGGACTTGGGTCACTCAATTCAAGGACAGAAATACAAAGTGATCGACCGCTATCAGCAGGAACATACGTTCGATCCGATGTCCAACAACTCAAGCAAGCACATCTTCATGTCTTACAGAACATTGGAGAAGTGCACCCATACGTTGAGTAAGCATTCATATGAGTATATACTGCCATTAATTTACCCTCAAGCCACCAATTTAATGTATGAAACATTTCGTAGGCAACATTTCAATCAATTAAAGATGGAAAATCGCAGAAGAGCAAAAAATGAACAGTGGCTACAAGTTGAACATAATCGATCCTTCAGTGCATGGTTTAGGGATCGGGTACATACACAATCAAAAATTTATTTTCGTTTAATCTAATTGTTCAATATTTAGAACGACTAATTGTTCTATTCAATAGGTGATGAGTGAACTACAGGAAGGGAAGGTTCTCTCGAACACCATACGTTGGCTTGCACATGGACCCCACCCTGCTTTAATGATGTACGACGGATACATAATTAATGGAACGTCTTACCACACAAAATCTCGTGATGACTACCGAACGGTGCAAAACAGTGGGATTATGTTAGTCGCAACAACAATGCAAGTGTCAAGTGCGAAGGACAAAAACCCGGTCGTCTGTGACATGTCTTTCTATGGCACCATTCAAGAGATTTGGGAAGTCAACTACAATATGTTTAAGGTTGTTCTTTTCAAATGCAATTGGGTTGAAAATAATGCTGGTGTTCGAAAGGACGATCTGAACTACACACTGGTGGACCTTAGTCGAATTGGCCACTCTTCAGATTCGTTCATTATTGCCACACACGGAAGACAAGTATTCTATGTCACAGATCCTGTTGATCCAAGATGGTCGGTTGTTGTGATGCCACCCGAGAAGGACTTTCCCCACAAATGTTGTTGATGATGACATAAGTGACATCTTGCCTCACTATCCCCCACTCTCTTCTTACCACACAACTTTTGATTATGACGAAGGTGGTGAAACATATGCTAGACCTGACTATGAAGGCACATGGGTTACCAATTGACTATCCCCACAAATGAGTTAATCATTGTTGTTTTATTCTTCTTTGTAGGACTATTCCATTTTCAGAGATGACTACTTCAGAATGTACCGTTATCAAGTTTTCTTTTCATGTTCAATACTTTCTTTGTTTTCAAATTTCGGAGAATTTTATGTAGTAGATGTTCTAATTTGAAAGTGTTATGTGCTTTACCATATTTAGTGTGAATTTTGCCTAATTAAGTTTATCTGAATTGTTTCCTATTTTCTTTGAGAACCAAGGGTTTATTAATGTTTAGTTATGTTAACACTTTTTTGGTTATTTCATATTTCACATTTACAATTAAATCACATGTATTATGTTTTAAATCACATGTATGTTTGCAGTAATGGTTCATTCAGATGATGATGAGGGTGCTACACCCATTCAAAGAGGGGAAACTAGTAGTGAGAAAAAGAAACGTGGCCCTACGGGAATGAAAGATATAACACGTTTTAGTAGTGAGGGACGGAGAATGGTTATTCAGTACAATGAACTAGGTCAACCGATTGGACCGAATGCAACGAAGTTGAAGAGTTTTATTGGAACGACCGTAAGGTTTCACGTTCCTATCACGTACTCTACTTGGCATGTTGTTCCAATGGAGATGAAGGATAAAATTTATGAATTGATTGAGGTAAAAATGCTTCTTACTGACTGTTTTTAGGTTAAACTACCAACTTCAACAGATTTAATACATTTGATTTTCTTTTTTTTTTTGTAGGCCGACTTCATTCTTGACCCCAAGTCGAAGAAAAGCATACTTCAAAACGCGGGAGTATGCTATCGTGGGTTCAAGTCGAGATTGACAACTACGTACGTACTTCCATTTAAGGACGATGTGAAGAAATTAAAACACCCACCAGCGGAATACTCATTCATCGATCAAGACCATTGGGATGAATTTGTGGCTTCACGGTTGAAGGAAGATTTTGAAGTACGTATGGATATCCAAACATTTTCTTATACTTTATGTACAATTTGTTTACACAAATATGTTAATTTAATAGAGGTTATACAACTTTTTCCACAGAAAAAAAAGTGAAGACGGTAAACTTGAAAAGGAGCCTGTACAAATACAACCATAGAACATCTCGCAAGGGGTATGCAAATCTGGTTGAGGAGTTGGTAAGTAACTGCCCTTAAAGATGTTCTTTGTTTTCATGATGTTAGATTCCAAATATAACATATACTGTTTATGTAGCGTGCATCTTCTTCGTCAGATCAAATAGATCGATCGATAGTATGGAAACATGCACGGTTGGATCGTAAGGGAGAGTTCCAAGATAAAGAGACGATGGACGTTGCCAATCTCATTGTAAGTTAACAAGTTGAGAAAATTTGGCAACTTATAATTTCCATGTTTTTTTTGTTACTATGGTTTCACATCTTTTAATTTCAATTTCATGCACTATTTTAGGACGATCTAATGGGCAACCAGAAGGGACGTAGTTTATCTGGTGGTGACGATGTTCTCACCCAGGCATTGGGAGGGAAAGATCGTCCGGGCATACTCCGAGGCGTGGGGAAGTACGTGACTAAGAAACAATATTTCCATACCCCAAAGGAATGTAAAGAAGGTAATGAGGAGAGGATAGTGTTTGAGGAACGTGATCAAATGGGCAAACGAATTATCAAGCTAGAAGCGGAGTTGCATAGAATGAAAAAAGATGAGTGTGCAAAAGGAGATGAGGAAGAAGAAGACCCTATTATGTGTTCGAAAGGAACACCATCAGTTGAAGGGGTTTCAGATGATGATACTGAAGACATAGCCTCTGATTCAGTACCAGATAAAGCAGTTGACGTTGTGACAGAAGTGAACAAAGAAGAAAATGTGGGGGACACAAGATCAAGTGACTTGAAGGTCAGTTTAAAGTATACTTTAATAATTAAGGCACACTGCTCCACAACAATTCTATATACGTGTTTAATCTTGTAAGAAGTTTGACATAACCCTGAAAACGTATTGACTAACTTTACGTGCACATATTTAACATATAATTCTACGTAGGTTGGAACTCCGTGTATGCTTGCGTTTGAAACTGAAGATACTATCATTGCACATGGGACAATATTTGATGCTGAAGGTGACGGTGAGAACATCAAGGTATCAGTGGATGTTGTCCTCGATGGCCAATGTGTGATTCCAAATCCGACAAAGGAAGGAGTCACGAAACTGACGCATGAAGTCGGATCACATTTAATGTGGCCACGACATCTTGTTCTTACTAGGAATGATAAGGTAATTGTCTGTCTTATTGTGTTGGAGTTTTTATGCATCAAATTATACTAACAGTAGTTTAAATTTTTGTGATAGAAGGAAACTGTGGGCTTCAATACGGATCTGTCCACATTCTCTAGTGCAGCATATCTACGTGCTCCAGTGGCACTCCGGTGTTTGGTTAGACTCGTTGAACATATGGAGTCATCGATTCAACTAAACACGCCTTTAGAGCTATTCGGTGTGAAGAGAAAATGTTGCATTATGGTTGAGTCACTTAGGGATTTCTCGTCAATGCAGCCAATATGCACATCATGCCTAGATGCTTACATGATGTAAGATTTCCTTTTAATATATATACGTCATTGATGGTTGCGGTCTCCTTTTAATTGTAATGTCATTTCATTGTGTAGGTACCTTCACACAATTATGGTACAAGGACGAAGTTCAAGCTTGTTCAAGTTCATGGATGCCGGATCTGTAAGTTACTCGAGTTACAAACAATCGCGTGCGCAGTTGTTGAATGCTCGACTTCTCGGAGCCGAGTATGACCAAGTAGTATTGTTCCCATACAACTCTGGGTAAGCGCATGATAATGACATTTTCATTAACATTCACGATTTGAATTCACTATTAAAATATTAATTTATAATGGTGGAAATGTGTTCTTAGCAATCACTGGACATTGGTCGTTGTTAATCCTACAAAGGGTGCTGCATATTGGATTGACCCGTTGAAGAATCGGATTGACGGAGACATGAGTGAAGTGCTTCAGATGTAGGTCATATTATTGTCGTTAATGTCTTTATTATGTGTGCAACTATTTTAATTATGTAACAATCTTATATTATGTGGTAGGTCATTCAATATATCAAAGAAGAAAAAACCGAGTTGGAAGGTTGTTAAGGTATGTGGCATTGACCAGTAGGGTAGTCGTAAATAAGTTATTAATTTAAACGTTTCACATGTATTTTTTGTATTCTACATCCAGTGTCCCAAACAAAATGGGGTGGTAGAATGCGGGTACTATGTTATGCGATTCATGCGGGACATAATTTCTGCGAGGAGTACTTCGATTGTAGATGTCGTAAGTATTAGAGTTTTCGAACCACTTTATGTCATTGTTTGGAATGAAAAAATAATTCTTAACCACTTTATTATTTACAGATGAAAAGTTTACCTTGTACGTACTGTCAAGATGAAATCGATGAAGTTAGATCGGAATTGGCGGAGTTCCTTTTTAAGCACGTACATCGTGCTTAGCACCAGATTAGGAAACAACATTTTTTGAAGTATTTTGTGGGGTTTTTTTTTAATATAATTTTGTTAAACCCGAACGACACACAAGAAAATGTTAAGCGCATTCTTTTGAACAGACTTAAGCATGAAAGGGGTAAGTGAATGGTTATTTTATCACATCTAAGTATATGTGACTTGTCTTTGAGTAAGTGGATATAAATGTGTGTTTGCTTATAGGTTTCTTAGGAAGAGTTCGATATATATGTGATTGGCTCATGGAATTATGGTATTTGGTGCCATACTGCATTGGGATATGAATCTTCTTGCAATCAAATAACTGCCGAAGGTGATTATTTGCTTGTGTCCTTGGTTCACTACCTTTGAATGTTTAATATATGGATTGTGGATTAGAGATGTATGTTTTTGCAATGTGCTATCTAATTGGTTTTTGTAATTCAGTACTGCGGTCTTCCAAAATATGGACAGCTTTGTCATACACATGGGATAATGCTGGGCACTTCATTCAAGTAAGACGCTATAGACCTACATTGTCGCAAACCAACAATGAATGGTATGTCAATACATGTATGGCTTGCACATGAACCCTTCAATCGCTGTAGCACTTTTTTTGTTCCTGAACCTGAGTAGTTGCTGTAATCTTCCTATTCGTTTTAATAATTTGAGAGAATTGGTACATGATTATTCATAGTTCATCTTTATTGGCGATGATTGCATAATACAAACTGTTTAACTCTAAGGATTACAAATTGTCGTACATGTATTGTCGTAGGCTGTTTTGTTCTAAGGACTAGGAACAACCCAAGAAGTTGTTCAATTTGCAGTGGCCATTTGGTTGGACGTTCTTCTTCTCCTTGATCTCTTTCTCCTCTTCTTAGGAACTTCATTTTCATTATCAGATTTGAAGAGGGACCACCATGAGTGGGGTAGTAAAATGAATAGAGAATGGGAGAGTGAGATGGGGTATGTTTTTGGTATGTGTATTCTAGAGAGAAAGAGTAGTAGTATGTTTTTGTTTACTGTGTTTGCCTAATGTAGTCCTCATGGTCTTCTCTTTTCATTTCATGGAATCAAGTGTTGAAGTTCTTGTTTGTGTTTTGTATTTTGTTGAGACGTTGATTTAGTTATTCATTGACTGTACGTATGTGTTATGGATACTTATATGCATGTTGTCTTTGTAGGTTCAACTGGAGTCGACAACTTCATGAGTTTTGTTTCAAATATCATTTCCAGAAACGAACATTCTCGGTTGGTCCAGTCAAATATATTCGAATGCTATTTAAAATATTTTTTTGATTAAGGGCTAGTATTTCGTACATGTGGATTATTGAAACTTGTATTAAGATGTACAAATATTATAAATCGTATTATAGTGTATATATATTAAAGTGATGGCTATTTTCTTGTACATTGGTGTGAAACTTGTATAATTTCAAATTTGTCATTCTCAGTTACATTATTGTCATTCTAATGGTTCGTGTAATGGTGGAGCTGCATGGAGAACAGGATAAAACTATAGGAAATTGAGAAATGTGGAACAGGAAATAAATGACGTAACAAATAAATTTGTGATAGTTATTAGTTGTAAATTGGAGAACGATGACAGTTATTGAACAAAATAAATTGTCACGATTGCTCTATATGTGATAGGAATAACATGTCGTCAATAGATAAACAATGACAATTTTTTTTCAAAAAAAACTGTCACGATTGCAATATATTTGACTGGAAAAAAATGTCGTCAATAGCAAAACAATGACATTTAATGTTATCGAAAAACTGTCACGATTGCACAATCGTTGACTGGAAAAAAATGTCGTCAATAACTAAACAATGACGTTTTTACAAAAAAAAAATGTCACGAATAACATATTCATGACATATAATACATGTCACAATAAATGAATTCGTGACATTTATTTAACTGTCGTTAATAAAGAAATGATGATAGTTATCGAATGTCATAAAATAGATTATGACAGTTATTTGAAGTCGTTGAATGTTGATTAACGACATTTATTTTATGTCATAAAATAACCTATTGCGACAGTTTTCGAAAACTGTCGTCGAACGACTTTCCATGACTCCCGCTTCTATGACTGAAAATAACTGTCGCGAAATTCGTTTACGACAGTAAATAACTGTCGTTGTAGACCACTTTTGTACTAGTGTGCTAAACTGTTTTATTATAATAAACGATTTTTGGTAAGTTAAACAATTTCCAAAACCAAAACCATTAATTTCCAAATTAAATGATATTTATCAATCGGTTTTATTGTGTGTTTTATGACCATCAGTTGCCTCCACACTCACTATATATATTAGTCTCATTCTTCTCTTCACAAAATATATAGAAAAATGATTTCTCTCCCAAAAACTCTCTTCCAGTATTCCAAGAATTTGGGTGTCTATTTGAGTGTTGAGAATTTCAATTAGTTTCAGTGTAAAACTAATTGAAGAACGAAACTGTTTTATCTTGGAGACGATGGAGCGATCAAATTACTTGCACAATGAGAGTAGAGCCGCGAAACGACTTAAAAAGAGTGAGATCTACTCAGCCATTTTCATAAAGTGGTTCAAGTCCTTAGTGATCAACATATTCTTTTAGAATAACATTTTTATAAAAATTCTAAACATACACATTCTTAAAATCATCATGAGTAAACACGTTGTTTAAGAATAAATGAAAACATAGTCATAACAAGTTTAAATCACGATAGTTTCCAATTTATATCATAAATAGCATGTACAAGTACAAACAAAGCTTGAAAATGAGCCACTCACAGTAAAAAAAACTCGATCTCATAGGATTATACGCTTTTTCCTCTTCGGTTTGGCCTGATACAAAGATTTAGATCTATCAGTTAGCTTCACAAAGCAAAACGGTTCAACAATCTTCAAATCATTTCATAAGTCCAAGTCAAATTGTTTTAGTTTCTAAAGTCCTTGAATTCTCAGTTCGCTTTAGATTAGACTAGACTTTTCACCTATGAACCCTTATACTTGAAAGCTAGATACTTAACCCCATGAGCATCCCACTTATTTTATACTCAACGTGACTTTTATGTAGATACGATTTTATCCCCATTATCGATGATGCTTGAGATTTATACCCATTAAATTACCATGAGTCAAACAACTTAAACACTTCTTAAATTTTGAATTAAAGTATTCCTCAAAAGTCTTGATTTAGGCCTAAGTTTTACCTTTGGGACCTTTAAACTCCCAATCTGAACTCTTAATCCAAAGAGTATCTAGACTTGAGCCAAACTTAATGGATCCCTCAAATAATACGCCCTTAATGGACGTCCAATATTAATAGCTTAAGAAAATTTAGATCCTTGACAAATCTCAAAGTCGAACTAACTAGTCAATAACTCAAGAACTTATCCAAGCTTATCCAAGCTGAACTAATTCGATGCGTACCTTCAAGAATTAAACATTTCGCCAACAATTAAAATCCAATGGTAGAAGACAAAGACAAAATTGTGCACGGTTTAGTTGGAAAGGAAAATCAATTTCAAATTGGGTTCCAACTTACAACGAATCGACAAACGCCGGCTTGAAGTACTTCAACGTGTGAATTGGAAGAAAACGAAGTCAGATCTTCGACCGACTTCAAGCGCGACAAAAACAGAATGGGACTAAGGCGAACGGACGGTGGAAATATGTGGCAGTTGGCGGCGCGGAGAAGTCAAACTTCATAGAAGGGGCTGCAACCTTGACCTCAATGGCGGCGGCGTGATCGGTTCATCTTCTTCCCTATAATAACCTTAGTCGTCGCTATCCTCTACCGTTGCCGCTCATCGTTCTTGGTTTGGTGAGTTTAGGTGAGTGTTTTGAGTCCTTATTTTGAGATTTTAATACCCATTAATGTTTAATTGAGATTCTAAATTAAGTTTACTGTTGGAATTGATTTTGGTTGAATGTCTTTGGAAGGACTCTTTGGCAAAACATGAGGATTTAAGTGATGAAATTTTCCCATCAAAAGTTAAGAAAAAATTTCAATCTTCATTTGGGTAAGTTTGGTAAGCTAAGATAGTTAAATTAATAACTTTGTTGGCAAAAATTGTTAATCTAATTTTGGTTATGCATTGGTGGAATTGTGGTTTCGTTTTCAGCAAGAAACTTATCAGAACCTAAGGTAAGGGTTCTATTATTGGATCTCCAATTCAGGGTTGGATTACTGTGTGATAATGATAATAGAACTATATGCATAACCTGTGATATGTTTGTGATGGTGAATTATCTGTATAGTCTAAGGTTACTATTCAATTGTGAAGGATAGCCATTTGATTATTCTGCGGCTTTGCTCCTATCTTTACTTTCCATTTCTGTACTTTAATTGTAATGTTTGACTTTTATATTGTACATGGCTAAAGGCCTACACCTATCAAATTGCAGTTTTGTTCCCTGTTAATCTACCATATCTTTGTTGGGATATAATCCATTAACTATTATTAATAAATTTTTATTATTATAATTTCAATAAATGTTATTGATTATATTATTAGTTTTGTCTTAATAGCCCAAATCCAATAAACTAACATCCTAAGTTATTTGATGAGTCCTAAACAGTATGTAGAAACTTACAGGAATCAGTGTTCGAGATAGCTTAATGGGTCTATAGTATATGGATAAAGTTGGGTACCTTATTCTGGTAGCACTTTGGATATGGCTTACATTGTATTTGATACAAATGCAATTATCCAACGCATTCGTGTAGGTGACATGTGAGTTTGGTTATTATATGCAATGAGTTTGCATAAGACCGGACAACAAAATAGTAACCACTAGATGTAACTCTGTTAACTAGTCACATTTCTATATCATTAGGATGACCTAGGTAACTTAGTCTTAATTCTAATTGAGTAAATGTATTATGAAATCTTATTCACGAGGGATTATCCTTTGACTTTCGGGTATGAGAGTGGCCAGATTACCGACCCAATATGCTTATCATTTTGGGGCAAGACCAAGTAGGGAGCTGAGAACATAATTACACAAGATGGAATTCACCTATTTCCAACTTTCGGGTAAGTAGATGAGTGTTTCCTTAAATGGTGTCTTTGGAACTTGAACAAAGGGCCCTACCCTCTCTATGGCACGAGAGAGGTTATGTTTATTGGTTGGACCATAAACAGGTTGTTCATTAGAGGAGCATTTGTATTTAAGGACTAGAGGTAACTTAGAAGAAAAACGTTAATTTGACCCAGTTCGTGTTACGAACACTCGTGAAGGACTAACTTACTGTTATTGGTCTATATCGATGGACACATAAATATATCTACAGTGAGAAAAGTTTAGTTGTGAGTATTTAGTTGAGTGTACACATAGTTAACAAATATTGATTAATGTGGTTAATGAGTTTAGACAATTAATCCCATATTATTGTAGCTTCTAATTTGTAGGTTCATTAAGTACCCTTTCTAGTTCATAAAAGATAATGAGATTTATTTATACTAGTTGCAATTTAAAATGTTCAAATTTAGTTTAAGCATTAGTTTAATGTATGTTGTTACATTATAAGATAATGTTTATATATTTTAATCAAAATTTATTATATAAATTTAATTTTAGATATGATTCAAAATTAATTTATGAGAGAAAACAAATTTGAATGAGTCCAAATATTAGTTTAATGTGAATTGGATCAATATTAAAACTATTGGTTTTGAGAGATATTTATATTTGAATATGATTCAAATTTAATTCAAATTAAATATATGGTTCGTATTGCGGTTTGAGTCGATTTTGTGGTGAGGAGATAGGAGATGAAGGTAGAAGATATAAACTCAGGGTGTTACACTATTAGTGATGACTTTAATCACTGAAATTATGGCTAATACGTCAATATGTTTTTCATGAATTTCTCATCGATAACTTAAACTTTAAATTTCTAAATGATATAAAAGTTGATAGCATAACTTGAAATCAATAATTTATTTCAACAAAAGTTGCAATTATATCAATTTCATTTATACTATTAGCGATAGAAGCTATCTTATGGATATTGTGTTATTAGTGATTCAAAGCTATTACTGATAGCATGCTAATCTTTTTTTTTTTTTTTTTTTTTTTTTTTTTTTTTTTTTTGTCTTTGTAAGACCCAACCAATATCCCACTCTTGCGCCAGAAGGAAACTCCTCAAACTCTTGCCTCAACCTTACTTGACTAAACCAAATCACCAAGCCCTAAAGACCCTTTAACTAATCAAGGGGACGAGTTCAACTAGAACCTATTCCAAGATTTTGGCCTCTATGACCCGTTATCATTCATTAATGACACATTCAAAGAACACAGAGGATGTGACACTAAGTCTTGTGGTGTCACCAAGAAGAGAAGTTCTGAAAGAGGCGGTTAATGACCCGCTCTAAAGGGGGAAGGAAACAACCCCTGAGGTAGATGTTGAGACAAGCCTCCCCCTCACCACCAAAGCAAAGTTTACAAGTTTCAGTGCAAAATATCAAATAGAAAGAGGCAGTGAGGGAAGATGTATATGCCGATGATGAGGATTACACTCTCAAATTCTTTGATGATTACGTTTGCAAACCGATGAGCAGTGGATTTGAAGATGAAATCCAATGTCAAAGCAACTTCCAAGAGATGCACTTTCAGAGTCAGAAGCAGCTAGAAGACTTTAAACTAAAACTGGATAACAAAAACCATCATCATCAAGTTCAAATTGAAGGACTAAAGGCTAAAATGCAAGAGCTCATATTGCAGGAACAAGAACTCAAGGTGCAGAATCAAGTAATCATGGAAATGGTAAAACAAACCACTAGGTGGAATGATGTTCAATTCACGTCTGCATTGCGCTATCTCTACTCAAGCATGTGTAGCATCATACCAGTGTTTGAAGTCTCAATGGAAATATCCAGACCCCTCACACATTACGATCATGAATTACGTGGCACCCAAGAACCTTCTCAGCAGGGAGACATGAAAAACATTGTGGATCCTAGACAATTTCTTGAGCAATTTCACCTTATAAGGCAAACAAACCACACGTGCTATCTCATAGGGTCCTACATACCATGCGCTTAGTTTTCCTTTCCTTTCAAATTTGATTGCTCGATTCCATGTTGATAGTTTCAGAAAAACTATCTCCCACCTTCAACTCTAACGCCCTAGGACGATTGTCTTCGTAGCTTTTCTGCCTATCACGGCAATCTTTAAATTTTCTTTGATTAGTTTTATATTCTCTGTCGTTAATTGGACTAGCTATGGTCCATAAAGTCTCCTTTCGAACACTTCTTTCTAGCAAATTGGTGTTCTGAAATGCCTTCCGTATAGAGCCTCAAAGGATGCCATTCCGATGTTGAAATGATAACTGTTGTTCTAACAAAATTCAATCAAAAGATAAGCACTCGTCTCAACTTCGTTGGAATTTTAGAACGCAAGCCCTCAATATATCCTCTACTGTTTGAATGGTTATTTAAGATTGACCATCCGTCTGTGAGTGGAATATAATGCTGAAGCACAACTTAGTTCTCAGCGCGTCTTGCAATTTTGACTAGAACTTGGAAGTGAACTGCAAGTCTCGATCCGAAGCTACATACAGTAGGCTTCCATATTGGCTTATAATTTTGTCAATATGCAACTTAGCCAATTATTTCAATGGAAAGGTTTGCTTAATAGAGACGAAATGGGTCGTCTTGGTGAATCTGTCCACATTTACCCAAATTCCATTACAGCCACTTGGCATTCTGGACAATCTAAATAAGAAGTGCATGATTATATGTTTCCATTTCCATTTAGGACTGGGTAAAGGGCATAACAACCCACTAGTCTTCTGTCATCGAGGTTTGACTTGTTGGCAAATCAAACATTTGGCTACAAACTCAGCTATCTCTTGTCGCATGCCTAGCCACCAATAATAGGCTTTTAAGGTTCTACACATCTTAGTACTCCTATGGTGAATCACATAGGCTAAACTATGAGCTTCGTCCAATGTTTTTTATCCTTCAACGACTTTATGGGACGCATAGTCTTTTGTCTTTTACCAACATGTCGTGATTTCTAAACGTGTAGTCTGATCCACTTTCACACCTTACTTTCTTGGCCAACCTTCTCAACTCATGGTCTTTAGGTTGCCATCGAACAATCTTCTCTTCAAGTGTGGGCTTCACTAGAAAGCGTGTCATCAAGTTCCCAGCATTTATAACTGCTTTGAAGATTTAGTAAGGCTATTTTTCCTTCAATATTTGTGCTAGGGCCTCTTCTACTCAACGCGTTGGCTACGACGTTGGCCTTCGCAGAGTTGCACGCATAGTGCAGTCTTAATCTTTAATAAACTCCATTTAACGCCTTTGTCTTAAATTCAAGTCTTTTTAGTCAAATATATATCCCAAACTTTTATGGTCCATGAAGATGCTACATTTTTCTCTGATTAGATAGTGTCTCCATATTTTCAATGCATGGACAATGATCGCCAACTCTAAGTCATGCGTTGGGTAATTGTGTTTGTACGTTTTTAGTTGTCTGAATGCATAGGCTTCCTTTTTTGCATCCTAAACCTTGGTGGGATGCGTTGCAAAAGGGTTCATATTCTTCTCTGGGCGTAGGCAATGTGAGAATTGGCATCTTAGTAAGTTCACATTTTAATTCTTGAAAACTCCTCTCGCAGTACTGCGACTACTCAAACTTTGTTGTATTCTTCATAAGCGTTGTCAAAGGAAGAGCTAACTTGGAAAATCCTTCCACGAATTTCTTGGTTAGCCCACAAGCCAAGAACGCTTCTCACTTCAGAAACCGTTTTAGGGGTATTCCCAAGTTTTAATCACCTTGACCTTTTACGAGTCCACCTTCAACCCTTCTGAGGATATAATGTGCTTGAGGAACATTACTTGGTTCAGCCAGAACTCACACTTATTGAAATTTGCAAATAAATTTTCTTCAATTAAGGTTTGTAATATGATTCTTAGGTGTTTTGCTTGTCTTTTTGCTTTTTGGGAGTAGACTAAAATGTCATCTATGAAGACAATGACAAACTGGTCCAAATAGCAATGAAATACTTTGTTCATCAATTAGTTCATAAAAGCTACTAAGGCCTTGGTTAACCTGAAAGACATTACTAAGAACTCATAATGCTCATAGCATGTTCTGAATGTCGTCTTTTGTATGTACTCTTACTCCTTAATCCTTAATTGGTGATAGCCTGAACGCAAGTCTATCATGGAGAACACTAAGGCTCCTTTCAATTGGTCAAAGAGGTCATCTATTTGTGGCAAAGGGTACTTATTCTTGATGGTTACTTTGTTCAATTTTTGGTAGTTTATGCACAGCCTCATTGATCCATCGTTCTTCTTTATGAACAGAACATGAGCCCCTATGGTGAAGTACTATGTCTAATGTATCCTTTTTTCACAAATTCCTCTAGTTAGTTTTTCAATTCCTTCAATTCGCTCAGTGCCATGTGATAAGGGGTTTGAGAAATGAGTGTAGTTTGAGGTGCTACTTCAATCGTGAACTCAATCTCACTTATTACGACAATGCACTCAATTCTTCTAGAAATACCTCCAAGTATTTGCAAACTATAGGCACTTTACTTGGGTTATTTTGTGGGGCCTTTGTGTTCATTATTATACATTCCAGGTAAGTGGTATGTCCTTTATTTACTAACCTCTTCACCTTGAGCACAAATATGATCCTCGACAATTTTACTTTCGTATCACCTATGAATTTGATTTCAAACCTTCTAGGATCTTTTAGTACTACCTTCGTATTGGAGTAGTCCAATACCGCATGGTGGTAAGAAAATCCATTTCCAAGATCAGATCCAGTTCATCAAGCTCAAATAGAATCAGATCAACATTCATCGTGACATTTCTTATCTTTACTTTGCAATCCCTACATACTAGTTCTACTAGAAACACTTCGTCCAAAGGAGGCTAATTAGTAACCCACCTTCTAAATGTTCTATCTTGTGATTTAAGGTCTTAGCATGCTAAATGAAAATAAAAGAATATCTAGCTCCAGGGTCAAACAACACAAGAGAGTAGAAGAATCATAAACCATCAATGAACTTGTGATCACTTGAGGGATTTCTAGCCTCGCTCTGTGTCATAACACATATCTTTCCTTGTGACTTGGGCCTTCCTAGTCCTCTGACTTTGATAGACACAACTTATATTTTGTCTTACCAGTACAACTTTTTAATAGATTGAAACACAGTCCATGGGTTATTTTGAAGTCCCACGTTTGGAAAATATTTGGCAACATGCCTTGGTTGTCCGCAACTGAAAAAGTTTTCTGGGAAGCCTCCCCTTTCCATAAAATTTGGATTATGTTCCTCTACTGGCCTTTGTTGGGGCACATTATCCATCCACACTAAGGTACCTCCTTTTCACGGACCTCGATTCTACCTCTGAAAGCCCCTATCATGGCTAATTCTAGAACTGTATGGATGTGGGGAACAAGTCTTGAAACTTTCTCGTTGTTGGACGCCTAGCGCTTGACACCTATTCACAACACGTCGTTCGTTGCACCTCAAGCTCCTAACACCTTGACCATATGAGTCCCTTTTCAGGATTTTGTATTTTTTTTATCATACATCGTGCATCTTTTAACCCTCATGGCAACTTCAACTCATTTAGAAAAGTCGGACCAATCCATGTTGGTCACGATGGGTGCCAATCTCTGTTTGCAAGTCTTCTTCAAACTGATTGCACTTGCCTGTCTCATCAATCACAAAGAATAAAGCATACATAGCCAACTTAGTAAATCGTTTTTCATACTCTGCGACAGTAATGTGGCCTTGAAACAAACTCATGAACTCGTTTCTCCTTGCATCACAGAAGGAACAAGGGTAGAACTTATCCTTAAAATCCTTTCTAAATTATTCTCATGTGATAGGGCTTTCCTTGCCTGCCCTTGCCGCTGGAGAATCCACCAGTCTTCTATGCCATCTTTTAATAAAAACGTTGCTAATTTTACTTTTCTCTCTTCGGGGCAGTCCATCACCCTAAAAAAATTCCAACCAAATTTAACCACTTTTTTCGCGTTAGCTAGATTAGTGGTTTCTGCAAAGGTCGTTGACCTTAATGCCTTTAGCCTCTTGATGCTTGATCTACGACGACAGTCATTTTCTGTCACAAATAAAATTCGTGACAGTTATTTACAGTCATAGTATCACTTGTTGTGGAAAGTTCTTCTATGACAATTTTAAAAAACTATCACAATAAGTGTTTTCATGACAAAAAATAAATGCCATTATTTAACATTTTATGACAATAAATAACCGTCATCATTTGCATATTGATGACAGTTATAAAATGTCACAAATTCGTATAATGTGCCATTTTTTCCTTGTCAAGGATATAAGAATCGTGACAGTTTTTATAAAACCAAATGTTATTGTTTCGATATTAATGACAATTATAAAGTCACGAATTCGTATATTATGACATTTTTTTCTATCAAGTATAGATTAATCGTGACAGTTTTTATAAAATTGAATATCATTGTTTTTTATATTGACAACAGTTACAAAATGCCATGAATTCGTATATTATGACATTTTTTTCTGTTATATATTCCTCAATTCCTGTTTTTCTTGCCACTCTTGCCATTACTCTATCAAATTCAATGACAATAATATTGGGGAATTGACAAAAATAGGCCAAAAATGGGGTAGAAAAAGAGTTTTAGGATTGATTGTAAAAAAGTTGAGATTTAGGATAAATTGGAGGTGAAATGACGAAAATACCCTCTTTTAATTTCCTTCCTCTTTTCTTCTTTTTCCTTTTCTTCAACCCAAAGACAGAAGGCCGTTCAAAAGAAAAACGTAAACCAGAGCATTTGAACTCTCCCGCGTCTGCAGTTACCCCCTTCAACTCTCTCCCGCCTCCGGTGAACGTTTTTCTCTTCCATCCATTTCTTCTCCACTTCCATCCATTTCTTCTCCACGACTCTCCGCTATATTTTCCGATTTCAACTTGTTCACCGAACGTCTCCATTTCTTCTGCGCGGGTCTCTGTTTTACTTCCGACTTCAACTCCGGCGGACGCTTCTCCACTTCCATCCATTTCGATTTCAGGTTTGTTTTCACCGGACCTCTCCATTTCTTATCCAGTCCTCTACGTTGGCAGTGCCGTATCCATCATCTTTGAAGTCAAGTGAGTAATAAAATCTCAGTTTTTTTTTTAGAGTTAGTCTGTTGTAGCTTATCTATTATTACAGTATTCCATCTTGTTTGTTTAAGTTGTCTGTTGAGATGTGAGTTTTTTGTTTTTGGCACATTTTAGAGAAGAAATGCATGTCATATGCACACAAACATAGAGAACCGTGGGAGCCATTCTGTTTTTAGGAAGAAAAACCATTTCCTTTGCAATGTACTGTAATAATAGAAAAACCATACCTTGGAGTTTAGAACTTGAATTCGAACATATATTTGGTATCCCATATAAACTCTGCAAAGTTACCAGTACAATAGAATATCATAAGCTGCATTGTTGAAAGATCATTTCTTTTGCAATTTGTTGAAAGACATTATCATAAGCTGCATTGTTGTTCTCTACTTTGTTAATGTTTTTAGTAATGTAGTTCCAATAGAATACAATCTTTAGAATGCATGTTTAGCTAGTCTAGCTAGTCTACTAGGTGTTAAGGCTTTAGGGTTAGCAATTTTATTAGACTTAGCTACTTTGCCTTGAATTTTTCCATCATCTCGCACCTATCAGCACCTATCTCGCACCTTCCAAAATTTTGAGTAGAAGTCCCAATATAAGAGTGTTAACTTCCTAAACCGTTTAGAATGCATGTTTAGCTAGTCTACTAGGTGTTAAGGCTTTAGGGTTAGCAATTTTATTAGACTTAGCAACTTTGCCTTGAAGTTTTCCATCATCTCGCACCTATCAGCACCTATCTCGCACCTTCCAAAATTTTGAGTAGAAGTCCCAATATAAGAGTGTAAACTTCCTAAACCGTTTAGAATGCATGTTTAGCTAGTCTACTAGGTGTTAAGGCTTTAGGATTAGCAATTTTATTAGACTTAGCAACTTTGCCTTGAATTTTTCCATCATCTTGCACCTATCAGCACCTATCTCGCACCTTCCAAAATTTTGAGTAGAAGTCCCAATATAAGAGTGTTAACTTCCTAAACCGTTTAGAATGCATGTTTAGCTAGTCTACTAGGTGTTAAGGCTTTAGGGTTAGCAATTTTATTAGACTTAGCAACTTTGCCTTGAAGTTTTCCATCATCTCGCACCTATCAGCACCTATCTCGCACCTTCCAAAATTTTGAGTAGAAGTTCCAATATAAGAGTGTTAACTTCCTAAACCGTTTAGAATGCATGTTTAGCTAGTCTACTAGGTGTTAAGGCTTTAGGGTTAGCAATTTTATTAGACTTAGCAACTTTGCCTTGAAGTTTTCCATCATCTCGCACCTATCAGCACCTATCTCTCACCTTCCAAAATTTTGAGTAGAAGTCCCAATATAAGAGTGTTAACTTCCTAAACCGTTTAGAATGCATGTTTAGCTAGTCTACTAGGTGTTAAGGCTTTAGGGTTAGCAATTTTATTAGACTTAGCAACTTTGCCTTGAAGTTTTGCATCATCTCGCACCTATCAGCACTTATCTCTCACCTTCCAAAATTTTGAGTAGAAGTCCCAATATAAGAGTGTTAACTTCCTAAGCCGTTTAGAATGCATGTTTAGCTAGTCTACTAGGTGTTAAGGCTTTAGGGTTAGCAATTTTATTAGACTTAGCAACTTTGCCTTGAAGTTTTCCATCATCTCGCACCTATCAGCACCTATCTCGCAGCTTCCAAAATTTTGAGTAGAAGTCCCAAGATGCTAATGCATCCATGTTTAGTAAGTCTCTTATGCAATTATATTTAATTAATATTTTTTTTTATGCAGGTTTCAGTATGGCTTCGACCACCACCACCACCTCTCAGTCTCAACCATCCGTCTACGATCCTATGCACAAAATACCTGACACCCATTTAGATCGACTCAGAGCTTGGATCACAGACAAGCGTACGAAAGATGAGGTGCGTGAAACTTTTCACGGGAAAAAATCGAAGGAGTTTTTCAGAGACTTGTTCATGTGTCGTCGGTGGTTGGCGGATGAGGTTAGAACTTTTCTCATTATTTCTTATTTACAGTTTTAGAGCACTTAGTACCTTCAAGAAGTTGGTTTGATCGCATAACCGAATTAAATGTTTTATTTTGTTTCTATTAGCATTTGGATGCACTCTTTCTTCTCATTCGCTTCAACATTAAGACAGCCATGATACCTTCTGCTCAAAACTTCACAACTGTAGACACACTATTCATGGTTTGTACTCGCAACCATACTTTATGTACTGAATTTGCTTTTGATATTTGTCTTATTGTCTCATTGTATACATGCATGTGTGTTTTTTTTCCTTCCAGCGACTATTAGTTGCGAAGTGGCCTGAATACCAAGAATGTATTAAAGAGAATCGACCATTTCACTAGAAGGAGGAGTATCGGTTGGTTGACTATGTTGTCGGATCAAAACAAGACTGTCAAGATCCTTGGGTGAATGTTGATTACATTTACTCTCCATTCAATATCCATGGCAATCATTGGATTCTATTATGCTTGGACTTGGTACGTTGTCAAGTTAAGGTATGGGATTCGCTTCCGTCGCTTACGAGTGCCGAAGATATGAGAAGCATATTAGAGCCAATTCAAGAGATGGTGCCAAATTTGCTCGATACTACTGGATTCTTTGTTAGGAGAGGCGGATCATCAACACACAAGGAACCTTGGCCACTTGTCATTGTCGACTCCATTCCACTTCAACGCAACAATAGTGATTGTGGTGTATTTACAATTAAGTATTTCGAATATGAAGCTTCTGGTTTAGATGTAGCTACATTATGTCAAGAGAACATGTCATATTTTAGAAAACAATTGGCATTTCAATTATGGACCAACAATCCCATGTATTGACTTTTAGTTCCAACTTTTGAAGGAATTGTATATTTTCCAAACTATGTACATAAATAGTTTTATATAATGGAATGAATACCATTTTTGTTTTTTGGTATGCAATTTTTATTTCATTCTTTTGGAAAATTGTAAAGTGTGCAGAACTTTTATATAATGTACAACAATGCAGGTGAGAGCAACATTCTCATGCTCTTAGAATTAGGAAGGCCAATTTATCCCACAATGTATGAAAGTTTCACCTCTTTGAATGCTAATTGTTTTTGGCAGGTGTCTTAGAAACATTTTTGGATTTCAATGTATGAATATAGACATTCTTGATGTGTTACCGGTGGTGAAGCAGAGGTTTGTGGTGGCTGCGGAACTGCAGAAGCAATGGGTTCAAGTTCAGCATTAAATCAATTAAACTTCCAGAAGGTTGCTGATAGCTCTGTTATCTCAGCAAGAGCCTCCTTTGTATGACGGTGGTAAAGTATTGGACTTGGTCGTTGCATACATTAACAGGTTATGATATGATAAAATGTGGAGGATGTAAGTTTACCATGATACAAGAGTGGTCTAGAGAATTATGCTTGGTATTCAATGCCCATGGAAATAGTTTTAGTTAGCTCCTAGTGAAAAATGGATTTATATATAGCCTCACGTAGAAGGTTTTCATTATAAAAACATCTTATGTAGGAACAATTGATCCTCATTACCAATAGCAGCATTTTGATCTGTGTCTTGTTCCGTACCTTTGTTGTTAACCAATAGCAGCATTTTCATTATTCTTTGCAGCTTTGGAGCTGTTCTAATGGAAGTACCAACATAAAAGAAGCCCATTTTCTAAGACAACTGCCAGGAAAACAACAGGAAAGCAGAATGAGATATCTAAAAGGTAATCTGAAAGAGATGGTAGATCCCAGCATATCATAGGCTCAGGTGGAGAACGCAGTCAAAGTGGTAAGGATCGCACTTCGCTGCACGACTAAGATTCCATCTACAAGGCCCTTCATGCAAATGGTGGTTCATATGCTTGAAGAGGCTGAACCTTGTAAAAACTAAAAGTAGCAAAAGCTTTGCATTTATTACTACTGCACACTTTAAGTAATCAGCAAGAGGCTTGAAATGCAGCAAGGGCTGAACCTTTAAGTAATCAGCAAGGGCTGAACCTTGTAAAAACTAACAGAGGCTGAACCTTGAAGATGAATGTAAAAACTAAAAGTAATCAGCAAGATTTGCATCATTAATACTGCAGTAGCAAAAGGAGAGCATTTATTGAGTTCTAAAGCACACAATATTGTCATAATAGGATTTCAAGTCTTTCTCAAAAAGCTTGAAATGCCAAAGGAGTAAATATTCTATAAACAGTTCACTGTAGGATAAAAAAAAAGAGAAGGAAAGTCTTGAAGTTGCAGAAGAAAAGTCTTCAACTTAGAATTGTCAGTGAGATGACTTTAGTGATCTTGCAAACAACACAGGACACAATTTTATAAGCATCTTCCACCTGCATTAAAAAAATGAACCTTTTTTACATCGTGATCATGCAAACAACGCAAGCACAAACCAAGCAAGTATAAAACTATTACTACGTACCAAGACGGGTACTAATCTTGTATGCTCGACTTCTGGATGTATGAAATTGGATTGGTACACGTTAATCTATTGTGGCCTGTTTCTTTACATCGACCACATTTATGCAATTTTGGTGCTTCACCGACACTTGGAATCCTCTTTTTCTTCGGTCGACCAACTCTTTTGACTACTTTCGGAGGTAAGACAGTCATATGTACATATTCTTCGGTCTGTCTTCCATTCCGACTGATTCCCAACTGGGTAGACGGCCTCCGAATATGCTGCCAACAAACATTCATTAGTGTAATAGTTAGCACATAAGCTATAAACATTTATATTGCGATCCCGTGCAACAGCAATGGCATGTGCGCATGGTAGTTGCTCAGCTTGAAACTCCTTACAAGTGCACTCTTGAGTATGAAGATTTATGACCTCCTCTTTATCTAAATCTTTAACATGGAATTGGTAACAATCAATTGGGTTGACTTTCATTGTCAAAGCTCGTTCTTGTTTCTTTTGTAGAACTAACTCTGCCCATTTAGTCAATGTAGACGTCACTTTAATGCCTTCTTCTCGACGCTCCCAAAACCAACGTTGTAGCAAAGCTCGAACATGTTCAAGGAATGAAGCAATAGGCAAATCTCTAGGTTCTTTCAGTATAGAATTCATGGACTCTGCTATATTTGTTGTCATCATATTATATCGTCTTCCTGGACAGTGAAAACGAGACCAACGTGTTATTCCAACATCGTTTAAATATTTTCCTGAATCATTAGGAAATGCAAGAATACTTCTCCACGCTTCTGAGAACGTTGATTCACGATATGTTCTAGATGCATTGTAAAACAAAGTAGCTATAGTGTCATTCTTGTATTTATCATTCAAATTTTGAGTCAAGTGTTGGACACAAAGTCCATGGAATGCGGAGGGAAAAACCGATGCAATACACTTAGAAAAACATGTTTTTCGATCTGTCACGAAGCCTAGATTAGGCACCTCTCCTATTGCACCTTTCAATTTCTCTAAGAACCACTGTATTGAAGCATCTGTTTCTCTGTCCACCACTCCAAAGGCAAGAGGATAAATTTGATTGTTACCATCCAAGCAAACAGCAACTATCAACTGACCCCGATATTTGTTCTTAAGGAATGTTCCATCCATGACTATAACCGGTCTAATGCAGTTTAAGAATCCTCGAACACATGGACCAACAGCCATAAAAAGATATTTGAAGAAACGATCATCTTCAAGTTCCATGTGAAATATTGTACCTACATTTGCAAGTTTGAGAGCTTCACCATATCTAAGCAATAGATTATATGACTCTTCAGGACACCCGCGCACTCGTTCATACGCATTTTCTCTAGCGCGCCATGCTTTTTCATAACTCATATTTATGCCATAGTCTTGCCTCATGTCTTCTATGATATCACGTGGTTTGTATAGACGACCGACTCCCTTGAACTTTGACTTTATTAATTCTCCAACAACCCAAGATTTTGCTTGCCTATGGTCACGATTCAAAACGTCAAGAGAACACGAATGAACTTTGACATACTTTTTAATCTTAAATATATTTGAATCCTTCAATCTCATCGCTCGCAGTCTCCAACCACACTTGTTGTCAATGCATCTAACAAAGAGAACCTCTTTTGTAGACTTTTTTACTACAAACTGAAAATTTTTTTTCATTGCCAAGACACTTAATCTCATTGACAAATCTTTTTTGGAAAAAAATATTTGTCCTACATCAAACTCCTCACTTGTAGAGCTTTCTTCGGACCAATCATTCCTGTCTGTCTTCAACTTTTGGCTAGAAGAGCTGTAACGAACTTTAGATTTTCCTTTGCAATCTTTTGTAGGACCATCTCTATGTTGTGGGATGTCAAATGATTCACTATTCATCTCTACTGGCTCCCATGTAAAAGTCTCATCTTTCGAATCATATGACTCATATGATTCCCATATAGCCGAAGTGGTCCCTATCACGTTATCACACAAGCCAACTTCAACTTCACGAACATGAACTTCATTCTCATTTAATGTATCCATTACAATTGGAGGATGAGGGTTTAAGTTATGAGCTTGGTTGCTGCCAGATACTGAATTGTAATCTTTGCTTAACACTTTTTTGCTTTGATTACTTTTAGGCTCAAATGAGACGTATAAAGGGACCTTTAATGGATTTTCACTAAGAAGATAAAACTTCAAATCACGGTCATTGCTTAACTCAAATGTAGGAGCTTCGTGTTCCACTTTTATCTCATATATGCATCTTATCATTACGTCGAACTTTGAAGGGTCAACTTCTGCAAGGTCATATAATTCTGCCTGTAAATCTTTATGTGTTATTTCTTTACTGACAACGATGCCTTTTAACATGCCTCCTTCGTATTTTCTTCGCCTCTCATCCCACATACCACCGTAACGCACTAACATGGGAACATGTGACATCCTTAAACCACCTTATACTTTTCAATTGCTGCAAAAAATGATTTGAAGTTAGCATTTGACATATCACATAAACAAAGTTTATTAAAAAACAGTAGGTAAATACTAAATAAAACGTGCATAGTCACACCCTACATGTTTACGATATTGACAGCTACAAAATGTTTAGGATATTGCGAGATACAAAAAACAATAGCTAAAAGTCACCCTAAATCAATTCATTTCAGATTAAACATTTCAATTTAAGAACCTGCAAGATGTCTGCGAGATGTTTGCGAGATGTCTACCAGATGTTTGCGAGATAAAATAATAATAATGATAAATTGCTAACATCATTTGAAACATCTATAAAGCAACCTTAAATCAACCCTAAATCAACTTGAAACAATAAAAAATAATATTTGATTTATACATTTAAGATGCAAAAAATATATATACATATAACACAACACAATTCAGATTCGGATTTAAAAATTAAAACAAACCACAATGCGTGAGATGTTCGCCGGAGTAGATGATGAACGACACCGGAGTAAAGCGGAAAGTTGACAAACTTTTGAGAGAGGAGAAGAATCGCAAATGGGTTTTTCTTTTTTCTTTTTCCTTTACATAATCTATGAGAAGGAGGAGAAATGCTTCTTTTTTCTTTACGTAATCTATGAGACTGCAAGAGAAGGATTCTTCTTTTTTTTTTTTTTTTCCCTTTACGTAATCTATGAGGAGAGGAGAAGAAGGCTGCCTTCGAAATTCTGTTTTTTTTTTTTTCCTTCAGGTGAATGACATTGAATAGAGAGAGAGAGGGGTTGGAAAAGAAGAGAAGAGCAAATGTGAATTGAAATTAAAAGAAGGTATTTTCGTCATTTCACCTCCAATTTATCCTAAATCTCAACTTTTTTACAATCAATCCTAAAACTCTTTTTCTACCCCATTTTTGGCCTATTTTTGTCAATTCCCCAATAATATTCCAATACATCACACCCGTATGAAAACAAGGAGTCAACACTTTAATATATATATACGTAATAATACACTTTGTAATATTCGTACACCTATTAACTAATAACTATTTTTTGTTAAAAGATAGTTTACATACAAAAAGAATAAACATTGACATCTTTATCTACTAACAAGCCTAAATTCAGTACATTGGAACCAAGATTTTGCTACCAACCATACAAAACGTCTTATATCGATCAATTGTTCCAAGTTGGCTTCATTGTTCCAATGGATTCTTCCAAACCTAGTAAGAAAAACAAAATTTTATTTTAGAGTATAACTAAAGAACATTACCTAAAAGAAGGTTCTATTTAAAGCTAATTAAGACATAGTGAATGTTGCACAATGAAAATGGCGCGCAACAGAGAAGAATAATAATCATAGCTTTAATTATAACATTTTCAATCAAGTTTGAAACAATTTACAGGTAAATAAAACATGAAAAGTATAGAATTCCAGCCCTTAATAAAAAAATAATGAAAATGACACATACAAAATATATGGGTTGACTCAAGGGCTAGTGGACAAAGGAGCAAGTAAATACATTGTGACATTATTGTTAAACCTAAATTGGTTAAAACATGTCCTTAGCCAATAGATCATATATCAATACTCCCATTGATGAAAGATTGAAAAGAAACAATACTGAGATTATAGGAGAATAAGAAGAGGGCACACTTCTTATTATAAAGTAGAGTGTTGTTAATTCCCACTTCTTATTACAAAATAGAGTGTTGTTGATTCCCCCCTCCCCCATGCTTAATCAATTCAAACTGAGGGATGAGAATTGATCTCATGCAAACTGTCCAATTCCAGCCCCCAATCCTTATTTATCCTAACATGGCAGCCTATATTATCAGGCAAGTTCCATAAAACATATTGACACACAAGAAAACAATAATAAAACAACTAACCACCCCCCCCCCCCCCCCCCCCCGCCCAATTCCCTTAAGTATTCAATTCAATCATCCCGTCTAAATTGTCCAACAAACATAAAAGAAAGCAACATAAAGGGATATGAATCAACACTTGGATATGAAGCAACAAAGTAGATTCAAATTATAAAATTACAAATAACGTACCAAAGTAGAATCCCAAAAAAATTATGCATTACGAGATGTACGCCCCCAAACAAAAGGGTTCCTTGAACAGGAACTTATACTTTTAAAAAATATTGGAGTCTTTCTAAGAAAAGATATAAATGCATATACTCACAATAACCAAAGAGGTATTATTGGGCAATATGAATAAATACTATCCATCTAGGAATTTTAAAAATATAGTAACAAAAATTGATTAAAAAGCACGAAATTCTTTCACACAAGTAATGTTACATAGAACCATAGGTACAAGAATGTTGTGATTCACTTCTATTTACACAGCAGAAGTCATGCTTTAGAAAGTTGGCATTCTATAACTATTCTACCAAAGCATTTTTAGTCACCTATGAAATTTCAACAGAAGGCAGTAGGGTATTTTACAATTGATTTGATGCAGAGCAAGAACTGATGTGTTTTGAGAGATAAGTCCTTTAAAATAATTATTAACAAGATTTTTAGATATAGCAAAGAAATATTTGCATCAAAAGTTTGATAAATATATTGTAGACAAAAAGGTAGTTATATTATTCACTGTTGCGAGAGAATTGAAACAATGAATTATTAGAAACTAAAAAATGTAACTCACAGTTCAAACAACTTATCCAAGTTCCCGAGTTTAGAAGGAATTGTACCAACCAACTGGTTACCATTCATTTTCCTGTAAAAAATTAAACTCAATTGCTAAAGTTGTCTAATAAGTAGACAAAAAATATATGTTTCCTAAACACGCTTAAGCATGTTTCTTCTTCTAACATGCAGAAATATGTTCCTTATCAAAACACATTTAGGAAGAAATTATCATTTAAGCACGTTTAGGAAGAATATGTTTCCTAAATACGTTTAAGCACGTTTCTTCTTCTCACATGCAGAAATATGTTCCTTATCAAAACACGTTTAGGAAAAAATTATCATTTAAGCACGCATAAAGTAAAATTAAGAAAAAGTCTACCATAGCTGCAGAATAGTCATAGCACTTCAACATGTATTTAGGCTCAAGAACCACCAGAACACCCCCAAAAAAGTAAACTCACACTCACACAACAAGAGAGAACTTAGAATTCTTTGAAGTATATAAAATCTGTACATACGGAAAAGAAACTCCAAGCTATCTTAAACATGAAACAATAAGGATTGCATCAAACTGGGAAAGTCCACCATCAATAGAGAACCAAACCATCTAGTAAATACTGAAAAGAGTAAAAGTCACATGGAATGATGATCTTTTAGTATGAATATACTCAAATTGTGCAATAGGGTAAAGTAATTTATACCAAAAAAATTTCCACTTCAAAGAAATCTAAGGTTGAGATTCCCACTTCAAAGAAATCTGAAATAAAAATATTTTGTCAATTACAAAGTGGGCTCACTCAACCACATTAAACCAGATAAAATAATAGGTAAAGATAAAAAAAAAAAAAAAAAAAAACAAAGAAGGAAAGAAAATGAACTAAGAGTTCTATGAAATGGATTTAATGAAAGAATTGGAACTTTCCTACAGTTATTACACATTTCTTTGAGCATATAAGTCATACAGACATGTTCAAATTTGAATTATCTTCGTAGGCTTTTACTTGGATGCTGAATCATTTAACTTCTTTCTCTAATTCTTATAAAATTACAAAGAAACCAGTGAGTTGGAAGGGCCGTCGTTTGTAAATATAGAAATGCAATTCAGGTATTTTAGATTCGTAAAATAAAAACCGAATTGTAGGTAATAACTGGATGCTGACAAACATCTATTCATCTTCACCTTCAAATATATAATATATTACCTTCCAATAACCAGTATAAATAATGCTAAAATGTCATCTCCTTTTCTTTGTCCATACTCCTGAAGAATCATAAATCACAATCTTAAATAAGGAACAATATCCTCATATCCTACTACAACTATAATTTTTTCTATAATTACCTTTGCATCTTGCAAGTATTCTAGCACAACCCCAGTAGTCTCATTAAGCCCTCTATTCACTTTCATCAGTGTGTTTTCATTGATAAGACCCCCTACAAATAAATTTTCCACGTATTCAAAAAATTATTAGTGAAATAATTAAAAAGAAACTAAATTGGCAGCTAGGGCATATAGTACAATACAAATAAGTTTCCCAAAAATATTGTGTTGGATTATTATAATCGTATGAACATTGCCTTTCAAGGTTGACATCCTTCTACTCAGTTGCCTAGCTACTATGGTGTGAGACCCCCAATCATACATACGTATGTTAGGAAGGGTAAGAAGGGAAATTCACCAACATGTAATGATAGAGAATGAGTGGGAAGTAAGAGAATGTGCAGGTGGGTCCCACTGAGTAGGAATTTGAGGGTGATTATAAATAGAATGATTGGAAAATAGGGAGGGGTATCTTTTTGTTATCCCTAGGGTAAAGAGTGGCGGCAGCAGCCGTAAAGAGGAGGGGGTATCCTTCTTGTAAAGGATGCTGGTATGCTCTTGTTATTTACTGTTCTTACTTTCATTTCATATTGTAGTTGTATCTTTTGGCTATATATATAAATAAAGATCACAGGGTGATGTCTCTGTTTAGCCATTGTTCGGTGTTTTATTAGAAAGTGTGTTAGAATCCTGACATTTGGTATCAGAGCCCAACAACAACAAAAAACTGGGTGTTGTTACACGTCGCATGGCACAAAGACAATTGGAGGAACGAATGGAAGGAACTGAGAAGGAGTTGTTGAGCATGAAAGAAATGTTACTGGAAATGAAGAAGTCTATGGAAAGACTGACGGAGGAACTAAGAGAGAATCATAGCTATAAGAAAAGAGATGAATCCGGAACATCTGATGGATCCAGCATGAAGTTGAAAGGAAAAGTAGAAGAATCGGAAGTCTGTAATGAGGTAAATGGAAATAATGTGGATCGAAGTAAGTACAAAAAGTTAGAAATGCCTATGTTCTTAGGTGAAAATCCCGAATCCTGGGTATATAGAGCATAACATTTTTTTGAGATCAACAACCTGCCAGAAAATGAGAAGTTCAAAGTGGCTGTGGTCAGCTTTGGGCAAGATAAAGTGGACTGGTACCGGTGGACACATAATAGGAAGAAAGTAGAGTCATGGAAAGACTTAAAAGGGAGGATGTTTGATTTCTTCAAGGACTCAAGGCAAACGAGTCTAGTGGCACGCTTGATTAGGATTCAACAAGATGGATCCTACAGTGAGTATGTGAAGAAATTTGTCACATATTCAGCTCATCTCCCTCACATGGAGGAAAGTGTGTTACGCGATGCTTCTCTGACCTGTCTGGAACCCAATCTTCAAGCAGAAGTCGTTAGTCGTTACCCTCGAACATTGGAAGAATGTATGAGGGAGGCTCAACTAGTCAATGATCGGAATGTAGCAATGAAATTGACTAAGACCGAGGGTAGGACAGTGGAACCAAAGAAAAAAGAAGAGTATGCAGGAAAAATCCAAGAAGGAACAGACAAAGACTACATGAGGAAGACAGATTTCCCCATAAAACAAGTAACTATACCTATTAAGAGTAGTTATAAAAAAAGTGAACCTCCTATCAAACGACTTTCAGACGCAGAATTCAGGTCCAGACTGGATAAGGGCCTATGTTGCAAATGCAATGAGAAGTATACGCCGGGGCACAGATGTAGAGTGAAGGAAAAAAGGGAGCTGATGTTATTTATCATGAATGAAGAGGAGAGTAAGGAAGAGGAAGGCAAGATAGAAGAGGAACCAGGGGAAACAGTGGAACTAAACCTTCTGGATTTTGCAGAAGGAGAGGAAATAGAATTGAAAACAATCCATGGGATGGCATCGAAGGGAACGATGAAGCTGAAGGGAAATATAAAGGGCAAAGGAGTGATAGTGCTGATTGATAGTGGAGCAACCCATAATTTTATACATAACTGGACAGTAAAGGAAAAGAACCTATACTTGGAAAAAGGTAATCCGTTTGCAGTTACAATTGGAGATGGCACTAAGTGTACAGGCAAGGGTATTTGCAAGAGAGTGGAATTGGAGCTACAAGGGGTTGTGGTGGTGGCTAATTTTTTAGCAATTGAGTTGGGACATGTGGATGTAATATTGGGTATGCAGTGGCTGGATACAACAGGCACCATGAAGATACATTGGCCATCCCTAACAATGTCCTTTTGGTCAGGAAAACAGAAAATTATTTTGAAAGGAGACTCATCCCTCATCCAAGCAAATGTTCCCTGAAAACCATTGAGAAAACGTGGGAAAATGAAGATCAGGGTTTTCTGTTGGAATTCCAAAAGTATGAAATAGACACTGAGGTGGAAGTGGAGCAGGCAATGAAAGGGGACGAAGAAGAGATCCCAATGATTAAAAATCTGTTACAACAGTATGCAGACATCTTTGAGGATCCAAAAAAGTTGCCCTCTAAGAGAGAAATAGATCACCGTATATTGGTTTTACCAAACCAGAGGCCCATCAATGTCAGACCATATAAATATGGTTATGTACAGAAGGAGGAAATTGAGAAATTGGTGGTGGAAATGTTGCAAGCAGGTGTGATACATCCCAGTCATAGCCCGTACTCTAGCCCTGTTTTATTGGTCAAAAAGAAAGATGAAGGGTGGCGCTTTTGTGTAGATTATCGGAAGCTCAACCAAGTTTATTGAAACAGAATCCAGAGGGAATCAACAAATTTAGCTGGGAGAATGGGAAACTGTTCTACAAGAAGAGAGTGGTATTATCAAAGAAGTCTTCAGTGATCCCCACATTGCTGCATACATTCCATGACTCGATCTTGGGAGGACACTCGGGATTCTTGAGAACATATAAGAGAATGAGTGGGGAGCTGTACTGGGAGGGAATGAAGGCTGATATAAAGAAATATGTGGAGCAGTGTGAGATTTGTCAAAGGAACAAATATGAGGCCACGAAACCAGCAAGAGTATTACATCCAATCCCTACTCCAGACGCCATACTAGAAGAATGGTCAATGGATTTCTAGAAGGGTTACCTAAGGCAGGGGGAATGAATGTGATAATGGTGGTGGTAGATAGATTGTGCAAGTATGCTTATTTCATTACTATGAAGCACCCTTTCACAACTAAACAAGTGGCGACTACATTCATTGAAAAGATTATCAGACAGGGATAAAGTTTTCATTAGTCATTTTTGGAATGAATTATTTGCAACTATGGGACCTAAACTGAAAAGAAGCACGCATTTCACCCACAAACGGATGGGCAGACGGAAAGGGTAAACCAATGTCTAGAGACATACTTGAGATGCTTCTGCAATGAGCAACCTCAAAAGTGGCATAAGTTCATTCCATGGGCTGAACTGTGGTATAACACCACTTTCCATTCATCCATACGTTCCAACCCTTTCAAGATTGTATATGGTAGACAACCACCCCCTATTTTATCCTACGAAACCCGAAAAACTCAGAATGATGAGGTAGAAGTAATGCTAAAAGAGAGAGATTTGGCATTGAACGCCTTGAAGAAGAATCTTCACTTAGCCCAAAACCGCATGAAGAAATGGGCAGACACCAAAAGAAGGGAGTTGAAGTTCAAGGTGGGTGATGAAGTATACCTAAAGCTCAGACCTTATAGGCAGAGATCCTTAGCTCGGAAAAGATGTGAACAGCTGGCACCAAAATTCTATGGGCCTTACACAATCATTGAAGAGATAGGAGAGGTGGCATATAGATTGAAACTTCCACGAGAGGCGATTATTCATGATGTGTTCCACATCTCGCAGTTGAAGCTCAAGTTAGGTAAGCAGAATGTTGTGCAGCAACAACAACCTATGTTGACAACAGATTTCGAGTTACAACTATGGCCATAACAGGTATTGGGAATTCGCTGGAATAAAGATTTGGGAGCTAACGAATGGCTAGTCAAGTGGAAGAATTTACCAGAAACTGAAGCCACATGGGAAGCTGTCTATCAAATGAATCAACAGTTTCCCACATTCCACCTTGAGGACAAGGTGAATTTGGAACCGAGGGGTGTTGTGAGACCCCCAATCATACATACGTATGTTAGGAAGGGTAAGAAGGGAAATTCACCAACAAGTAATGAGAGAGAATGAGTGGGAAGTAAGAGAATGTGCAGGTGGGTCCTACTGAGTAGGAATTTGAGGGTGATTATAAATAGAATGATTGGGAAATAGGGAGGGGTATCTTTTTGTTTTCTATAGGGTAAAGAATGGCGGCAGCAGCCGTAAAGGGGAGGAGGTATCCTTCTTGTAAAGGATGCTGGTATGCTCTTGTTATTTACTGTTCTTACTTTCATTTCATATTGTAGCTGTATCTTTTGGCTATATATAAATAAAGAATCACAGGGTGTTGTCTCTATTTAGCCATTGTTGGGTGTTTTATTAGAAAGTGTGTTAGAATCCTGACATATGGCTACCAATATAATGTATTCACGTAATTCTCTCCCTAATGGTAATTTTTGGCTCTTAAGTTATACAACCATTATAATGGTGAGGAGATGGATACTGTCGACAATGGTCATCCCTTGAATACCACAATAGTAGTGGTACCTTTTCAACTTGTTTAAACTCTTTTAATCTCTCCAAACTCTACCATGCTCCACAGTTAACCTCCAATCTTCAGTATGTTAACAAATTTTGTCTTGATAATAACTACTTTATTTTAACACCCTAATGTGTAAAGACGTCAAAGGAGAAGTGCAAATAGTGATCGGATCTTTAATTTCTATTGATACAATCTCCTCATAAAAAAAGTTTTAATACATAAACAGAAAAGCAAAAGAAAGAAATGAGAAGAAAGAAGAAGAAGAATCAGAGAAAACAACAAAACCTAACCTTAGAAAATGTCTTCGACGGCGGGCATTTGGTTCCAGAGACAAACTGTAGGCGACGATTGGCAGTGACGGATGATGTTGGGAGATAGTCGGGGCATTTTCAAAGATCGACAGTGGTTGTTCGTCTAATGGTCTGGTTGGCAGAGTGAGGGTCTGAGAGGAAGATGATTTAAACAAGGGCACGATTTAGAGAAGGGCTAGTGAGTTTTACATTTTTTGGAATATAAAATTAAGTTTTATTTTAATAAATTTAAATAAATAAATTTCTTAATGTTTTTAACTTTTATGACATCAAATAATTGTCACGAAAATGTAGAATTCGAAAACAACGTGTTTTCCTACCAAAAATGCGTGTTTTGACCTTCTACAACAATTTTTCTTCCCTCTCTTTAATTTGGGTTGCATTGAACTGTCATAGAAGCTGATTTTGTTGTAGTGATGTCTTCCTCGACTCTTCTTCTCATCGAATAAATGTGGGGTTACTAGACACCTCAGATGCATACGCTCTATTGAAACTCCCAATTCCTAAACTTCTATTGCTACTTGCTTGACTCACCTTGGCCTTCCTTGTGGTACCATAGTACCTATATCACATAAATAGGTTAGACTCTTATATTACACGTGACTCTACATGTATGACTCAACCCAAGACCTTTCCTAATAATTTATCTTCTGATACCAACTTGTCACACCTCGCTCTATCCACTTTATGCGATAGATAGAAAACGTGACCGCCTACACATTCTAGGCAATATTTTTCTCAAAGTAACGCGTTGAATGCCTAAATGAGTGAAATTTAAAACAACCGTGAATCAACTTAACATAGAAAATGAGACTTTATTGATATCTCAATTATAAGTACTTTTAGTACCACTTATAATGCTTAGTAAAACCCCTTAAACCTTACTCAAAATAACACATGGACTTCTTTCCCTAACTATTACATGTTATATATGCAAATAAACAGTAGTCACTACCAAAATGATGCAATCAAGGGCATAGTAAGCGATCAAGTATGCAAGTTCAACATTGGATGTCCTTTACTACCTAGGGGAGGAGGGGAAATAAAATAAAATATTTGAAAAGGTTAGACTAAAAATTCTAATGAGTGGGGTCTTTATGAATACTTATAGGAGTTCAAATTTCACTTTAATGCGACATAGGTATTTTGTCAAAACACGAGACATAACCATCACGAGGGTCAATCATTACATTTTCAAGCATTTTCATCTTATCAACAATTCATGCATTGTAAAGAAAATAGTGTCTTTGATTTATTTATTGTAGATCTTATTGCGTCGTATGCCTATAGGACAACACATAACCAACTCGCAGAATCATTACGCATGTTCTATTACGTCTTTGTACCTGTTTCTCGAACACTCTATTATTGAGTTGTAGGCATGTAGAGTAGTCTCAACACACTTTGCAAGTTCCATCAATTCCACTACGCATAACGCGCCTTCCGATGTTATATCACACAACAAGCAAAGGACATCTCACACCATATCACATAAAAAACAAATGGCATCTCATACCAGATCACACAGCAAGCATGAGGCATCCTATTCAAGATCACACAACATGGATAGGCATTCTATTCTAAATCATACTGCAGGAATAAAGCATCTTATCTCAGATCACACAACAAGGATAATGCATCCCACACTAGAACCTACAGCAAATGTGAGACATTATATTGCACATGGTACAAAGATTATTTTATTCAACCATTATTAATTTCTTATACCTTCTTCAAAAAAAAAAAAATCATTTCATCGCACAATTCTAGTATACACTAAATCCTATTCGTTTGTAAGTCGTATGCATTTTAAAAATTGAAAAGCACAAGGAAAATCATGCAAGTCACGGTCTCAATAGAAATCCATTTTAGAATCCTTTGAAATTTTAAAATATTTGGTAAGAGAAACCACTCACGGTTATAGTCAGCAAGCTCATCAACCCAGCTTCATTTAGAAAATTTGAGAGCCTACATCTATTCACTGATTATGCATTGACAGTTGGTAAATTGCATAGATGAGTTGTAAGAGATTCTACTACTTGACCTTCAAATGTAAATTTAAGAGATTACATGTATGTATTAACCGATTATGCAATGACAGTAGGTAAAATGCATAGATGAGTTGTAAGAGATTCTACTAGCTACTTGACCTTCAAACTAAATTTAAGAGTCTATTTTGTGATTATGCATTGATAGGTAGCCAAAAATGCATAATGAGATGTTGTAGTTAATAATTGGTGTATTTTGGTGATTATGCATGCTTTATGGATTATATGATTATGGATTGTTATGTTTTGTGTTTCATGACATGCTAATGGTTTTTACATGCTTGTAGAATATGGTGTCTGTTGACTTTTTCTATTAGGCTTTGTACCTCACATGTACTGTATTTCTACCTTTGGGGTACTTCCATGACTAGGGGTGTTCCTATGGAACCACTCACACGATTAAGGATGTATCTATAGATCACATGCACGGTTAGGCGTCAGTTGTAATGTGTTCATATGGGGTATCTCACACGACTAGGGGTGTCTCAATGAAATCACTCGCACCATTAGTAGTGTACTGATGGGGTAACTCGCACAATTAGGGGTGTACATATGGATCATAGACATGATGGGAAGTGTGTACCTACAAATCACTCGTACGACTAAAGGTGTTCCTAACGAATCACTCGCACGTTAGGAGTGTTCCTACAATACCACTTGCTCAAGTGTGCTCCAATGGACACACAACATTATTATTACCTTATAGTATCTCCTAACGGGAAGTTTAATAGATCATCTAGCGAGACTAGTAGTAAGTCATTTACTGAGTATATTTTGATATACTCACTCTTTTTCTATGTTTAATATTTCAGGCAAAGGTAGAGGATCTCGAAAACTGGTGAACAACAGGAATGGCTCGTAACATGCCATATGGGGACTTATTCTGCTTTTGCCTTTTCTTTGTTAGTTTTTTAGCATTTTGATTTTAAATATTTTTTAAAAACTTTTGTTCTTATTTATTTATCTTTATTTTGTTAAAATTGTTACAACCCGCATGTCATGTTTTCATAGTGTTATTAATGATTTTGTCAATTTTATGATTTACGAACATATATTTGATGTTATTTTAATAAGAATTTAGTTTTCCTCTTTTCAAAATAATATCAAATTTTATTTTTTTAGGTAATGAAATTAGCTTAGTTTAAGAATTAGGCCCTTGCATCTATAATTTGATCAATAAATTAAGCCATCACTTGTCATCATAAAGATTGATGGTTGAACACCCTGGAACCAAACTAAACAAAACATACTATTATTTTATTTACCACTACTATTATATAGAAACAACCATTTGTTTGTTTCCTTGTTGAACATAAACAAACCATATTATTTATAGAAATACAACAATAATAAAGTAGCAAAGATACATAATCAATGCTTTGAAAAAAACATAAAACACAAGCCAAATTATTTAGAGGGGAAGTGATGAAACATATATTATATAAGACTAAATATTCATTTAATGAGGTGAGATTCAATGTCTTTAGTGACGGTATTCATGAGGTGGATATACTTATAAGGATAGGGAGAAGCATCATCTATTTTCTCATATTCTATGGTCATAACTGCCTGGCAATGGTTATCGTCTTTGGGCACAACTTGAAATGTAGATTTGTAACTTTTATAGTAGTTGAATACATCTCCTTCCATTCCAACCAATACCATTGTCAATTTCTGGTCGTAAAATTCCACTTTTTCTTTGAAAACCTCAGCTTTACCATCTTAACAACAACAAAGAAAGAGAATTAATTTTTATTTAGAAGGAAAGTGATTCTGCCTAAAAATAAAGAAACATGAAAATGCATACCAACAGTGTAATACCAAGTCTTGATCGAGCCATGGTCATGGTTATCCCACTCAGCATCATGAATATCAACTTCCTGAATAGCATTTGGGCATATTTTGGGAACAAGAAAACATTTCTCTCTAAAAACTTTATAAAATCTCTCAGCAGGTCCATTAATCACTAACTCACTCACCAGCTTTCCGCTTAGACTCATGGTTTCCTTTCAACACTTCCTCTACATACAAAATGCTCAGTTCATAATCCTTTTTATACAAAATGCTCTACTTATAAGTTGTACTACAAAATTTAATAATATTTTGACTTTCTTTCATTATCATTATGGTGATAGAGACCAACATGTTACCACTATTTTCTTTTGCACAAAAATAGTATCAATATATACTATAACGTGGTCGTTAAATGCAATGCAAACCATATTAAGGAAGGAAGTACAAGCATGAAAGCTTCCAGTTTCAACCGGTGGAGGCACGTAGGGGCCGGAGGACATGTGCCCTCTCCACTTATCGTTGTTGGTATTTATAGATATAAATTTCTAAGTATCATATGAAAAATAAACACACTTACCAAATTTGTTTGGTAGTGTAGCAATAGATGTAGAGGAGGCATGGTGTGAATGTTTTTGTCGTGCGGTTTGAGTTCACCCTCTCTTTAGTTTTTTAAAATTGAATTTATTTCATATTTGAAATCTAAGCAGTGCTATATGTGTATCTACTCAGAGTGTCGCACTGCTTCTGTTGTCTATAAAAGAATTTTAACTAAGAACATCTGCAGATATATATATGTATACCCTCGTGATCCTTGAATTTTGATCAATATGTACCACCCAAGTTTTCAAATTGACCCTTTTCGTGCCTAAGTTTTGAGGAATAGATTTAAAGTTAAATTATAAAAGTTCTAAAAATAGCTTTAAACTTCATTTTTTTTAAAATAATATGTTTTTTTCATAAATAAGGACATAAATATTGAGAAAAAGTAATTTCAGGATTAGGTTATATATGGATGTTGGTGATATATAATTAAATTTGCTTTCAACCACTAGTTTAAGCTTCTGGATGAATTGGTCGTTTAATATAGTATCGGAATAAGTGGTTCAAAGAGGAGTGTTGGTGATATATAATTAAATGGTATAGTTGCAAATTTAGAAATTGGATTCAAAATAATTAAGTATATAGCAACATTTTAAAAAATTTCTAAATATTAGTCTATCACGCATAAATCATACGAGTCTATCGGCAATAGTTTTGCTATATTTACAATTTTTTTAAATGTTGTCGTATCATTAATTATTATTTCTTAAATGATCATTCATTATAATTACTCTAATTAAATTTGCTTTCCTTTTGGATTAGTTTGTGGTTTAATAATGGAATGATGAACCTGATCCACATTTTTCATTCTCGTGCACTAAAGTCATGGACGGGATCCACAACTTAATTCTCTACACTTAGAGACTTGTGGAGTAGGTCCACGAGTTCATGGTCCCAAAAACATGATACTCTCCCTCCAAATTTTTTATGGTTGGCGTGGTCCACTTTCTCTTCTCCTCCCAACAACCCGCACTCGAAAACTCTCCTAATCGCTGCGATTCTTTCAACCAGACATCCACCTTCCGCTGCCGACGTTGGTTACCGCCCGTCGCAGTCCATCGTTCACCATCGTAAACTATCGCTGCTTCCACTATTAGATCTACGAAGGTTTATAATTTTTTTCTTTTTTGTTTATTGTAAGAATGTGTTAGGTTTTTAGATATGGATATATAAATTTGTTTAGGGTTATATATACAATTTTTCATAGATTTCTCTATGAATCTGTAAAGGTTGATACACAATTTGTTTTTTCTAAAACTTTAATTAAGAATGTATTAGTTTAGGTTTTAAAATATAGATCGTCTAGAGATTTGTTTTAGGTTTATATACATCATTTTTCAATTAATTTTTAATAGATCTATAAATGTCGATATACACTTTTTTGTTTGTACCCTTAATTAAGAATGTGTTGCTTTTGTTTTTTAAATGTAGATCTAGACATTTGTTTTAGGTAATTTATAAACATAAGTTTTCAATTATATTTTTTTACAGATCTATAAAGGTTGATATACAGTTTTTTTTTTGTTTGTTTTTCCTTCTTTTTTGGGTTTTTTTCTCTCTTTTTTTTCCTTTTTTTTCTTTGTGTCTACTTGATTAATAAAGAATGATGTACGGTTATAGGGTTTTTCTATTTTTTGGTCCTACTTGTTTTGAGACGTAGGTTGATGAATTATTCGAAACTCAAATGCACAAAATGAAAATGAACCAATACCTTTAGAAATTTTCACACAAATCGATTAGGATATTACAAACTCAATTTGTGAAGGTAGTTCCACTTTGAATGACAAAGAAAGATGTGCATAAAACTCAATCTAATATTTATTTGATATGTAGTAAGGAAGATTAACAAATGGGAGGTAAAAATATTGTGTGAAACAACACAATCAAATTATCGTGGTTGAATCAAACCAAGATATGTGGTACGATGCAAGTTGCGGAACAAAGGTCGTAATTGGAGGTTGTGTGCTTGTCAACCTAAAACTCATGGATTGTTTGAAATTATTAAACTTGAAAGGTAACATTCATGGTTGTACTTGAAGTTGACACAAGATCATTCTCAACTTTGTTACCGTTTTTTATTGGTTTTCTTGAATCTAAAAACATTTTATGACAAATTTACCCTTTAATTTTGTTTAAATTTCATCTATACCGTATCCATGAAATGTAATTATTGCAAAACCCATTATTATGAAAAATTGTTTTTCTTAATATCAATTTATTAAATTTAATTTAATTTATCCGACCATAATTGTAATTACATTCCATTATTAGAAAAATTATTAAATGTAATGTGATTATTACAAAATTACTTAAATGGTTCTTATTATCAATTTATTTAAATTTAACTAATTTATTAATTTATAAAAATATATAAATATCACAAATATGTCATTATATTTAAATTTATATTTAAACTAAAAAAACAAACACCACCATTACACGTTATTCTAAATTCACTATACTAAATTAAATTAAGTAATAGTTCTTAGAAATTTTGTATTCTATCAATGATAGTCATTGATATTCTGCTATCACTGGCTATCAATGACGCCGATAGAAGCATATCACTTGCTATTAAATATTTGTTATTGATAGAATCTAAAATATTGTCATAGCTTGTAAATATTTTGTCAAAATTATTATTTTTGACAATTTTTCATTTATTTACTATCCAAAATTCATAATAGCTATTGAAAAGATTCTTAATAACAAATATATTTTTTTATTGCTTGATTTCTTCTCATTGATATGTAGTAATATTTACACCGATTACAAGGATGCAAAAATGGTTAAAATATAATGAAATCAATTTACAATTAAAGGCTTAATAAAGGGAGAAAACTGAGGAGATATTTTATTCTAAATTATCTTCTAATATCCTCCCACAAACGGATAACTTAGGTTGAGCAAGTGGTTTGTCTCAAAGGGGAAGAAAATTTGGAGACAATAGTGGCTTTGTGAGTATATCAGCAAGTCGATTGTTGGAAAAGATGTAACGAATGGAGATGTCTTTGCGAATAACTTTTTTTTAACAAAGTGATGATCAATCTCAATGTATTTTCTTCTAGCATGAAAAACAGGATTATGAGCTAAGGGTATATAAGCTAAAACATTATCGTTGGTGAGGTCTTAAGAGGAACATAGAGATCATAGAGAAGTTGTCAAATCTAATAGAGAGTGTATGATATTCTGCTTTAATGGAAGAACATGAGAGGAAAGGTGTTAAATGAGACAGAATAACATGAAAAATAGAAAAATGATATTTTGCTTAACCCTCACACAAAATTGTGATGTAGCCCTTTTTAAATATAATAACTTTGAAATATCTTAAAATTGAAAACTTAATCAACTTTTCCACGCAATGAATCATCTTAACATTCTTTACTTGAATTCAAGCTTGAACATTTTGGGAAGGAGAAACTCAACACATAAATCAAACACTTAGTGAGTGAAGCTTTTAGAAAATCTTTTGGAGAATACAATGCAAACATATAAATTCATTTTTTTCATAAATACAGGCCATCGCGCCTCTTTTCCTTTATATTGAGAACACGAATCGTTTCCCATGCTAAGATTACTGCGATTCACTCTCGTCAGCATCCTGCATGTAAACTACTATGATGTTCACTTCATCCACAACATTCAAATTTTTTCTTGATTCCTTTTTCTTGTTGCATAGGTCATCTACACGACACCTTTACTCATTATGTGCACACACAACATAACAGCTGGTCACTTGATAGGAATAAGACTAATGGTTTACTCATACACAAGCATCAAAGTCATCACATATAAATCAACATTTTTCTCTTTCCAAATAGCAACATCCATAACAATACAACATTACATAAGTAGATATACATAATGTGTTATACATTACAAACTCAAATGGAGTACATGTTGGAATTTATGTCCTAAAAACTCGTGATTTGTAATCATATTCTATTTAATAAGTCGTTATTTATATTATAATCTTAATTAAAGTCAATAAACTAAGGTCCCAAGGCTATAATAGAGTAAACTTAAACTTTATGTAGAGACATAAACGTGGACCAAGTTCAAGTGTATAGCCTAAATAGTCTATAGTATACGAATACGATTTGGCACCTTATTCTGTGGACACTATGGACGCGACCCACTTTGTAGTTAGTACAAACGATGTGATCTTGAATCGTTCATGTAGAGACATAGAAGTGGGGACATCATATGTAAAGAGTTTACATAAGACTGGAACCATGAAATAGTCACTTTTAAGTTATAACATCGTTAACTTTGTAAAACTAATTATTTCGTTTATAGATATCCAATGTAACTTAATCTTAATTCTGAGCTAACTACGAACTTCTGTTCACACGAAATTATCCTTATATCTGCATAGGTGAGGGCAACTCAATGGCGCTGGTCCAATAAGCCTCCTATCTCAGGGGTAAGATCGGGTGGATTGCTAGAGACATAGGTTGCAAGATGAAATTTACTCCTACCCACTCTAGGGTTAATAGATAGGGTTGTTCCCTTAAGGACTGAATCCAAGTCTTGAACAAGGGGCCTCACCCTCTCATTAGTCAGAGAGAGATTCAGTTTAAAGGTTGGACCTTAAACCAATTGTTTAATAGTTGATTAGTGAAACTTAAGGAAAAAATGTATAATCTCGGGGGTAAAACGATATTTCAACCTAGACGAGATTATGAACAACCTGTGAAGGTTTAACTTACTTATGATGGTCATATCACATGGACATAAATATATCTATAGTGAGGGGAGTGCAACTACGGGACTTTTAGTGAAATTGCGGCAACGAAGTTTTGATAAATAATAATAAGAAGAATGATAAATGAAAAAAAATATTCATAACCCAAATCTTCACTATCTACTTCACATACACAAAATATGCAATAATGGCTCTCTAGATAGATCTTTTAGGGCTAATCAGAGAAGGGATGAAGGGGAGACAGAGATGGGGCTAATCGAAAAAGAGAGGAAGACCGATGAAAAAGGCAAGAAACTTCAGTCATGAGTGGCAAGAGGTAGCGGTTCATTTGGCTAGTCAACGCTCAGTCGCAGAAGTTATCGGCGTTGGCAGTGGAGAGATTGAGAAAGATTGTGGACGAGTATTGATTCTTCTTTCTTCCTTATCATCTATTTAGCAAATGATACATTACAAGCAATCAAGTTTATGCTTATACACTCTCACTTAGGATCCTAAGTGGATGGTCATTGAACAACATTAACTTCAAATTAATCGAGAACCCTCTCCTAAATTTTAAGATCAAAGATACAACTAGTCGATTTTCACTGCCTAATCGACTAATTTATTGAATCTATCTAAGGTAGATGGTGAACTACTTCTTGATTGGAACCCCAAACCAATAATACAACCCAACTTAACCTTTTTCATCTAGGAAAATTCACCCTACTCGTTAAGTTTTAGAAGGAAAATTCTAAAGCAATCAATCAAACATGCATGGTAGATATGTCAAATCATTGAGACAAGCAAGATTGAAGAATAAAATTAAAATAGCATTCAAATGTGAAGGATTTATAATGTTTATGAACAATAAATATCATAGAAAAGACAAGAAGTTCAATACTCTAAACTCCAAGCTAAGGCATATATACCTCTTTAGCCAAGCGAACACACGATCAAAAGCATGAATCTTTAACTGTTCAACCAATGTAGTAAAAGAGTTCTAATATAGAGAAAGAAGTCTGAAAATTTTGACCCCAATTAGTTAATGGCAGCTCTCTTCGAATCAAATAATTAAAAAAAGATCTATTTATAGAAATCGTGAGGATGTCACGGTTCCTTGAAAGAGTGGGACAACACTTGACATTGCTTATTAAATTGTAGGACTACGTGCAAAGGAGCGTCTACAAGCATACGCCAATTTTGTGAAAGTTCGGAGCATCACAACACTTAGGCTTCTGCATCCAAAATAGAGCTATTAGGAAAAGCATTGAGTCAGTGTAGAGTAGGCATATTGCTACTCTCCTAGTGGCAAAATTGTAGTTAAGGTCCATTTTTCTTCCTAAGCATGTTTTAGGTTTGATCATGCTTCAAATAGCATTGATACGCTTCAAATTGAATGATCAACCACTTGGTCATCTAACACCTATAAAATCAACACATAATCATATTAAGTACCAGAACAAACATTAATTGAAAGAGAAGAGATAGTTTATTTCAAGGATTATCACTATCCTTATGTTATTCTTGATCGTCCCAAGCAATCAAAAGCACACAATCATACAAAATAGTTTGCTTGCTAAGTTACCAAGAACTAGTTCCTTTCTCAGGGCCTTAACCGTCAATGAAATTCAATCACATAATCCTCAGCGTAATCAAAGAACAATCAATCAATTTAAGCAAGATTAGAGTTATCTCTTTAGACCTATTCATGCATAAGCAAGTCCCAAGTCTTCATACTTAAGCCTAGACAATATCCGAAACATATTTAAAGAATCGTCGTCTCATTTTCCCCTACTCTAGCTCGAACGATCTAATGTTAAACTTCTTGAAGCTCAAAGTTTCAAGGTAGTACAAAAGAAATTCAAACATAATTCTATTTTATTTCATCACTTAAGGGGTCGTTTGGGGGAAGGAGAGGAATAAGGAGAAAAAGGAATATGAAAATGGGGATTATGAAAAGGAAATGATTATTATAATCCTTGTTTGGGGAATGTTGTTTCACTTGCACTTGGGTAAGAAGTATGAAAATTTGTACTTAATAAGGGCTTATTTGTTACGCGATATGAAGGGACATAGTGAACATGCTCACTGATATATCGCCTATACTGAATATAATTTTCATTCATCATTCACAAACACTAAGTCTTGACTGTTGAAGAGAAACAACGCTTCAATACCCACAACCAACAACCCAATCAACCTGACTCATATTTTAAGGGTTGGGTTGGGAATACTATTAGCGTTATTCAGGTTGCTAAACCAATCAACTCCAAAATATGGGTTGGGTTAGGAATGTCCTCCAATCCAACCCCAAAATATGGGTTAGAGGACATTCCCAACCCAACCCAACCTATTTACATCCCTCACGAATTGTTGGAGCAATTACAATTGAAAAGAGAATGCAACACCAATGGAAGGACCAAAACTGCAAAACAGGTACACAACAATGAGAACGAGTAGCAACTATATGAAAAAAACCTGATAACAGAAAATCGTAAAAAATAAAAAGGCAAAGTCGTGGATCACACTCTTTTAAAATATTTGTGGTTCTACCCGATGTGCAAATAGTTCATAAATTGTCACAGTGTCCTCATGATAAAACAGCTCAGATACTAACTGTCTCAATCAGATCTACATCAGAAGCCAATTAGAATGCCACCTTTCTAAATTGTTCTCGGGAAGCAAAATATATTTGTTAAAAAAACAAAGTCAGTACAGAGAAAATGACCAGAAAATGTATAATTTTTTTTTAGATGAAAGTGAGGGAGTCTATTACAAGGGCCGTTTAGAAAACAGTTCACGCAAGGATCGTAACAATTCAACGATCAGAAAAATTGATTTATTACGATTCAACAACGATCAAATTTAATTAAAGAAATATAATATTATTATTCTCCACCTCACCTTGTCACACCTGCCCAGACGATAAAATGTGCATGTGGAGATATCAACAAGTCTACATTTGTATATCTTATTACCCCACTATAATTATAGGTGTCCCTTCGAACCCTAACCCATTACTCAACGTATGAATTTGCAAGGGGGACTTTCACATGTTAAGTATTAGCAATGTGTGATTCTCTTTTCCAATAAAATAACAATATATTTTTTCAATTAAAAATTTACATTAACAATCTTCCACTTTGAAAAAAAATGTGAAATTCCTCCCATGGAAAATCACTAACTCTTTGTCTTAATACCGTGGTAGGTTACAGAAGCGATGTACTTGGATCAACTTATCTCCCTCATGGTGCTGCCTTTGCCAAAACAATTTCAACATTTTTTCTTTGGCTGCCCTCTCTCTAAAGGCATGTGGTGTGAGATTTTTCGATGCCTTCAAAGCCTCTAAAAAGCATTATTTGGGTTTGTTTTGTGGAAGACTTGGGATGAAAGAAATGCAATAATCTTCCAGGAAAAAATACTATCATTCATATTGTTTTTTTGTTAGAAAGATATATCAACTATAAATACCCATAGCTTTTCTTTTCTTATTGTCAACTGGAAACATCCTTTTGTACCCTCGATGTCTTTCATTATTTCATTCAATCCATGAAATCATATATTAAAAAAATCATAAATGTTAGGAGTAGAAATTTTTTGGAGTTTCAAACATAAATCAAACCTAACACTGTCACACAATGACATAAAATAAGATGGTGATTCAAATTCTCGTATTAAGTAATTGCAAAACACTATTAATTTGATATCTCAATTTCTACAAAATTCTAAAGAAATTCACTCCAAAAAATACTTTTGAAATATTTATGAAAGACAACTGATAATATTGCAACTTTAAGAATATAAGGATACTTTTAAGACTTTCACATCTCAATTTCCGTCCAAAATTCTATAAAAAAAAAATTATTCTAAAGGTAGACTTTGAAATGTTTACGACCGTCTGGGATTAATATTGCATCTCTTAAAATTCTAATAATTTTCGACTTGAAAAGTAGCTTTAAAATGTTTATGAAGATCAATTGATCCAAGGTTGACAGTGCAATTTCAAAAAGTATGAAGATATTTTTAAAAAGTAATGGCAATTTCTATTATTTAACCTTTCTTTTTCCTTGGTTGGGAATTTTCTTATATTCAACTTAACTCTTACTGGGTCATTTATTGAATAAGAACAATATTACATCCCCAAAAATAACACAATTATTGATACAACACAGTTTGGTGTGTGAAATGTACAAACATTTGAACAATATAAAGCACATAATTGGGGCTGAATTAATGACATCGAATCACCTAAAAAGCACTACATTTCAGTTCAAACTAGCCGAGAGAAAGAAACCTCTAGCAATAAAATCTAACTTTACACTCTTTCTACTATTCCTAATTTCTTTTTGGTACAACAATTGCGGGGAGAATGGGATAGTCGGAGGTCATGTCAATACTACCAACCCAAATCACTTCGGTTACCACCCCTAATTGAAGAATAATGAAACATGCCTTAAAAATGAAACTCAATAAACACAACAACAACGATAATAATCAAAATGCAAGCTTGTAAGAGGTTTTGGAAGCCATTCAAATGCTTAAATGTTCTTCCCTTGGCAAACTCTGCACAATATCAGACCATCTCCCTGGTGAATGGTCACTACTGTTGGATGAGATTTGAGCCTCAGCTCTTGTATCTCTTATCATCTTTAGTACTTCCCTCATTGTTGGTCGGTTTTGCGGCATAAGCGAAACACAAGCCATTGCTATGTTCAAAAGAGCTTGAAGTTTCTCTTCTGACGCCTCATTCCCAGATGTGGGATCATCCCCGGACTCTGTCTCCTCTTCTCTAACTGAACTAACCCACTTGGGAATGTCGGAACCGTGTTCTTGAACAAGATCTTGGAATGGTGTTTTTCCTGTAAGAAGCTCCAATAGAAGAACACCAAAACTATAGACATCTGCTTGTTGGGTGGTTGGCTTACGTATGTCGCGGCATTCGGGAGCTCGGTAAAAGAGTGAGGTTGCACTGGGTTCATCAAGCGAGTCAGGATCTCGGAATAAGTTAAGACCGTAATCAGTAAGACAGGATTCGAAATCAGATCCTAATAGTACGTTTGAGGATTTGAGGTTTCCATGTGTTGAGCCTGGGTTCTGGTGGATGTAGAGCAAACCATTGGCTAAGTCTTCCGCTATTTTTAGGCAAGATGTCCAATGAAGAGGCTTTCCTCCGCCTGAAGTTCTTGATCCTGTAATGGAAGTTCAAAAGAAATTATTCACCAAACCAAGAGGAATTTATAAACGAAGAACGCTCAGATATTTATTGTGTTATGATTATGAATCTACAAATTTTAGAAATAATATAATCATAAAAGCACCATGGTGCAGTTCCTATGAAATATTTCTGAGAGGAAACAAAATCTCTTCTGTGAAATATTACGATAGTGAGACCGAAAATAAATCATTGCATTTCAGTTAATCATTCGAATTTATCTATGATTTTCAACAAATCTTAATAGAAGGTTAAAATAGCATCCACAAAACATTGGATCTCATCCTATTTCACTTCTTATGGTTAACAAGAATACTTATGGTTGAACATTGGACTTAGTAAGGATAACAAGAATACTTAATTTCATTCCAGAAAACACACGATGTAAATATCTTTTCAAAATTAGAGAAAATGATAATGCTAATAGAGACTAATTTAACTGTACATACGAAAAACTAACTTTAAATATTTGAAACTCCAGGAATTAAAATAGAACACGCATCAAAGAAGAGAAACCAAAATGGTATTCTAACCTATATCCAACCATTCGTAATAGAAAAGAACTAATAGCCATAATTCCGTAAGTTACCAATCTCAAACTGGATTAAAAAGAAAAGAACTCCAGAAAACATATATTGCGAAAGTAAAAATGCTAAATATTGGAAAAGAACACACCATGATATAACTATATTTATGCAATGCAAAATTTGCAAAAAAATCTATATCCAAATAATTGTTCGTCCAATCAGAAAAAGGAGCTCCTACATGTCCCAACATCACGTGGAAAAGAAATTTTAAAATCAAATATGCTCGTATACTTGCATGCTTAGAACAAGTTTGATGTTTTTGTATTCAAAACCCTTTTTTATATTTCTTCTCGTTTCGCCACCTAATTTTTATAACAGATAAGAATCAGAACACGAAGACAAAATCCAAGTTTCTACCAGGTTGAAGTTTTTTCCCAAAAAAAAATATTGAAATGTGGGCTGTCCGTAAAAATGTAGAGCATATGCATGTCCGTAAAAATGATTAATAATTACGATTGCTCAAATATCGAGTGTAGCATTTCATCTTTAATAAGCTCCAGTCCAAGCACACTCCTCTGGACCTCTCCCAGGGGAAAGAAGAAACAGAACACGGAAACAAGAGGACCCCATCTTGACAACAAATATTTGGACATATTAATGAATGGTTTACATTTTACATTTATAGATAAAAAAAGGATGCACAGATGCAAAATATAAAATAATGTATAAAATGAAATGGAAGATCTTAAGGTCAACTAGCTTAAATATTCAAACAAATCTACTGGTCAGCAATATCGGCAATGCCGGAGTTATGACGAAAATGCCATGTGAAAAGAGACATGAGAGAGAAAATCAAGGGAATAAAATAAGAGCAAGAAAAGAAGTACTGGCATGAAAACAATGGCATATTTTAAGCACATAACTCTAAATCAACTAGAGGCTAATGCCCCAGTTACAGAAAACGCCAACATGCGCAGCTGAGATTTGAAAGATGAGTTGTCAACCAGACGATGGTGAATGAATGAATATCCTTATATCCAAATGAATCAAGAACTATTTTAATTCTATTCATACATTTGTAAAAGTGGGGACAGGAAAATTATGAACATTGTCGTTATTAAGCTGGAAGGCAATGCTTCCAAAATATGACAGATCTATGTAATGGGAAAACATCTTGTGTGAGCAGAACAGTACACACGGTCTTATGCACACACAAAAAGGGCCCATCACAAGGCAATGATACAATAATAAATGGATAATCATCTTCACGATCATTCTCAAAAGCACAACGATTAAGACCTTTCACCCATATTTAATCTTTTATTTTCATTATCCTTTAGCATCCATCCAGATATGTGTTCCTAGAAAAAGAACATGAAAGGGGTGGATGCACAACAAAGCATGTCAACAAAACGAGGGCCCCATAAGGTGGAAGGATTAAAACTTGCAAAAGGAGGTCAGCGAGGCAACGGTAAGTAAGGGGAAAGCCACGTGATGTGTGTATCTAAGCTCGAACTTTTGCCCAAGTCTACCGCAAGACACGAGGTTAGCTTTACCAGAGCGTGTCCCCCACGCCTCTCTTTCTATACGCCGGTATCTACCCCCCCCCCCCCCCCCCCCCAACTCTCCCTCCTTTACCCAAAATTAAAATTAAAATTATTGAATGCGGAAAGTTATATATACTTTTCACTGAATTTTGTCTTAGATGTTTAAATTTAATTTTTATTCAAAAAAAAAGTTTTAAATTTAATTTTATAACAATATCAAATCAAGTTGGGTACGGAAGACCATTTTCTTTTTGTCCCCTTAGCATTTGCATACATATTTTCTCAACAAGACATCATTCAATGCTAATTGCTAACTTTACACTTTACTGGCAGTAATATACTATTGAGTATTAACTATTAAGGAAACCCAACTCGTGTTCCAAGAAAATATTCAGCCAAAGTTCAAAAAAAAAATGATTAAAAAGTGTAGAGGGTGACCGACACTTACCATGGATGAGAGAGAAGAGACTGCCATTGGGGAAATAATCGTATACGAGCAAGCGTTCCTCCTTAGCCTGGAAATATGCCCTAAGAGGGACCAAATTAGGGTGTCTGAGCCGCCCAAGAACCTCCATCTGCCGTCCGAATTCCTCTGCTCGTGGGTACCTTGAATCCTTCAGCCTCTTCACTGTCACAATATACCCAGATTCCATTACTGCTTTGTATGTGCTTCCAATGGTCCCTCTGCCCAAAGTCTCCGCCGAAGCTTTCAACAAATCTTCCAAACTATAAGTCATTTTCTGATCCCCTGCTCCGCAGAACACTAGACTCCCTAGTCCTTCACTTTCCCAAGAAAAGCCCCCTTGTTTTCCCCCGTTATTACCTCCGCCACCGCCGCCGCCGCCGCCGCCGGCAGTTCCAGGTGTTTCCTCCACCCCCTCCTCTCCAATTCCTTTGTTTCTAACCTCCGATAGGCTTTTTCTTTCCCTACATTTGCAAATCATACACAGTAAAAGAATAATTAATAACAACCCAACAAACCCACCAACACTTCCAGCTATTATCTTGACCAATTTGTGTCGTCTTGAAGACGAGCTTGAGCTAGGGATTAGTGGAAAAGAGGGACTTAATGATGGCGCAATGGAAATATTTCCGCAAGGGTTTTGAACTTGTTCTCCGCAAAGCTCTAGGTTGCCGGAAAATGACGAGACATTGAATCGGGCTAAGGTGGGGGTTACTGGGATGTCGCCGGAGAGGTGGTTGTTAGAGACATTGAAGAATCGCAGACTGGTTTGGTTGAAAGGAGGAATGGAGCCGGTAAGTTGGTTGTCTTGCAAGTGTAGAACATAGAGACGCCGGAGTTTAAGTAATGTTTCTGGAATGGGACCAGATATTTTGTTACCGGAAAGAACGACGACCTTCAAGCGGTGGAGATTAGAGATGGAGCTCGGAAACTCGCCGGAAAAGTTGTTGTCGCTTAGATAGAGGGATTTTAGATTAACTAGACCCGAGAGATCAGGGATTGGACCGGAAAGCGAATTTCCTTTGAAACTGAGAACACGAAGCTGATCTAAACGATTCAAAATCTTGTGGTTAAGAACACCAGATAGATTTAGATGCTCTAAAACAAGCTTAGTTACCCGCCCATTTGCGCATTCTTTAACTCCTTGCCAGTGGCAGAAAGACCTTCCTCGCCATGGAAGCGAGTTCCCAGTGTGAAGAGATTCTTTCAATGCTAACAGAGCTTCTGCATCTCCAGCTCGAACCAAATGCAGTACACAAACCAACAAGACGAAGAACAATGAAGAATACCTCAAAACCACAACTTCCATCCCAGAGAAAACCTTGAAATCACGATCTCAAATGCGAAGTAGAGAATGTAGAAGTCTTCAAAGCAAGCAATAGTCCCCTTTGATTCATCTACCCTCTGTTGGATCCTTGTTATTCAACACAGTGCCTTCAATCAAAATGGCGCCAGTTGGAGACATTTTCAGAGTGTTAATTAAATATGTTTGACTAGAACAAGGAAAAGAACACAATCATCTACCTCTTGGAGCTCAGTCTCGTCTTCTGTAGACATGTAGTTACGAACAAGATGCTCTCCAATGGCGACACCCTCGGGAAAACACCAACTGGAGTCACTCAATCACTTGTAAAACTCACGGACATCGTGACAAAACCTTCACGTGAACTCGCAGACGAAAAATTAAGCGATTCTTCTCTCCTCCCCATGATTCGCATCCAATTTCTTTATTCAAAAACCTGCAGACATTATTAAATCCCCCAAAACCTAACTTCAAAAAACACAAAAAAACCTAACAGAGTCTTTAAAAAAAAATCCTCGAACCACTAAACAAAGAAGAACACACTCCAATTTTCACAACTTCAAGAAACAAATACACACCACTCCATTTTACCCCACACTCACCTAATGAAATAAGCGAGTTCCAAACTGCAATACCAACGAACTCCATTTCCGTCGATTAAGAAGCCTGCATTGCCATTGCCGGCGGTGGAAAGTTGTAGATGGATCAAAATGTGGTGAGTTGGTTGAGGAATGGGATTGGGAGGGGGAAAGGAATAGGAAACAGAGGAGTTATAATTGGAGATTGAAGAAATGGGGGGATTGCCATGGATGGATCTCTGTAGCGAGTCTGCGTGACAGAAGTAATAATTCAAGAAAGAGAAATTGAGAGAGAGGGGGGGAGAGAGAGACTCAGGAAATTGGTGAAGGAATTGAATGGGAAAGGGAAAAAAAAAGGCTCCGATTGGTAAAAATAAAAATCAATTAAATTAGTGGAGGATGGAGTGAATAAGGAATGGAGGCGCTCAACAACCTGACACGTGTTTTCATTTATTAATTTTCTCAACTAATAACTATTTTCCTTTTTTTTCCATAAAAGAAAGAAAGGAAAAAAGTGTTCACGGCATAGGCCAAGACGGAGTTATGAGAAGCGGCCTTCGTGTTCCATTCCAATCCCCCAATTCCACACTACACATTTACAAGAAAATTATCAAACTCAACATTATAACATACACCTTATATAATAATTAAAACATTAATTGGTTTCAAAATTATAAAATGGGTATTTATTCATTTTAATTTTTGGTTTTCATAACTTTTTTTCAGAAATATCTACCCAAATTAACATTTTAAATGCTTGCAAGAAAAGAAATGTGTTAGGTTAGTGAAGATGGGAATTAATGGGAGAAAATTGGTATTCTTAAAAGATTATTTGTAAGGACAACCTAAGATTATTTTGTAAGGATCATTAATAAAAATATGGAATTGTTTTGGTGGAGGAGATTTATAGGTTGTTAATTATGATAGGAGTGGGAGTGTAAAAGAGTGAGAGCAAGAAATAGAATGCAAGAGAAGAGAGGAATGAAGAGCAGAGGAAGCGACGTAGCGTGTGAGAGCGGCATTGTAAAAATGGAAAAGATTAATGGATTATGTTTTATTTTGGGATTTTTTTTGTTTTTTATTCTCTTTTTTAAAAATCAATCCATCAAAATAAATGTTGTTATTTCTTTTTCAATATCCTCTCTTTGATGTGAAATTGTTTCTATATTAAGATAAGATTTTCATTGTTTTAGTTATTCATAAATTCAACAAGGTAATTAATCTTTCCTTACGTAATTGATTGATGGGTTCATTTTCATTATATATGGAATGTCTGATTCTTTCTTGGAAATTTGAGTATTGTTGAAGGTGAAATGACTCACATACAAAGTACAATTGAAATCATTTTATGATCCACTCTTCAATAGTCAACTATTTATTGGTTGTTAGATTGTTAGAGTACTTATTTCAATTTACGAACGAGCCTCTATGAACGTTGTGCTAGCACACTGCATCACTAGGTGGATGTGGATTATCGATAAATGAGGTCACTATAAAAATTTTGGTCTTTGTTGATGTTGAAAAACGTATGCAAATCTTAAGAAAAACATAACTGGTTTTTTTTTTTTTTTTACCCAAACACAAAAGGTCGCTAGAACTTTCTAATTACCAATATATTTATGGCAACACAACAAAACAAAATATATCGAGCATCGCAACAACAAAATTAAAGAATAAAATATTTTCAATCATTAATACTTTTATCAAAATATTCCAAACTAAAATTCTAAGTGCCTAGTTATATGAGCTATTACTTTTCTGTATGGTATAACAAAGTGAACACAAAAAATATTAAATACACAGAGAAAAAAAAGTCATTCCCGACTTCTTCAAAATACATAAACTTAAAAAAGGGTTCATTAAAATGAGTAAGAACAATAAGCTAAATCTCAATTACTTGGTTGAAATGAATCAATTTATCAAAATTAATAAACTAAAAAATGTACATATATACCCAAAATGTGTAAAAAAAAGTGATAAATGTGCTTTAAGGTCTACCATGTACATAATTCCATAATTTTCAATCCCCATCTGCTTTAAACCATCTAAAACCTAAAAAAATTACATTGAAGGTGTATGTAGGGTTTATGCAACCTTGATGAGAGCATTTAACCCTTAGACAATGAAGGATTTTAGTTCACTTCATATTTGTCTAGGGAGTTATAATAATTCTAGAATTAGGATTAAGACTATTATATTTTTTTCTTTATTTCTCATCTGTCACCGTTCCTTACTCCCCTTTCATTATTCCCCACTTTCAAGATTTATTATATATTTTACAAATTTTAATGATGCGTCCAGAAAAATCTTCTAAAATTTTTGTTAGGGAAAATAAATTAGAAGAAATATAATTTTCAAACAAAAATAACTTACGAATATGGGTTGTTAGGAAAAATAAATTAAACCAATTTTAGATATATTTTCCTATGTTTTTGCTTTTTGTAGTTTAGATTTACAATTAGATATTCTTTTTTGTTTAGTAGATTTGCTTTTAAATACACCATAGTCATGGGAATTCTAGTGGAATGGTAAATCTGTCTATTCATAGATTTTACAAGCAATAGATTCAGTTCTTTGGTCATTTTTCAAAACTTAAATAGTTTTGAACATTTTTTAAAATCAATATTATTTTTTGGTCATTTATCACATCAACCCAACATTTTTTTCTTATCCACCATAAAGAGAACGCAAGTTCTTGTTAATATCACTATAATATATCTATATATATATTTATGTAAATATATTAAATTGGTTCAATTTGCTTTAGTTTTGGCATTTTAAAAAATAGAAAAATAAATTAAAATATTTACCGGTTATAGTAAAATTTTGGATTCTATCACTATAGCATATCAATGACTATGAGTGATAGAATTTGCTATAAGTTTAGATATTTTTGTAAAATCTACTATTTTAAAAAATTCTCCCTTTTTAAACTAACAAACAAACAATTTAATTTTTCAATATAAGTGAACCACAAAACTTGCAAAATCTAAAATAATAAAAAACTAACCAATCTAATTCGATTTAATTTGATTTGTCGATTTGACCCAAAATTTGCACTCCCCTGTTGATTTGCATATTCTCCTTGAACTTAACTTGAATTAAGACACGTTACTTACAGATTTAATCAAATGCACATTTATAAAAAAAAACAATTCAAACTTAAGATCATCAATATAGTACACATACAAGCTTTGGGTCGTGCATTGAAGTGCTTAGTCGAATCAGTAAGGTGTATCATTCTAATTAAAATTTGAAGAATTTTAATGGTAGACTCCTTTGCACACATGGGATCTACTTTGTCATCCTAGATTTGAGTAGTGTAACGTGGGGCAGAGTTTGACAATTCTTACCTCCCTAACCAAATTTGTATAGTTTCTTTGATTGGATCAATATAGTATGTTGAGATGATTTGTCATCACATGCATCTAGTTGTGTGTAACGATGATGATGATAGGAACGTTTTTGGCATTCAAAGATACAGTGCCTAATCAAGCCCAACTTGATTTTTCTTCCATCAATGTATATCCATCGACTTGTTTAGTCAACTTAAACTTGAGAGATTGACATTTTCTCTTTTGAATGTGCACAACCTTATAGCTTCTCCCACTAACCTATGGGCTTTAGGCCTTACCTTGGGTTTAGTATTGACATTGTATAGTTATATTTCACTAAGCACATATGGAAGATTGTAATTTTGTGTTGTTTTCTTATTTTTTAAAATTCGTCTACAATTTGTAGGGTTGTATCTCTAACATAATTTCAAATACGATCACCTAAACAAATGAGAAATTTACTTTATGGAGATTATAGTTAAATTTATCAAATGAACAACATAATTAATAAGATTGAATAAAATAACTTTGAAAAAATATGTGTATTGCAAAAAAGAATTGTGAAAAAAAAAAATTACTTTCGATGTATAATCTGCACCCGACCAAACACATATTATAATAATCTACACCCCAAACACATATTATAATAACTCAGACTATAATAATCTACACCCAAAAACATACTAAAATAAATCATGGACTATTATAACCCACAAACTATAATAACCATATATATATTGTAATAACTCACTCCAAGCCCCAAATGCTCCTGAAATGCTCAAGTACAACTTAAATTCTCACCAAACCTCAAAATGAACTATAAAACTTGAAAGACTTAAGTGTGACTTATAAACCCAAAATAGACTACAAAATATCCAAAGTGTATAAGTGACACTTTAACTCTCAAGACAAGTTAAAATTCTCTAACTGTGATTTTGAAACTAAAATCCAACCAAAAATGCCCTAATTCCATAAGTGTTTTTAATTCCCAATACCAACCTACAAGTGCCTAAGTGTGAGTACAAAATTCAAAACCAACTATAATAAATCTGAAAGTGTTTGCTCTGAAAACAACTTACGAGGGCCTATGTGTTACTTTCATACTCAAACCAACGAAAGATTGCAAAAAAGTGTGAAAATTGCACTTCAATTCTCAAAATAACTTCAAAATGTGTAAATGTGCAAATGTCACGATTGCACTCTCAAACCCAACCTAAAAATATTCAAAGAGTGTTTAAGTGACATTTTAGGGGGCGTTTGGCGCACAGGTTTGGAATCAAATGCCTGAAAATTAAATGTATATGAGCTTATTTGATAGGGTTTTGAAGCCTAAGAATTACAAATTCTTGTGTTTGGAGTGCAGGATTTGAACATCTGGATTTTTTATGTATGTGTTTGGAGTGCAGGATTTGAAAACCTAGATTTCTGATGTCCGTGTTTGGAGTGTTGATTTTGAATTGCTAAGTTTAACTAAATTGTTTAGTTTATTATTATTATTATTATTAATTGTACATTTTAAATTTATTTTGTATCAAATTTTTAATTGATTTTTGTTTTCATATTTTGTACCTCTAATTAAAAATGGTCTTATAGGTTTCAAAATAAGAACAACTAAAAAGGTCATGCAAAAGTGAAAGTCAAGTAGAGTTACATTTAACCATAGTTATATATGGTTGTCATTCTATGACACATATGCAATGTATTTTAAACTAATCTTATTTATATATATATATATATATATATATATATATATATATAAAGTCTAAATAAAAATGAGTTTTTTTACTAAAAGAATACTTTTTTCTTAAGTCAATCCAAATAAGTATTAAGTCTTTTAGTTACATTTACTAACGAAAAAAAATAAAAAATGTTATTAAACTAAAAATAAACCATGGTATATATATATGATATATAATTACAATTTCCACTATATTACCAATATATTAATATTTGATTTATACTCAAGATCAAAATAGATAGGTCATCAATTTTCACCAAAAATATAACAAAATAAACAAAATCTCCTAAAACGAAGGAAATATTAATTTTAAATAAATAAGAAAAAATAGATACTTAAAAAAGATGATCTAATAATAATAGTTATAAAAAAAATTCAAAAGAAACAAAAATTGAAGAATGAAAAAATGTGTATTTTAAAAAATATTATTGTGATTAAATCAAATGCGTATTTGGAATGACTCAGAAAAAAAAAATATTTTAAAAAAATAATGTTTATTAATTTTTCAAGGTTTGGAGCAGTTGCAAAAGTTGGTGGTCGAAAGTTCGTCGACGAAGTTGTCAGAAATGACACCTAGTGGTCGACCGACAATGGTCACTAGGGGTGGTGTTTGGAGTTTGATCGACAAATTTTCTAGATTGAATTAGAAAAAAAAGAGTGATCTTGAATAATATTTACTATTCAATCTCATGAGAAGGAGTGTAGGAAGCCTTGGTGAAGATGGTAGTTGATCAATGGTGAAGAATGTCAACGGTCTCCAATTTTAAGACGATTGATTGGTTGTCGATCATTATGACAATCAGTCGTCAAGGGTTATGGCTATTGATCATTGACCATCACTACGATCTCTTATTAATAGACATGAGATCGATAATTAACGACAACAATTGGTTGTCGTCGATCAAGATGTTCACCTCATGATCGTAACGTTCAAAGTTGTAGGTCACAAGCAATCAAGATAACTAATCACTGACAATCAAGACGATTGATATCAATGGTCAAAACGATTCAGAGCCAATAATCAAGACAATCTGGAGCCGACAGTTAAGACGATCGGTTGTTGTGACCGTCGTCGATCGATAATGATTGGTCATCGTGGTTGATCGTGAAGTTGGCTAATAATTGCTGCCAACGATCATTGATAAGATGTTGAAGTGAAAAATTTTCTAGAACATGTGACATTCAATAATAATAATAAAAAAAATAAAACATATTCCAAACTAATGGGCCAAACACTTTCTTAACTCTCGAAACAATTTAAGACTCACTGAGTGTGACTTTGAAATTAAAAATAATTTCTAATTAACTTCTAAAACCAACTAACAAATGCATAAATGTGATTACTAAACTCAAAACCAACTAGAATAAGTCTAAAAAATGCCTAAACGATACTTCAACTCTCAAAACAACTTAGAAGTATAACATTCACCTTCCAACCAAACTTAAAAACTACATAATAAGTGTCTAAATGACACTTTGTGTGCATTAATTATTGTACTCCTTGCAAAACTTCCAATACACCAATCACTCGTCTAAACGATAATAACCATAATAGGTCTTTCAAAACAATTTAAAAATGTCTAAGTATGATTTAAGAACTCAAAACCACTCTAAAATGTTTACAAAAAGTTTGAAAGTATGAATCAAATCTCAAATAACTTCATCATGTATAAGTGCAACGTTTCACTCTCAAAGAAACCTAATTAAAGAGTACTCAAGAGGTGTCCAAATGCCACTTTATCTCTTAAAACAAGTCAAAACTATCTAGTCGTGATTTTCAAACTATAAACCAACCTAAAGGTTTCAGAAAGTGTGAAAGAAGCCCCTCAATTTCTCAAAATTACTTCAAAATATTATGCAAATGCAAAAAATTTATACTCAAACTAACTTAAGAAGTGCAAGAGAAGTGCCTAAATGTCATTTTAACTCTCAAAACAATGTCAAAGTGATATTTTAATGCTGAAAATAACTTTGAAATGTCCAATTATGACTTTCAATCTCAAGACCAACTAAATTTTATCTAACAATGGTGAAAGTAACACTCCAATTTTCAAAATTATTTCAAAATGTGTAAATACAACAATTTCATTCTCAAACGTGTTTAAGTAAACACTTTTTGACTCTCAAAAGAAGTGTGACTTAAAAACTCAAATCCTTTTAAGAGGGGTTTGAAGTAAAATGAAATAGTGAGCTTCTCGAGGTTATAAATGTGATCTATTTAATGAGAGATGTGGTGTTGTGAGGAAGTTGATAAAACCAAATCACCCTAAAAATGTGATGTGTGCAATTTAGGTTCTACAACCAAGCATATAATATATCTAGCTTTTATGATTTGCTTACACAATTATAATAGGTAAATAAAGTAAACTAATTAAGTCCATTCAAGAATATCCTCAATTCAATCATGAGAGGCTCTACTTAATTATTCCCAAGATTTGGTGCAAACATCATTATGAAGATAATGATAATTGGTACAAAAACTCCTTATAGCTCTTATAATTACACAACTTAGAAACGGTTAGAGAGCGGGAAGGCAATCAAAATTATTGGAGATCTTATGAGTATTGAAAACTATAAATGATCGATGACGAAATAAAATTGAGATCTAGAAACATGAAAACAATAAAAAAAAAGTAGGTTTGATTGAAAACTTCCACGACAAAATGAGTTCTGTGAGCATAAGTTTTAGTTTACAAATCATCCAATTACAAATAAGGTTAACAATATATTTTTAATTTTAATTATTTAACCTTTTAAATTTATAAAATTGTAACTTTAAAAAAGCAATCAGAATCAAATAAAAAGTTGGTGAGTATGAAAGTAACAAATTGTGCAAACTTATGGCCACGACGGATTCACAATTTTGCCTAAAAATTTAATCTGTCCTATTTGTAATAAGATCAATATAATATAATAAATCAAAATAAAATTTTAAGTTTTGTTTGCATTAATTACAAACCTCGATAGAGGATGATACCGTTGTATTAATTAATTAGTGGGTTAAATTTTGAAATTTGGTTATATTTTATAAATATTTTTAACTTTATTATATTATAATACTTTTTTATAAAATAATTATATAAACAAAATTATTTTAGTATTCTTTTTAAATTTTTGTGATATGATTACTTACGGAAAGAATCGGTTAGTTTTTTGATTACGTTGATTTCGACCATCTTCAACTTAATCTGAACTTAAAAATTAGTTAAAATAATTACTTTTTATTTAAAATCAAATAATTTTAAGAGGTGGTTTAGAAATGTAGTAAAATAAATTAAAGTATTTACAAGTTATAGTAAAATTTTGAATTTTATACATGTCTATTGTAAAAGTATTTTATTCATGTCTATTGTAAAAGTATATGTTTTTATCATATCGATGTCTATTACTTATAGAATCTGAAATTTTGCTATATGTATATTTGGTCAAATTTAGTATTTTTAATCGTTTTTCTAAATTTAGGGGTTTTTTTGGAAAATAGTAATGAGAAAAAAATAAATTATATTTATACACTAAAAACAAATATTCATTACATTGAGGGAAAGAAGAAGATGACCTTTCAATTTTCATTTTCCTTTTCACCCATGCAAATGGAGACCCTTTTATTAATAAATACATTTCCTGTTCTTTTTCCAACTTAAATAAATCAAATCATATCTCTTCAATTATCTCCCATCAAATCATCTTTTTATCTTCTTCTCAAGATAAATATACTTTTACAAATAATTAATTCTTTTTCTTTTTCTTAATAAATAACTTTCCTTCCAATAATTATCCTTCACAATTATTTATCTTTATCTTCTTCTTTCCAAATACCACATCTTTTCCTTAACTAATTATATTTTAACAACATACGCTCGCTTAGATTTGATACAAGATCGAGTACCAAAATCATTTAGATTTGGTACAAGATTATATATCAAGGATTGTTTAGAAACTTTCCTCGCGTATGTTACCGATTAATCGTAGGATATTTTTGTTATTTAAGTTGTGAGTTATGTGTTTTTTCCTTTTTTAAAATGGTTAAATATTTATGCGTTTGGTTCTATTTTCTAAAAAAATATATTATAAAATGGTAAGAAAAAAAAAATGAAAGTAATACCTACCTTAGAAAAATTAGAAGATCAAAAGAAAAAAAAAAGAAAGAAAAAACACATTAGCAATTTAAAAAAACAAAAAAAAAAAAAAAAGAAAGAGAAGAAAGAGAAGAAAGTTAACCGAAGATAACTGAACTGAAGTACTAACCACGGATGAAATGTACATTTTGAACACTAATTTGATTTTATCTTGTATCAAATATTTTTGAGTTGTTTAATGTCTACCATCTTAGGCATATTTGATCATGAAAAAAATCCCTAAACATGTTGATCATGGAAAATCTTTATGGATGCATAATGCTAAATTTGTGACTAAACCATGTATAAATGCTAGAGATATTCATAAGAAATCAATATTTGTTCCCACATTTCATCTTTTTTGGAGTTTATTAAAAAGGTAGTATTAGACCAAATTGTTTCAAATTTGAAAGAAATGCTCCTACAAAAAAATTCTTAAATAGAAATTAGGTACAAATTCAGTTTGCTAAAATGAATTTTTTGCCCAATCTTTACTTGTTATTCTTGTGGTAAATTTGGTCATAAATTCAATATTTGTTATTTGCAAAATTAAAAATAAAAAATGTTAGTAATATTATTAGACTAATCTTAAATGGGTTCCAAAATCCTTCGCTCACTAACAATGAAGGACCCAAGAAATGGGTACCAAAATCTTTTTTTTTGTAAATATATATGATTCAAGAAGCAATTGTTGTTGCTTGGTCTTCAAACGAGGAATTAATTCAACTATTGAGATATAATTATTCTTTTGGTATCTTTATGGAAATTCATATGTTTTAATTGGTTTTGAATGGTTAGAATTTGAGATCTTGTGAATTACATTAATGATCATTGGACTTAATGGCATGCATGAGACTCCTTGTATATCTCCATCTATTTGGCATTTGCATTGATTATGGTTTATGAGTTGGCTATTTGGCCAATTAAATGTACGCTCTATCCTTGTGTTTTCTCTTGAAAATTATTGAACAACAGAATGTTTAGTTTTGCTAAATGTTGTCTTTCTTTGCTTTGATGACTAATACATGTTGATTTCTAATTGTATTATTGGATGAAATTGATCATCATTGAGCATGTTGTTGTGAAGAATTGTCAAACTCTTGTTTAAAGTTTTTGTTCAAAATTCTATAATTCAATTAACGTGGACTTCATATATAATATTTCATATTTTGATCTCTTAATTGCTTGAATTTATATTTGAGTAATTTTATTTGCTTGGTTTTTATTGATTTCTTATTAGAACAAGAGTGATTAATTGTAGGGGAGAGAATTGTATACTTTTGTAAATGAATTATCAAATAAAAGGAAAATCTTTGATTTAGTTTTATATTTATGATTACAAGAAAATTAGCACATATAAATATGATACAAAATCTTCCATAATTTGTTGTCCTTTGATGGGAATTAGAATTCGATGAAATGAATTTTTGTTTGTTACGAATTAAATAAGATTTAAATAAAAACAAGAAAGTCAAAAATTCCTATAATTTAATTTCAACTAAGATTTTTTATATAAAAAATGACGTTGAGATAACTTGAAGATAAAGAAAATATTAAAACTATTTATAAAGTTTTTAAAATAGTAGATTTTACCAAATATTTATAATCTATAACAAATTTTATAACTAAAAGTTATTCATATGTTATAGTAATAAAATACTATCAACAATAGAACCTAAAATTTTACTATAGCTAGTAAATATTTTAATTTATTTAGTTATTTTTAAAAATACACTTTTATAAAATATAGTAAAATTCATCGAATTTTTACAAAAAAAATTATTAAATATATTTTTACTATAAATAATTTTAATATTTGGTTATTGATTATCATTTAATGTGATTTCTTATAATTTAACATGAATTAGACTCGGATAAAATAAAATAAGAGAAAATAATTTTGGTTTGAATGTAAAATTGGTGATCGTATGACAATAAGTAAAAGGAGGAAAAGTGAAAAATAAAAAGTTCTCCCCATAATCTTTTTAAATAATATGGATGGGTGTGTTTTTTCTTTAATTATTATTATTATTATTAGTTATTTTTTTTAATAACATATTTTTTTAAGAATCATGGAATTGCAATCATACTCATATTTTGCCAATCTATGATGCTGATATGACTAGAATCTTTTAGAGGAGAAAATCTTATATGATATCAATGTGGGGTTGGTCAAAAAGAGTCTAAAATGAGCACCTTAATGGTGTAATATAATAAAAATCTAGTGATAACCATAAGTGTACTTGAAGATATATATATATATATATATAAGTGTGCATCTCCTCCTATATGACACATTATTGTACAATCCCATTAGGCATACCCCTATAATTACAATTTCAACTTCTAACTTCAACTAATTTCATTCATTTTTTTTATTATTACTATATATATATATATTAAACATACCTATAATAAAAATAGTATTTGGTATATTGTATATCTTTTAGGCCAAGTTACCAAACTCCAATAAAATTTGTATACCTGTAATAAAATTTTATGGATGAATCAATTGTAAACATAAATACTTATGATCTTGTTTACTTAAAATTATGAATTTTGTGAAATTTATTATTACCATCTTTTACCACCACCTCTAATGGTCAAGTAGTAACCATAACGGTGATAATAAAAAAAAAGTTAAATTTATAATTTTTCAACTGGAATAGAAACAATAATAGTAGTTGTAATAATAACAATAATGGTAATGGTAACAACACAATGTAATTTCTAGGCACAATTGGTCGGGACACTCTGAAAATTATGGTTATGAATTTAATTAAAGGGGTACTTTTAGAACAAGCAAAATAAATTAAAATAATTACAAGTTATAACAAAATTTTCACTGATAGTCTTTTATCACTATAGCAAATTCATATCAATGATTATTAAAGGGTACTTTTAGAACAAGCAAAATAAATTAAAATAATTACAAGTTATAACAAAATTTTAGATTCTATCACTGATAGTCTTTTATCACTATAGCAAATTTATATAAATGATTATTAGTAATAGAACTTGCTATAAGTTGTAATTATTTTGTAAAATCTAACATTTTTTTAAAAAAAAAATCTTTAATTATCTTAATTTTTTGTTTAATTATGTTGAATTTAATGGATGTTATTTTGAGATAATTGATTGAAATTTTGGTTGTGAAAATTGGAAATTAATTAAATATTTTATTGGATTAATATTTAATTAATTAGAGGATATTTTGGGATGTTTTTGTTGAGAATTAAATTAAAATGTAGGTTGTGTGGTGTGAATTAAAATGGTGGATTTTAAGAATTTTTTTTGTTAATTATGCGTGTGTATATAATATTAAAGAAAATTTTGGAAAAATAGCAAATTTTACCAAATATGGTGTATTTACAAATTATAACAAGTTCTATCACCGATAGTTATTGATATGCTATAGTGATAGAAAACTATCATTGATATGCTATAGTGATAGAAAACTATCATTTGATAGAATCCAAAATTTTGCTAGAGCTTATAAATAGTTTAATTTATTTTATTATTTTTAAAAATATCCCTATGATTAATATGGAACGAATCAAAATAATTGTATTTCTCGTAAAAAAAGTTTGATTGGATGAGAAATTAAATGACGAGAGAATGATTGATTTTTGTTTAAAAAAGAAAAGGGAACCGTTAATAATAATAACAACAATAAAGGTTATTGTTTTTTTCTAAGTAGCCTCGGTTTTCATGCAAAATTAAAAGAGAGAGAGAAGGGAAATCGAAAGTCATCTTCTTCCTCCAAACACTAGGTGTCGCGCTGTGCAGATCGCTGCTGTCAAAGAAGTGCCACCACCCATCGTCTTCTGACCACTATCTGCATTGTATGTCTGAGCCTTGTCCTGTCAGTCTTCCTTTCGCGCGTTCATAGTCGAGCCATCCATGATTGAGCTTTGCATCGCACCAACTCCCTCCGTCTTCCGCTGCTCAAACCAGCGCCTCTCCATCTTCGTAAGCCGATCTTCTCCATTTTGCGTTGATCATCTTCTACCAAGCTTCATCCCAAGCTGAGCGTTGCCCTCATCAGGTTTGAGATTGCTCGCAAACCATCCGAGTCACACTTTCATTCGCATTTGAGCCACCAACGAGTCGACACCTCTGTCCTTGAACCATGCATGTCCTCTTTTCCAGTCGGTCTTCTTACTTTCTTCAAGTCGAGACTATTATGATATGGTCCCACTTTCATTTATTATTTATATATTATGATGTTTTGATATTCCTTTCTTGGACAGTTTGGATTTCATTCTATGTTTAGTTCATTGACTTTGGATTTATAAGAAGTCTTGGCCTTTCTATGATGGTTGTAAGATATATTTTGAAAAGTGGTAAGCATTTGTATGCACTCCCGATGACTAATGGGTGGCGATACTGAAGGGATAAAAGTCCTATGGCAGCAGAAGAATTAAAAAACTATTACTCAATTTAATTTGAAAATTTTAAAATACCAGTATATTAGCAAAATTTTATAATCAAAATTCTAAATAAATTCTAAGCATGCTTTTAAAGAATAAGATACAATAATTTACGTTCGATGACGTCCCTAAATTTACAAATCAATCTCCAAATTCGGACACCACCAGTCGAAGACCTCCTATCCTTTGGGATGAGATTGGTTTGTGGGAACTAAATGAGATGGAAAAAGACTTGGAGATATTGGAGAGAAACTGTTTTTGAGAAAAAACCTTTGCTTTTTTTTCTTAATGAATTTCGTTGAAGAAAACTATTTTTTTCTAAATATTTATAGCTCTCTTTCCTTTCTGGAATAGAAATAGAAAAATGAGTAGTAAATAATCATGAGATTCTTAATATCAAATCTACTAATTAATTAACAATTAATCAATTAGTTAATAATTAATTAAATCATATTTTATTAATATTTCATTCAAATCTTATTGGAATAAATATCTCTGTAATATTATTTTATAAATTTAATTAAATAAAACTAAATTATTAATTAATTCTCCAATTAATTAATAGCTAAGTTAAATATTATTTAACTTAAATTAAATTTGAATCATATTTAAATATTATTCTCTCATAATAATTTTAATATGAATCCAATTCACATTAAATTAATATTTGAACTCATTCAAATATTTTATTTCTCATACATTAATTTTGAATCATGTCCAAAATTAAATTTGTCCAATATTATAATGTATCACTATACATTAAACTAATTCCCAAGGTAAATTTGAAAATTTCAAATTACAACCAATATAAATAAATTTCATTACCCTTTACGAGCTAGGAAGGGGACCTAATGGACCTACTGATCAAAAGCTACAACGATCTGAGATTAATTGGCTAAACTCATTAAACACATTAATCAATATTCGTTAATTGTGTGTACATTCCACTAAAGACTCACAGTTGAACTCTTCTCACTGTAAATATATTTTTGTGTCCACGGATATAGACTAATAACAATAAGTTAGTCCTTCACGAGTGTTCGTAACACCAATTGGTCAATTTACCGTTTTACCCCTAGGTTACCTCTAATCCTCAAATACCAGTGCTCCTCCAATGAATAACATATTTATGGTCCTACCAATAAACAGAAACCCCTCTTGTGTCATAGAGAGGGTAGGGTCCTTTATTCAAGACCTGAAGACACCATTTAAGGAAACACTCGTCTACTTACCCTAAAGTAGGGAAGAAGTAAATTCCATCTTGTGTAACTATGTTCCTAGCTCTTCACTCGATCTTGTCTCCAAAATGATAAGCTTATTGAGTCGGCGATCTGACCACTCTTACCCGTACAAATCAAAGGACAATTCCTCGCGAACAGGAGTTCATAACACACTCAGGATTAGGACTAAGTTACCTAGGTCATCTTAGTGAAATAGAAACCTAACTAGTTAACGGAGTTACATCTAGTGGTTACTATTTCACGGTCCGGTCTTATGCAAACTCATTGCATAGGATACCCTCACTCGTATGTCAACTACACGAACGCGTTGGATCATTGCGTTTGTATCAAATACAAAGTGAGTCGTATTAATAGTGTTACTAGGATAAGGTACCCAACTTTATCCCTATACTATAGACCCTTTAAGCTGATTCTGAACATCGATCCCTATATGTCTCTACATACTGTTCAAGACTCATTAAACAACTTAGGGTGTTAGTTTATTGGATTTAGGTTATTAAGACAAAACTAATAATTTAATCAATAACAATTATTACAATAATAACACTTTATTAATAACAGTTAATAGATTATATTTACAATCTACGAGTTTTAAGATATAAATCCTAACAGATACAACATAGTGAACATAAGAGACAAACAGCTCTCAAGGATGCTTGAAACTAGGATTGCACGTGAATATTGATTAAGGGTGAGTGATCCCATTAATGTTATGATAATTTTTATTTGTGTAACACATTTCTGATTGTTGAGTTGGTCAACATGCATGGTGAACTATGAATGAAGTGTTGTACCCAAGTCATAACATTGTAATGGTCAATTACTCCACGAGTAATATAATCTCTTATCATGAGTCTAGAGTCCCCAGATGTAGATGTTGTGTCATCGAACTAGTCACCCCCAAATTTAGAACAATGCTTGTCCTCAAGCATCACTTCATATCATACTTGTTCTCAAGCACAATTCCTCTTCGAAGACTCACCTTCCTCCTTGCATTTCTAAACTTCTCAAAATGCGATCTAGTTTTACTTATTATTTATAGTCTACTCTTGTCTTGTACTTTTCACTATGAAAACATTTCTAAGTTCAAAACATGGCAAACTTAATATTCAAAATACATTTGTTCATTCCCCACAAGAATCTTATTTCTAAATTTTAGAAATGATTAAAGTTTAAAAGAATTTTGAATCATTTTATTTGGCAAAAGAATGCTTTTTATTTACTTATTTACTGTCACACCCCGTCCCGAGCACCTGCCTGCTTGGCCTGAGATATGGCGTGAAGCCAACCGATATCGTTCACTTCAAGAACGACACCAATTGACCCTTAACTTAACCTTAATCCATAAAACAAAGAACTACATAAGCTATAACACGTAGCTTATAAACATAACTAAAAGAAAACTTGTCTTAATTAAAACAACCTTTAGATAAGTTTATATAGACAATGTGAAACTTTATTTACATAACAAAACCCAACCTAAGTCTAAAGACTAACAACAACACTAAACATAACGCGTACGATAACAGACTAAACTTTTCAGTAGACAGATAGCAACGATTCAAGCTTCGAAGACACTGTCTCTACCTAGAAAGTGGAAAAACATTTTGAAAAGCATGAGCTAAACGAGCCCAGTGAGTGGTGGTATTCTAAATACTTTTCATAAATCTTTGTAATAGTAATATGTAAATCTTGTAAACAGTAAACAATTAATCATAAACTAAAAGCTTTAAATCTTAAAACAATTGAAAACAGTAACATGGATTCATGTTTTTCCTGCTCGAAACTCAAGTATCTCTAATCTTGCCTTGTTACGAGTAATTTAATCTTGTCCTGTATGAGTAATTTAATAATACTTTAAACAATAATATGCTTGAAAAGAATTCATAAATAGCTTAAATATTTAAGATAATTCATGGCTTTAAACATGTTTTGCAATATTTTAAATAAATCATTTTCCACTCAGAGATACAAGCCTAAATCCTTGGCTTATAAATTTTTCCGATCTCCTCTTGTCTTGAAAATATGGTAAAGTTATCCAATTAATTTTCCTTGACCATGAAAACATCGAAATTGTACTTAAAATTTCCAAAATTGTCTAAAAAACCCAAAATCATGTCATGACACTACCTGGTGCGCATGGGTGGGCAACAAGGCCTTGGTCGCGTGCCTGGTGTCCTGCAGCCCTCCTCAAGTGCTGCTTTGACTGCACGCACCTCGCACACAAGTAGTGCATCCAACGCCAGCCACCACGCACAATAACCTCTATGTTCCCAAAACGCCGACTCATCTCTCCTAGCATGCATAACACTAACCTACTATCCACAACTTCAATTTTCATCTAGAATACATAATCCGACTTTGAAAAATCATAACTTAAAATTCAAAACTCTTTTGATAAAACTTTCTTCTACAAAGGTGCTCTAAATTTAACTTTATTACCTCAAAATTTCAGAATCCAATTCCCAAAGACTAGTCTTGTAGCCTACTTGAAATGCACCTCACCCAGATTCACCCGAGAAATGACATTCTCTCCTTATCTTGATCAAAACGTAAACCTTCTTGAATTCAAAATGCACAGCAGCCCGCGCTTACAAACTAGACACAATTTCTGAACTTTTAAGACCAATTTTAGTAAAAATACCCAAGTGAGTTGTGAGAAGCTCCTTGCTGAAGTTAGCTATTTATAGAAAGTCTTGCTTAATCCACCCTTAAACCTCCTTAAGACACCTCAAACTACCTTTCCACCTTAAAATGCATGTTAATAGTATGAAGACACTTAGATTAACTTTAAACCGTTTACTTTAAGTTTGCAACATGCATGTCCAAAACCCATGGCTAACCTCTTTGGCCATCTTGCATGACAACCTTTCTCACCCATCTAACCTCTCAAGAAACTTATTTCGCAAAGCCATCCAAATGCCTAGATAACCTCTAAAGTTATATCTTCTCACCTATCCCAATGTCTAACTAACCTCTACATGGCATCCTTTCTCATCCAAAGACACCCATTTGGAGGTTCTTCTCGCCTAGCCACAAGCCAAACATAACCTCCAAACGCATGATATATAACCTTAAATACAAGCTACCCTCTTTAGAGGTTGTTTTCCTTCTTTTGGCCACCTAAACCATTCCAAAATAACCTCTAAATGCAAATACTCAACACTTAGCCAAATTTTACTTCTCTTTCTTACTAATGAAGACCCACTTTTGTCAAAAATTCCTTTCAACTCTTAAGCTTTCAATTACTTTGAAAGACTTAGAGTTTCTTCTAAGATTCGGGGTTTACATTTACTTATCACTTGACATTGAGTGAAAAATCATAGGTATTCTATGAGTCCGTTTCTCTCCTTAAGTATACCTTTGATGCTTTTTGAAATTCTCAATATCTCCTCACGTACTCAAACTGGGACAACTACTAGAATTGACCCACTAATCTTCAGACATATAACTGAGTTGGAAGGTAGAAGTTTGGTTGAGATTTTTTAGAGTAATAAATTTGTAATTTCTAAAATTACTTGAAAGGACAAAAGTTTTTTTTTTCAAAATGAAAATAACCCTATTTATAACCTAATTACATGCAAAATTGCATGTAATTAGTTGGTCAAATCTCAACACCTAATAATACACTAATAATTAGTGGAACTTAGTGGGCTAGGTGTCTACATCTCATGTAGCCACATATCCCACTAAGTGTTAGTGGGATTATCCAACAAAATGTTAGATTTTTTCACTAACTTAGTCCAAGGGTAAAATAGTCATTTGACCTTTCAAGTCAAACGTCAAAAGTCAATATAATTTCAACCTTCTGAGCATGAATTCAAGTTCATTTTTCTAAAATTCAAATCACATTTGAATATAAGGCCGGTCAAAGTTTGACTGTTCAAAGTAAAAATGTCAACATTTTGACTTTTTACAACTTGGACCATTTTCATCAATTCCAAGCTTCTTAGTATGAATTCATATTCATATTTATAATATTTAAATCTCATTTAAACATAAAGCTTTATTTCTAATATGAAATCTGACGGCTATATCACATATACTTGTCGGTTTCTCTCTTTTCTCCCAATTCTCCCAATTCGACTTATTTCATCACACTGCTCTAAGTTTATTCCATATGAGCTAGCATGGGAACCTAATGGACCTATAGATCATGGGCTCCAACGATTCAAGATCAACTGGTTAAACTCTTTTAGACCGAGTTAATCAACATTCGTTAACTAACTAGTCATTCCACGAAAGTCTCGTAGTTGCACTCCCCTCCCTATAGATATATTTGTGTTCGTTTGATAAAACCATAATCAGTAAGTTAATCCTTCACAGGTTGTTCGTAACCTTGGCTAGGTGAAAATACCATTTTACCCCAAGACTATATAATGCTCCTTAAGTCTCACTAATCCACTATTGAACAATTGGTTTAAGGTTCAACCTATAAACTTCATCCTTCTCGGGCCAATGAGAGGGTGAGGCCCATTGTTCAAGACTTGAATTCAATGCTTAAGAGAACAACCTATTTACTAACCCTAAAATGGGTAGGAGTGAATTTCGTTCTTGCATACTATGTTCCTAGCTATCTATCCGATCTTACCCCTGAAATGGAAGGTTTATTGGATCAACGCTGATGAGTTGTCCCCAATTTCATGTCTCTACATGAACGATTCAGGATCACCTCGTTTTTACTTAATACAAAGCAAGTTGCATCCATAGTTCTCTAAATAAGGCGTCAAACCATTATTCATATATTCTCTAGACTATTTAGGCTATATACTCGAACTTGATCCACGTTTATGTCTCCGCATAAAATTCAAGTTTACTCAAAACTAGCCTTGAGATTTAGTTTATTGAATTTAAGATTATAATATTCAATTTCTCAATAACGAATTTATTGAACAGAATATGATTACAAACTACGAGTTTTAGGACAAAAAATTCTAGCAAACTCCCACTTGGACTAAAACTCCTAGTGGGATAAAACAATTTTGAATTTAACCATGAGAGAATAATATATATATATATATATAAGCACAATAAACACATATAAAACTAGGGCACAGACCCAATAAGTCTCTCACTTGTCCTAGTTTACAAACATCGTAGATCTAAACTGTGTAGGTAACCCTCAAACACTTTAGCTGTGAGAGCTTTTGTAAAAGGATCAGCAATGTTTTGCTCAGAAGAAATCTAGGTTACTACAAAGTCACCACGATGTACAATTTTCCTGATAAGATGGTACTTGCGTTCAATGTGATTTCCCTTTTATGGCTTCTAGGTTTTCTTTGCAACTGCACCACTGTTGTCACAATATAAAGTGATTGGTAGATGCATATTTGGAACGACTTCCAGATCTGACAAGAATTTTCTTGGTCATACTGCTTCTTTTACTGCTTCACAAGCTGCTACATATTCAGCTTCCATTGTGGAATCAACTATACAAGTTTGTTTTATGCTTCTCCAAACTACTGCTCCTCCATTTAGAGTGAATACCGATCCTGATGTAAACTTTCTAGCATCTTTATTAGTTTGAAAATCATAATAATTGTATCTATCAAGGATAAAATCCTTTGTACCATACATGAGCATTTAGAAGACATTTTATAATGTTCTTAATGGTTGTCCAATAATCACGTCCAGGATTGGATTGATACCTACTCTCTACTGAGTAGCAAATGTCAGGTCTAGTACATAACATTGCATACATCAAACTTCCAACAGTGGAAGCATAGGGAATATTTCTCATATCCTCAACTTCTTAAGGTGTCTTAGGACATTGTTGCTTTGACAAAAGAATTCCATATATGTACTGCACCATACCCTTTTTGGAATTATGCATTTTATATCTAGACAACATTTTTTCTACATAAGATACTTGAGACATGGCTAGTGTTTTGTTCTTACGATTCCGAACAATTTGGATTCCGAGAACGTATTATGCATCTCCCAAATCTTTCATTTGAAATTGCATAGCTAGTCATTTCTTGATATTAGTAAGATATCCTACGTCATTTTCAATAAGTAGAATATCATTCACATACAAGACTAAGAATACTACAATGGAATTGACGACCTTTTTGTAAACACAAGGCTCGCCAACATTTTGTTCATAGCCATAAGATTTGATCACAGTATCAAATCTTATATTCCAGGATCTAGATGCTTGTTTTAATCCATAAATGAATTTTTAAATGAATTTTTGAAGCTTACAAACCTTTTGTTCTTGATCTTGTTCTATAAACCTCTATGGTTGAGACATATAGATACTCTCCTCAAGATTACCATTCAAAAAGCTTGTCTTGACATCCCTCTGCCAAATTTCATAATCATAAAAGGTGGCGATGGATAAGAGTATTCTAATTGACTTTAGCATGGCAACGGGAGAGAAAGTTTCTTCATAGTCTACTCCCTCTCTCTGGGTATAACATTTTTCCACAAGTCGAGCCTTAAAAGTCTGTATTTTACTGGCTTGGTCTCGTTGTCTCTTATAGATCCATCTACAACCAATTGGTTTTGGTTGATCTACTAGGGTCTAGACAGAATTGAATTACATAGACTCCATTTCGAGGTCCATGGCTTTGATCCATTGGTCACGATCTACATCATCCATTGCCTGTTTATAGGTTAATGGATCCTCTACGACATCATCAAGTATGACGACTTGAGTTTCAGCTAAACCCAAATAGCGATTAGGTTGATGAACAACCCTCCCACTATGTCGAGGCTCTCTCAACTCTTGAGAAGGATGTGATTGACCAGATTTCCTAGTTTTATCAACTACTTTAGTGGATAAATTAGGTTTATCTATGCACTTTTGGAAATTTCATTTAATACTAGTTTACTGTGAGGTTGATGATCCCTGATGTGGTTTTCCTCTAAGAATGTGGCATTTGTTGACACAAATACTTTATTTTCTTGAGAATCGTAAAACAAACCACCTCTTGATTCTTTTGGATAACCTATGAAAAAGCATACTTTTGAACGATGTTCCAATTTCTTAGGATTTTGCATCAACACATATGTTGGACAACCCCAAATTCTAAAATGACATAAACTTCCTTTATGCCCTTTTCGTAGCTCATAAGGTGTTTCTGAAACACTTTTAGAGGGAACATTATTCAAAATATAAACGACTGTTTCTAAAGCATAACTCCAAAAAGAATCTGGCAACTGAGCAAAGCTCATCATAGAGCGAACCATGTCTAACAAGGTTCAGTTTCTTCTTTTTGATATACCGTTCTGTTGAGGCATACTAGGTGCAGAGAGTTGTGACTGGATTCCATTTTCTATTCAATAATCTTGGAATCATAAGTTCATATACTATCCACCTCGATCTGATCGAAGTATCTTTATTGTTTTACCTAATTCATTTTTTACTTCAGTCTTATATTCTTTGAACTTTTCAAGAGTCTCAGACTTATGATGTATTAGGTAAATATGACCATACCTTGAATAATCATCAATGAAACTGATGAAATATTCATACTCACCTAGAGCTTTGACATTCATTGGTTCACAGAGGTTCGAATGTACAAGCTCTAAAGGTCCTTTGGCTCTTAAACTTTTTCTAGTAAAAGATCTCTTAGTCATTTTTTCTTCAAGACAAGATTTATAAGAAGGTAAAGGGTTATCTTCTAACTAACTTAGACTCCCATTTTTAACCAATCTTCTAATCCTAACTGAGATTTATGTGACAATGACTTAAGTGCCATAAATTGGCATTAGAAGAAACTTTTTGTCTTTTATTCTGAGTTTCAGCTGTTTTGAATGTTTCAGTATTTAAGACAAAATTTGCTCTGGTTGCTCTTAACTCATATAATTTGTCTTCAAGTATGGTAGAACAAGCTAGAATACCTTTATAGAAAACGAACGCTTCATTACTTTCAAAACGTAGCCTTTGAGTGAGTTCCTCTACGATTCACTAGTCTCTTCTTTTATCCATAATCATACGTTAAGACACTAATAACCTGGTAAAACAGACATGGAGGCTTATGCAACATGTATTTTTGAGTATTTATGAATTTACAACATAAGCTACGCGTTTTGACACACTTATTATGCACTTTGGTCTTATTATTCTATTTAAAAGGCTATAATAGCTTGTATTTATACAAGTTATCACATACTCTACATATTCTCTCAAGGAAAAGTTTCTCTCTCTGAAAAAAAAGTATTCTCATTCTAATTTTGGTTCCTACAAACCAAAATCTCATTCTCAGAAATAGGGAGGTTTCCAAGTGGTAGTCCAAAATCTTTGTGTTTTAGTAGATATAGAGTCGACATCATACCTAAGTTCCAATCTCTTTGTAATTTCTTTTTTTTTTCAAAGCATGCTTAGTCATAGTAAATTTAGTTTATGTATTTTTTTTCAATGTAATGGTATTTTAAACTTCTTAATTAAATTGAGTTTAGGATTCTGTTAAATTATTCTGCTGCGAAGGGCTAAAGGGTTTTTATCCCTTCATTGAGATATTTATCTTTACTCAAATCCACAAGGATTTACCCCGACATCTTACTTCTTCTTCGATATTAACTTTCTCGAACCCACCACCATATGTCCCATAAGCATCACCATTTTGCTTAGGAAACCTACAAAAGGAAGGTTATGGAAATGCATAAAAATAGAAGCATACCTTAATCCAAAGTTGTTTATAGTACTAATGCCCTTTATACACTTGAATAAAATCAAAGATTTATCGAAGAACCATGGTCCATTGTCAGTTTCTTCATTCAGTCTCTTTTTGAATCAAAATAGCAAGCATATAGGTTCCTTCCAACATTCTTTAGTCTAACATATTCTACAAGGTTTAAAAATTTTAAGATTAAGATTTAAAATGTTTCAGTGTGTATGATATTTTGTGATTGAATTTTTCATGCCACAATTGTCTTTAAACTTTTATTAGCATTATCAATGTCATCATCTTGAATCTCTACAACATCACCTTCTTCTTTCAATAGTTTTAGCTTTTCAAGCTACCTATTGATATCTTTTTCGTCCATTGGAAAAAAATCCCAAAAGATAGAGGCAAACTCTAAAGCTCTGAAACACAAACCAAGAAGATAACTCAAATCTTTTTTGCAACATAATGAACCTATAGATTAGAAGCTACAACGATCTAAGATTAATTGGCTAAACTAATTAACCATATTAATCAATATTCATTAACTGTGTGTACACTACATTAAAGACTCACAGCTGAACTCTTCTCATTGTTTGTAACACCAACTGGTCAAATTACCCTTTTACTCCTAGGTTACCTCTAATTAGGGGTGAAATCAGATTGTGTTGGAAGATATTCTCAACCTAACCCATATTTTTGGTTTATTTGAGTTAACAATTCGAATAACCCAAATTTAGTTTTTAACCCAACCCGTAAAATATGAGTTGGGTTGGGTTGGGTTGTCGAGTTGTAAGTTTTTTTTTTTTTCGTTCCTAGTTTCTAATGGTTATACAAGGTTAAAATTGTTACATTTAAATTTCAAACATACATAATTCAAAATTTCATATAATAAATTCAAAGTTTATATACCTAATTTGTTTTATATTAAATTTTATATATATTATATTAATTAGAGTGGGGTTGGGTTGAATCAAAATTTTCAATCCTCCAACCCGAGACTCAACCCCACCCAAAAAAATAAAAAAAGTTAATCCAACCCTTATAATATGGGCTGGGTAGTTCAGGTTATTCGGGTTCAATCCATATTTTTACACTCTTACCTCTAATCATTAAATATCAGTGTTTTGCTAATGAACAACCTGTTTATAGTCCTATTAATAAACAAAAATCCCTCTCTTGCCATAGAGAGGGTATGACCCTTTGTTCAAGTCTTAGAGACACCATTTAAGGAAACATGCATCTACTTAGCCTAAAGTAGGGAATGAGTGAATTCCATCTTGTGTAGTTATGTTCCCAGCCCCTCACTCGGTCTTGTCCTCAAAATGATAAGCTTATTGAGTCGGTGATCTGGCCACTCTCACCCATACATTCAAAGGACAATTTCTCACGAACAGTAGTTTACAATATACTCAAGATTAAGACTAAGTTGTCTAGGTCATCCTAATGAATAGAAACCTAACTAGTTAACGGAGTTACATCTAGTGGTTATTATTTCGCAGTTCGATCTTATGCAAACTCATTGCATAAGATACCCCCACTCATATGTCAACTACAAAAACGCGTTGGATCATTGCGTTTGTATCAAATACAAAGTGTGTCGTATCCATAATGTTACTAGGATAAGGTACCAAACTTTATCCCTATACTATAGACCCGTTAAGATGGTTTCAAACATTGATCCCTACATGTATCTACATACTGTTCAAGACTCATCAAACAACTTAGGATGTTTCTTTATTGGATTTGGGTTATTACGACAAAACTAATAATATAATTAATAAAATTTATTGAAATTATAAAAATAACATGTTATTAATAACGGTTAATAGATTATATTTACAATCTACAAGTTTTAGGACATAAATTCCAACAGAAAAAAATCAGACATATTACTCGTAATAGTAGCAAGGGAATTAGGTTCAAAAGAAAGAGAAAAAGGTTTAGGAGTACCTTGATTCTTAGTATACCTTCGTTGGTTATCTTAGATGTCGAAGTTTGCAAGGTTGGTCTAAATGGTTTCAACTAATCAACAGTGGTTTGTTGTTCAAAATATGGCTCATAGGCGAGAAGAAGGCTACAAACATTGGCGAGAGAGGGACGATTAACTCTATTATGGATGGGTGTGACAAACAAATTATACTTCGACCTTAGACCTTTAAGGATATACCCTAGGTGATCTCATTATGAAAACATCTCTTTAATAGTTGCAAACTTGTCTACTTGGTCCTTAATTTAGGCAAGATATTGAGAAACAAATAGCCCAATTCTTCTTCACTCGCTGAAGTTGGGATCACAAACTCATAATTTTGGATGTGCAAGTAGATTCGGAGTATCGTAAATGATCTCGTTCAGAGTGTTTGCCATGGTACAAAAAGCAGTGTCATAACATAGTATTTCACCCATTTTGTCTTCAACAAGAGAAAATTTCACACCCCGCTCTGTCCACTTCACGAGATAGAACTAAAATGCGACTACCTAAGCATTCTATGAGATATTCTTTGTAAAGTAACGCGTCAAACGCCTAGTTAGAGAAATTTAAATAATTGTGAAGAACTTAATACATAAAATGAGACTTTATTGCTATTTCAACTATAAACGCTTTTAGGACCAATTACAACCCTTTAAACGTGACTCAAAACAATACATGAACTTCTTTGCCAAATTATTACATGTTATGCAAGAAAACTGTGGTCACTACTAAAATGATGCGATCAAGGGGCATAGTAGGTGATCAAGATTGGATGTCCTTCGCTACCTCGGGGGGGGGGGGGGGGGGGGAGAGAGAGAGAGAGAAGAGATAAAACAAAACATTTGAAAGGTTAAACTAAAAAGTTAAGTGAATGAGGTCTTTATGAATGCTTTTAGGAATTCAAATTTGCCTTAACACGACATGGATATTTTATCAAATCACGCGATATGAACATTGAGTTAATCATTATATTTTCAGCATTTTCATCTTATCAACAAATCATACATCGTAAGAAAAATTGTCTATTTGATTCTTTCACTATCGGTCTTATCACATCGTATGCCTTTAGCACACTACATCATCAACTCGCAGAATCATTCAGCATTTTCTTTTACGTCTTTGTACCCCTTCCTTGACTCAAGCGTTTACCACACTCTTTTGTCGAGTTGTAGTGCAGAGTAATTCAACGTTTGTAGCAAGTTTTGTCAATTTTACTATGAATAACATGCCTTCCGATGTCAGATCATCAGAACCTGTGGTAAGAGACTACCCTGATGTTTTTCGAGATGAGCTTTCAAGACTCCCGCCTCACAAGAAGGTTGATTTTTCTATTGAGTTGGAGCCAGGTACTGCTCCTATTTCAAGAGCCTTGTATAGAATGACTCCAGCTGAATTAAAGGAGTTGAAGGTCCAGTTGGAGGAGTTATTGGACAAGGGTTTCATTCGACCTAGTGTGTCATCTTAAGGAGCACCAATACTGTTTGTGAAGAAGAAAGATGGATCAATGCGTCTTTCAATTGACTATAGAGAGCTTAATAAGGTAACAATCAAGAACATGTATCCACTACCTAGAATCGATGATTTGTTTGATCAGCTGTAGGGAGCCACTGTGTTCTCTAAGATTGATTTACACTCAGGCTATCACCAGTTGAGGATTAGAGACAGTGATATTCCTAAGATTGCCTTTCGTTCGAGATATGGACATTATGATTGAGTTCATCATAATGTCTTTTGGTTTGACAAATGCTCCTGCCGTATTCATGGATATGATGAACAAAGTGTTTAAAGATTTCTTAGACACTTTTATAATAGTTTTTATTGATGATATCTTGGTTTATTCCAAGACAGAGGCTGAGCATAAGGAGCATTTGCACAAGGTTTTGGAAACTCTTTGAGCCAATAAACTTTATGTTAAGTTTTTTATGTGTGAGTTCTGGCTAAAACATGTAGCTTTTCTTGGCCATGTTGTATCTAGTGAGGGAGTTTCTATGGACCCAGCAAAAATAGAAATTGTTACCAGTTGGCCTCGACCTTTCACAGTTAGTGAGATTCGTAGATTTCTGGGTTTAGCAGGTTATTACAAAAGGTTTATGGAATATATATTTTTCTCGTATAGCTACTCCTTTGACTCAGTTGACCAGGAAAGAGACTATTTTTGTTTGCAGCCCAACATGTGAAAGCAATTTCCAGAATCTTAAAGAAAAGCTTGTTACTGCATCGGTCCTTACAATGTTGATGGATCTGGGAGTTTTGTGATTTATAATGATGCCTCTAAGAAAGAACTAAGTTGTGTCTTGATGCAGCAAGGTAAGGTGGTTGCTTATATGCCTCTCGTCAGTTGAAGAATCATGAGCAGAACTACCCTGCTAATGATTTAGAGTTGGCAACAGTAATTTTTGCACTTAAAATTTGGAGACATTATTTGTATGGTGAAAATATACAAATCTTTACTAACCATAAGAACCTGAAATACTTCTTCACTCAAAAGGAGTTAAATATGAGACAACAAAAGTGGCTTGAGTTAGTAAAATATTATGACTGTGAGATATTGTATCATCCTGGTAAGGCGAATGTGGTAGTTGATGCTCTTAGTAAAAAAGTATCACATTCAACAGCACTTATTACCAGATAGGCCCCATTACATTGAGACTTTGAGAGAGCTGAGATTTCAGTATCAGTAGGGACAATTACCTCGCAGTTAGCTTAGTTAACAATGCAACCAACTTTGAGGCAGAAGATTATTGTTACTCAGGGTAATGATCCTTAGTTGGTTGAAAAACGTCACCCTGTAGAAACAGGGCAAGCCGATGAGTTCTCCATATCCTCTAATGGTGAGCTTTTGTTTGAGAGGCGTTTGTGTGTGCCAACAGACACTGCAGTTAAGACTGATATGTTGAATGAAGCTCATAGTTCTCCATTTTCCATGCATTCGGGTAGCACAGAAACGTATCAGGATCTGAAGCGAGTTTATTGGTGGCGTAACATGAAGAAGGAAGTGGCAGACTTTGTTAGTAAGTGCATGGTGTGCCAGCAGGTTAAAGCACCAAGACAGAAACCAGCAAGTTTGTTGCAATCTTTGAGTGTGCCAGAGTGGAAGTGGGAGAACGTGTCTATGGATTTTATTACGGGACTAGCTAGAACCTTGAAGGGTTACACAGTTATTTGGGTTTATGGTTTAGGGTTTATGGTTTAATTGACAGTGATTGGAGTGTCCGTATCAATTATGTTGCACATGTTACAAAAATTATTTTACTCAACTGTTATTAAATTTTCATACCTTCTTTAAACACATCCTTTCACATCGTTCTAGTGTACAATAAATCCTATTCGTTTGTAAATCTTATGCATTTTAAAAATTGGAAAGCACAAGAAAATCATATAAGTCATGGTCTCAATTGCAATTTTTAAAACCTTTGAAATTTGAGAATATTTTATAAGAGAAACCACTCACAATCACTGTCAACTAGCTCCTCAACCTAGCTTCCTTTGCACTTCGTCGGACTCAGGATCGTTTGGGTCTCAGGAATCCTCAGAAATTTTTTAATTTTCTTTTAAGTGAGTTCGAGATAAAAGCAACTGCAAACTAGTTTGGATTCCTCTATTTATAGGTCTCTCTGGTGAGTTTTCTCCATGCTAAAATAATTACTTTTTTCGACCGCGAAAAATAGTCTAATCTCAAAATGCCATGTGTATCTGTCCAACTATTATCCTAAATTTGGATTGGACGATAGGCTCCAATTAATCATCGACCTATTGACATCAACGTCACATTATCGTTCTAGGCGTACCCTAAACTTGCCCAAATGCCCGCCACATACTTTCCTCGCGTAGTGACCTTTCATCGCATAATTCTTTCGCGAAGGTCATTCTACTATGAGCAATATCTTTGCACAATACCCTTTTTCGTAGGGTCTTTATCGTTTTGGGTGGTACGCGATTGAGGGCCTCATAGAAGAATACAACCAACCCATAATGATATGATTGAAACGCTACAAATTTCATATTGAGAAATTGGTTGAGTTCGAGCTATATCTAGAAATTTAGAAGGAGGAGGAATGGTACCCTAAATGTATCATTCAACACCATGAGCAATAATGAGGTTCAATAATTGATTATTCCATAGTAGGTAGTTTGAACCAGTAAGTTTGACAGTGAGTGTTTGATTCAAAAAGGGAAAATATTTGATTAGGGATTTGAGTCGGCAAATCGGGTATGAGTTGTGGGTAGGTAGGATATGGATTAAACTCGCTCAGAAAGAGGGAAGGTCCATAAGGGTTTGGGAAAGTATTAGGGGTTTGAGGAGAACAAATTGGATGGATGTTCAGATTTTGATTGTGTATTTGAGTATGACTCATGTCAGATGGTACTGATGTGGTAAGATTTAGAGTGACTAGAGATGATCAAAATCAAAATCCGTGTAAGGGTATTTTTGGAAGTGATTTTGAGATGATCAACACCACTTTTTCTCATTCTTGTTTTAAATGATGATGTTTAACATTAACTAAAGTTAATTTTAGAAAAATAAATAATCATTTCAAATTGATTTTGAAAGAATTAGGTAATAGGTGATTTCCAACCAATTACTCCCAAAATGGTTATCAACTTTTGTGTAACAAAAAATAAAAGCCGAGGAAGCCACAATTGTATTTTTATAAATTTCAGATTTGCCCTTACTGGTTTTGAATTTCATGTTAGACAATCTTCTTCCTATTATTACTTCTTCTTCTTCATATTTTCATGTCTTCTTGTTTGCGATTTCTTCATCTCTTCCAGATTTTGTTCATTCTTTGTCATTTCTCATCTTTGACATCATCTCCTTATTCTTTTTTCATTATTAGGTATTGTGTTCTTGTTTTTTTATTTATCGATATCTAAATGATCTTGGTACAAGATCGTGTAAGAAGATCATATCATCTTTTAGATTTGGTACAAGATTATGTATTAAGATCGTTTTACTAAGATCTAAACGAATGTGAATGATCATGTACCAAACTTTTCGGGAATATTTGTGTTATTTCTTTATTCTTTAAAAATCTTTTTTTTTTTGACAAAATTAACTTTATGGAGATATTTTTTTGTAGAGTGAATACCAAGTATGGCTTCTAAACACCCCTTAAATCGTGAACATTGTTGTCCCAAAATGACGAGAATTTGTGTTATTGCAGCAATGGCTTTCTAGCTTCCACTCTGTTAATCACTTCTCAATGGATCCCCCAACCTCCTACCGTAGTCGTCGAACCACCAACAAATCTGACCTCTACTCCACAGTGGTCATCCATTCCAATTCCGATTCCGACTCCGACAACAACCCCGACCATCGGAATCCTCACCGTCGACCAAGGCCACCGACCGAAGGACAAGACCTTTACGCCACAATGCTCTACAAGGATGTTGATAAGCCTCGGGATGAAGACGATGACGATGATTCTTCTCTCCCTCCTCTCCTCAAACGCCTTCCCAAGGATTTCGGCGGTGGAGCCCCAATTGGCTACGAGGATGACGATGCTTTTGATTTTGATCAGGATACTGAAGACTTCGGTACCATGATCGTCAAGACGGATAGGAATCGTCCTCGTAATCGCTCTGTGTCTTCCTCAGTTTCTACCAATCCTCGAACTTCGCCGTTACCGTTTGTGAACTTTCAGCAGGGGAGCCCCGGGAAGAGAGATGGTAGTGATGAAGTCGAGGATAGTGAGGAGGAAGATGATGGTGATGGATATTCTACGTTTGTGGTGAGGTCGACGGCGAGGTCGCGGAACAGAGAATCAGTTAGTGGGACTGTTGTTCGAAGGACTGGTGGTAGTCGCAGTGGTTCCAGAGATGGAGGCGGAGGACTTGATGGGTCCACGATGGGCAGGGCGGTGGCGAGTATGCAAGGTATGGGAGAGTTAGGGTTTGGGAAACAGAGGAAGGGGAATGGATCACCGATGAGTGAGGAGGACGGTGGTCGGATACGCAGTAAGGTATCGTCGAGTTCGATTCCAGAAAGCATCACCAGGGAAGATCCACATTCTAAGTATGAATTGCTCAATGAACTTGGTAAGCTCTTGTTTACGTGCTAAACAATGATATTTGTTGTCAACGAAATGCATTCTTATAATCTGAGTGGTGCTGGAGATGTTGAACATTGCTGGCTCACTTTAATTGTTTTGCAGGAAAGGGGTCCTATGGGGCTGTATATAAAGCAAGAGATATTAAGACCTCTGAGCTGGTTGCTATCAAGGTCATTTCTTTGTGTGAAGGGGTAAGGCTTTCTGATTCCATTGGCTTATGTTTAGTCATTGATCTCTGAATTGTTTTTAAGTGGAAATATATTTTGAGTTTCTTTGTAGGAGGAAGGATATGAAGAAATTCGTGGTGAAATTGAGATGTTGCAGCAATGCAGTCATCCAAATGTTGTCCGCTATCTTGGGAGCTATCAAGGAGAAGAGTATCTATGGGTACAACAAATTAGTTGTCCTTAGAAACTTATGAATCCATTTCCATGAGTTAGAATTCATTATATTAAAGTGAATATACTTCATTGTATGTTTCTGATATCTTTTCAGATTTACAAGTCTTTATTTCTTGGCAGATAGTAATGGAGTACTGTGGGGGTGGCAGTGTTGCTGACTTGATGAATGTTACCGAGGAAGCTTTAGAGGAATATCAGATTGCATATATCTGTAGGGAGGCACTGAAGGTGAGATTTTCAACCACTTGGCTGCCTTAAGACATTGTGCTTGCACAAACACGTTTGTTTACTATTTAATATGGACTCCAGTACTGGTATCTTTTTGTTTATGTTTGCATAAGGAAAATTTTTTCCTGGCTTTCTTAAATCAAGCTCGCTTGGAGAAAACCATTCAAATGCAATAAAAATGAAACTAAATTTCTTGTCAATCAGACGTTTCCTCTCTCCTTTTGTTTTTCCTTCCTCTCTCTCTCTCTCTCTTTCTCTCTCTCTTTCTTGCACATAGTTGGCCTTACGTGCTAATTTTATTGCAGGGTCTCACTTATCTTCATTCAATATTCAAAGTTCACAGAGATATCAAGGGTGGTAATATTTTGTTAACTGAGCAAGGGGATGTCAAGTTGGGTGAGTGCTCTACCCATCTGGTTTGTAGAGGACATTAATTTACATTCCTTTTAATGGTATATGAGGTTAAACTGAAACTTTATTGTTCAAGTTCATTTTCTTTCTTTGATTTCATTTATTTCTATAGTAACAAACTGATCAAGCATGCAATAATTGTGTTAAGAAAATGTTTGCAGGTGATTTTGGAGTTGCAGCTCAGCTGACTAGGACCATGTCAAAGCGCAATACAGTATGTTAACTGCATAGATAAGATAATGAGTAAAAATAACATGTTGGTAAAAAGCATACTTGACATTCATAACTTGCTAATAGGACTATTTTCAAGGCCGTAACTTGATGGCTTAAGTCTCCTTGATATACGCGTTATCCTTATTTTTGTACGCTTACAATGTATGTAGTGTTTCGGGGTTCAGCCAATGTTTTAGAAAGTGGGATTACTTAGTAAGCTTAAGTCAATGACACACACTATGCCATGTTGTAACTAGCTTAAGTGGAATGTCCTCAATGACACGCACTAAGGCACATGCACCTTTACGTTAGTTTCATGGCTTTGATTTTAGATTTGGAGATCTTAGAATAGTATATCTTTATATTTGGTCGTTGTTTCTTGTGATATTTTTTTGTACTTTTCAGTTCATTGGCACTCCACATTGGATGGCTCCAGAAGTTATTCAGGAAAGTCGATATGATGGGAAGGTACTCAAATACAGATTAATATTGTTACCTTATTGGTATTTCCATCATGTAAAATCTAAATTATGAATTAGGAAAGTAGTTTTGAATTTGATAATGCATTTATAGTTGGGATTTAACTTTTTGCTCATTTTGTATTTCTGCCTCGGCAATTGATGTTGCAAAAAGAGTGTGTATTAAGTTTGGAGGAGTGGATAATATTTGCTATGCTATTGGAAGTTCCAGTTCTCTAGTATAAAACTACAAGATTATGTATATGTTTTCGTCATTGATTCAGGATGCTATATATTTTCTGTTCTTTAGAGTTTAGACGGAGTTGAATTGGAATAGCATGCATATTAATCAGGATATAGGTGTCACAACATGTTTGTAAACCGAAATTGGAACCTGTATAGGCTGCATTAATCTTTATGATGTCTAAACCGGCTTAAGCAAAGAAATGGAGAATTGCAGAAGCGTTCATAGGGAGTCTAATAATGTGGTATACCATATACAATTGACATCTTTTAGTTTTAGAAATTCCTGATATTTACATAGCCAGTGATTTATAATACATATAACGTTAATTGACCATTCAGTAATCTTCTGTAGCAGATTACATTTCACTTTTGCAGTACAGAATAATTTAAAAGAAAAATATGGCATTGAAATGTCAGTGGTGTTGTGCTTAATCTTACTGACCTCTCCTACTATAAAGGAGTCAAGATTTCTATTTCCTGTGAGAATTGAGAACTTTCTGTGCAAAGAGCAGCATCTAAAATTTCATCATAGTTAATGATCAAGTGACTAGGCAATATTCTGTCATTGTATTATATATGGTTTTTTATGTGATATTTGCAGTTTCTAGGTTGCAGCGACAGTAATCTTTTTGCAACAATTTTGTTTTACTTTTAGGTGGATGTGTGGGCCCTTGGTGTTTCTGCTATTGAAATGGCTGAGGTAAACATGTCACCTCATGAAACCTGCTCTACAATCTTCTTAATCTTACTAAAAAATGCTTTACTACTGATGCTGTTACAGTTTATTTTGAATTTAAAAGTATCTTTGTGATAATTTGACATATTGCTATGATTTTGTATCTGATTTCAGGGGCTTCCTCCAAGATCTGCAGTGCATCCAATGAGGGTTTGTTTAAAATTTTAAAGCATTAGAAACTCCATAAACAAAATAGTTTCATTCGTTTGCATGAGAATTTCCATCTTTCTAATCCTGGCCACTTTGGGTAGTGGTGCTGTTTTCATCTTTGGGTTACTGTGTTCTGGTTGTACTTCGTAATGAACTGCATCTGAAATCAATATTGCTTCTTACTCAGAATTCTTTCTTCCAATTTGATAGTTGGTTTTGATTTGTTAAAATTATTTAAGGTAGAGATGTAGAACAAACATAAATTTATGTGAAAACCCTAGAACAGGGAGAAAAACCACGATGATGATGTTTCTTATTATTTTCTTATGATAGGTACAAAGGGGAAAATATTTATAAATAACACAAGCCTAATTAAAATAATAAAAAAATAGGACAAAGTAAATATCGACTACGCTTTGGCTTTCAACATGACCCAGGTCCATTATCTCTAACACTCCCCCTCAAGTTTGGACGTAAATGTCAGAAAGACCTAACTTGCTGACAAATGAATCAAAGTTTTGTCTGAGGAGCCACTTTGTGAGTATATCAACAATCTGTTGGCTTGAGGGTGTGTAAGTGATGCAAATGCTACCACTATCTAGTCTCTCATTGATAAAGTGTCTGCCAATATCCGTATGTTTGGTTTTGTCATGTTGGAACGGGTTACTGGCAATGCTAATAGCTGCTTTGTTATCGCACAATGGTTCCATAGGACCTGACGAAGATCAGACAATGCCATCTGAAGCTAGATTTCCTTACAAATTCCCAAACTCATAGCTCTGTATTCGCCTTCAGCGTTGCTTCGAGCCACAACTTCTTGCCTCTTACTTGTCAAAGTAACAAGATTTCCCTACACAAAGGTGCAATATCCTGAGATGGATTTTCTATCAATGATAGACCTTGCCCAGTCATAGTCAGTATAGGCCTCAATACACCTTCTGTCATTCTTCCCGAACCTCAACCCTTCAAGTTACTTTTAAATACCTCAGGATTTTGTTAATTGCCTCCACGTGGTCTTCATAAGGAGCTTGCATGAACTGATAGATAGTACTCATAGCATAGGAGATGTCAGGCCTAGTGTGAGACAAGTAAATCAACTTTCTCACAAGATGCCGATACTCTATCAACAGGAATTCTGTCACCTGAATTTGCGAGTTTGAAATTGAACTCAGTGGGCGTATCAGCAGGACGACACCCCGTCATACCTATTTCAGCTAATAAATCAATGATGTACTTTCTCTGAGACACAGAGATGCCCTCTCTGGACCTAGCAACCTCCATCCCAAGGAAGTACTTCAGATTCACCAAGTCTTTAATTTCAAACTCATCCCTCATCTTCTTTTTTAATTGGATGATCTCAATGGTGTCATCCCCAGATAGCACAATGTCATCAATATTGCAATTTTCTCGGTCTTTGAGACTTTTGTGAACTAAGTGTGATCAGAGTGTCCCTGATTGTATCCTTGAGATTTGATGAAGGTGGCAAACCTCTCAAACCAAGCTCTCGATGACCATTTCAACCCGTACAAAGACTTCTGAAGCTTGCAAACCTGATTATCAAACTGAGCTTCAAATCTTGGAGTACTCATATGCACTTCCGCTTTTAAGTCTCCATTCAGGAATGCATTCTTAACATCAATTTGATATAGGGGCTAGTCTTTATTTACCACAACTGAAGACTCTAACCATGTTTAACTTTGCAATAGGGGAAAATGTCTCAAAATAGTCAACCCTATAAGTCTAAGTGCACCCTTTTGCAACTAACCTGACCTTATGTCTGTCAAGGATACCATCTGCTTTGTATTTGAGTGCAAACACCCATTTGCATCCCACAGTTTTGTGTCCCTTAGGGAGTGTGCAGAGATATCAGGTCTTGTTATTTTCCAAGGGTCTCATTTCTTCCATGACAACATTCTTCCACTTAGGCACTCTAAGGCAAGGTGGATATTCTTGGGTATTGTAGTAGAGTCAAGACTGACAGTGAAGGTTCTAAACTAAGGTGAGAGCTTCTTGTAAGAAAACATAGTTAGAAAAGGAGTGCTTTGTACGGGGCTTGTTACCTTTCCTCAGGGCAATAGGAAGATCCAGAGAAGGAGCATACTTACTGATGCTTCCTAGATGGTCCTGGGTATCGTTTTCAGTAGATACTGCAACGACCTCATTCTCATCAATCCTGTCCTCTCTATCTGTACTGACCTCATTCTCATCAATCCTGTCCTCTCTATCTGTACTGACCTCATCAACACTGCCCTTCTCAACCATATCTTCAGGGACAACTGTTTCGGACCTGTTATTTTTAGATCCGCCATTTTGACCCACCTTACTGTCGGTATGTGCTTTATTGGGATTCGTCTCGGACTTGTTATTCTCACTCATTTTGTTATTAATATGTGAAACAAAGGAATCAATCATACTTTGATCTCGTAAAGGTTCAGAATCTTAGACTGGAGCCGACTGGACAGCAAGACAGGAAACCCAACTTCCTTTATGAGATTCTTTTTATAGTAGGTTTTCCAAGAAACTTGACTATAGTGTGAGAATTTGGATAAGGTAAGGTAGCCATAGTAGGATAGTTAGACTCTTCACTCACACTCTCCTCTTGAAGTACGATCCTTAAGGAATGTGACATCCATGGAGACATTATTTCTGTGAGGATGGGTGAAAACATTTATAGCCTCGTTGGTGCAGAGAGTATCTAACAAACAAGTAAGCCTGAGCCCGAGGGGTGAATATATTTTGGTTAGGACCATGACTATGAACATAGGCTGTGCACCCGAACACTTGATGGGGACATCAGAAATTAGACGGGTGGAGGGATAGAATTCTTTGAGATATTCTAAGGGGGTTTGGAGGTGTAGGATACGGGAAGACATTCAGTTGATGAGATGAGCGGTGAGAATAACATCGGCCCATCGATAGGAAGGCAAGTAGACAATATAAGTGAACGGGCATCTTCCAAAAGGTGGTGGTTCTCTTTCAGCAACCCCATTTTGTTGAGGGTGTAAGCACCTGCTTTGGTGGACAATTCCCTTAGAGGACAAACACCCGTTAAGGGTGTGGTTTTGAGACCATTATTAGTGCATAGGATTGTAATTTTTGCATTGAATTGCGTTTCTACGGTGCGATAGAAGTTCTGGAATGTGGAGGTGACTTAGGATTTGTCGAAGATGAGGAAAACCCAAGTCAGTAGGTATGGTCATATCAATAAAGGTAACAAACCACCGTTTGTCAGAGGAGGTAGTGACCTTGGATGGTCCCCAAACATCAATGTTATCAAGAGTGAAATGCTGGGTTGACTTATATGGTTGTGAGGAAAAGGAGAATCGATACTGGTTATAGCCCAAATACACACATCACAAGACATGGTAAAAATATCAACTTTAGAAAGAAAGATGAGGAAATAAGTATTTCATAGATTAAAATTTGGGTGACCTAAACGAAAGTGCCAGAACATACTGAAGTAGTAAATATGAAGATAAAAGACTAGTCCTAGAAATGTTACTCGAGGAGGTGTCATCATTAAGCAGGTAGAGTGCCCTACTGTGTTAGGCAGTGTCAATCATCCTCCTGACTCAAGTTCTGAAACGAAACAAAATCAGGTAAGAATATCGCTTTGTAGTTCAATTCACGAGCAAGCTTGCTTATAGACAATAGATTATAGTAAATTCGGGACACATGCAACACATTATGTAAAGTCAATCTTTCAAGAGGAAAATTCAGCCCCTCCTCGACAATGGGAGCCTAGGAACCATCTACTATCTGTATCTTCTCATCATCAACACACAGAATATAGGACACAAAATGTTATGAAGATCCTGTCAAATGATCAATGGCGCCAGAGTCCAGAATCTAGGGATTCTTCCCATCAACACTAATAAGACTGAAGGACTGAGATACACCTGACTGGGCAATAGCTCCTAGTGTAATCGGGCTGGGATCCCCAGGTAGCTAAGAAGGGCTAGATTCACTCCTATAAGCTTGCCCTGTGTTCTGTTTCTTGTTGGAAGGGCGTTTCTTACCTCTTGGGGGACAACCATATAGTTTCTAACACTGCTTCTTGGTATGCCATTGTTTCTTATAGTCCATAGACATGGATTGATTTTCCATTGTGCTTCTCATTGTCATGACTAGGAGACCTCACATTAAAGGCAATAGAATCAATAGCGGAGTTTGTCATACTACTCATAGCACTGGTACGATCTTCCTCAAGGTGAACCTCAGAACAAACCTCCACTAAGGAGTGTATAGGTCTTTGGCCCAGTATATGTTTGCGAACAATATCAAACTTAGGGTTGAGACCTGCAAGAATAACATATATTCTAGCAACCTTTTCGATTCTGGAGCACTGTATGCCATTGTTGGGACAATTCCAAACAATTTCTCTGCATAGGTCCATCTCCTTCAGATAAGGGAAAGTCTGTTAAAGAAGAATATCACATCCATTATCCTCTGTTTGCATTCATGAACTTGTATTTGTAGAGTGTATAAATGAGAGGCATTCTGACGCTTGGGATACAATTGTTGAGTTGTATCCCAAATGTCCTTAGCGGTTGCAGCATATAGTAAGGGCTTGTTGATCTATGGTTCCAAATTGTTGATCAATGTGGACCGAATAAGAGGGTCCTCCCCTTTTTAGTATCGTTCTTGAGGGTCGTTTGGTGTAGGATGAGGCATCTCCCCTATCAAGCAACCAAACTTGTGGTGCCCTTCAAGGATCATTTTAATAGACTGGGACCACAAAAGTAGTTAACCATTCAATTGCTCCCTTGGAAAATATCTTGTAGATTGTGCCATTAGATTAGACACGTAAGAAGAGGACAAAGCAGGTATTGAGTTGCCGGATTTCCATAATACACTGATGATTGTTGGATGGGGAGCCCCTAGCGTTGCCACAGTTGCTGCAATTTGCTGTCGTGGCATGTCCAGCTGATGTTGAGCAATACCGAGAGACAGCCCCTGCTCATGGGCCTATGACTGCGCTGAGGACTCACCTACCTCAAAGATTGAGTGGGCTGGATTTCCAACCATGGGGCTGTCACTAGGGTTTGTGGCTAACCCAGCAGCATGATTACACCAGGAGCAGAAGATTGAACCAAGGTTGGCGGTGCATGCTGTGGTGCATATAGTGAAAGTGTAGGCACGGGTGGCAGTGCGTGAGGGCCAGGCGACGTGCATGAGGAACCTGTGTGGTTGAAGGTTGCTGGTTGTCGGACGGTTGTGTCTAGGTAGGAAGGCCGGCCGGTGGGTTTTTGAAGATGTCGGAACCACTCATTCATGGCGACGTTGATCTGGGCGTCAACTGCAGCAACGACGGCTGCACTGATGTCGATGGCTGTCCTTTATGCTAGGGTTCCATCAAGTGTTTGATTTTTTAGGGTTTCTTTGATATCCCGCTCTGATATCATATTGAAAGTAGAGATGTAGAACAAACATAAATTTATGTGGAAACCCTAGTACAAGGAGAAAAACCACGATGTTGATATTTCTTATTATTTTTTCATGATAATAAAGGTACAACGGGGTAAAAATTTATAGGCAACACAAGCCTAACTAAAATAATAAAATATTAGGGGAAAGCAAATTTCAACTACTCTTGAGCTTTCAACATAACCCAAACTCACTATTTCTAACAAAAATATTTATTATGAACGTTTCTTTTTGTGTTTTACTACTTTCAGTTGTCCTTTCCTAATTAGCCGACTTTTTTTAAACAGTCATTTCATAAGCTTGTCTTTTCTTTTTTGAAATTTGATTAATTAATCCAAGTGTTTTTAAGGTTAAATTATAAATTAATCCCTTACCATTGAAGTTTGTGTCTATTTAGACCCTAAACTTTCAAAATGACAAACTTATCTTTGAATTTTCAAATTTTTATATATAGTGCATCAAATAATTTTTTAAATTCATTAATCTTTTATACAGAAATTGAAAGTTCAGAGTTCCTTTGGACAATATTTAAATTTATATCTAACATATTGAAATTTCAATGTTGTGTCTAATAGTTTCATAAAAAAAAATCAATTTTTTTTAAAAGTGTTTGCTTCCTTTCCAAAAGAGATCACATTTTTCATGAAACTATTAGTCACAAAAGTGAAATTTCGGGGACCTAGAACCTATTAGACATATAAGCGATGAAATAGACACATTACACCATGTTTTACCTTTTTATACAGAAACATAATCCTTGTAGAGACTAAACTTGTAATTTGCCTATTTTTAACCAAGACGAAAAGTAGATCAAGAAATTGTGGTGGAATATATATTTTTCTAAATAGAACACTAAAACTTAAATCTTTATCCTTTGCATTAAATTTTGGAATGGTTGTGTTTCTTTCACTTAATTTAACTTTTTTCCAGATTGATTTTTTATGAGGGGCTTCTCGTGTGTAACAGGTTTTATTCATGATATCAATTGAGCCAGCTCCAATGCTTGAAGACAAAGAAAAATGGTTTTATTAACTGTTTACACCTTCTACTCTCTCATATTCTCTCTTTTGAACTGAAACTTGATTGTTATCATCTTTTAGAGTCATTTTCTTATTCTCAATCACACTGCATATCAATTTTGGTATCTTAATATAACTATACATATAAAGCAACTTACATTGAGAATATACAAAATAATATGAGGAACAAAAAGACAGGCCTCTGAAAGGAAGCTCTTTTTAGGAAAGGGCTCCAACTGTCCAAAATAGAAACCTATAAAATAATTACAAAAGGTCTTTGATGTTGAAGCCCAAAGAGAAATATGGAATCTAATGAGCGACCAAAGATTTGAAGGATCACTCTCCAAACGGAATACTCTATTATTCTTCTCGTTTCGAATATCCCCACAAAATAACACACACCTTGACAAGCCATAAAAATCAACCATTTTTGCTAGAAGTGGATGGAGGAGGAACACCCTAATTATATCGCCGATATCCCTATAAGTCTGTGACTGGTGAGCATGAAACTAAGTGTTGTTTGGACTTTGGACGAAGCAACTTCGAACAGATCTTGCAAATTCACAAATTCACTCTCCATAAAATATGATCTAGATCTTCTTCTGCCTTCCAACAAAAAATGCAACAAAATAAGGGAAGCCTTCATGTCTGTGTAAAACTTTGGCCCTTCCTTTTTGGAGTTTACGGGATACTACTTTCATGGCTCTGTGCTTTTGGAACATTTTTGTTTATCATTTGTCTTATTTCCAGTTAGACCATTGCTTGTTTGTCTTCGTTGGAGTCTTTTTACTTTGACCCAAGCATCTCAACTTGTTTGCTTTTTTCTGTTTGTATTCCTTTACTCACTTGTACGGATAGATGGGAGTCTTGGTCTTATGTAGGGCATGTTTATTTCATCGGTTTTAGTAGTTTCAGATTTGAAGAGGGTGCTTAGGGGATGCCAACCTAGTTGAGATGCTTGAGTGCATCTCCTGATCCTTTGTCCCTTGTAATTCTAGCTCTTTGTAATTTGTATAATTCTCTTGTACTTTGAGATTTAATCTCATTTCATTTTATTAATGAAGAGGCCTAGTTCCATTTTAAAAAAAGTCCAATAACATCAAACTAAGAAAGTTAGGTTTTTGACGTGGCTGGAGGACTAAGGTTCATAAGAAAGTTAGGTTTTTTATCTGGCAAATCTTGCTTGGTCGCGTTAACACCGTGGATAGGCTTGTTAGGAAGAGGATATTGCTTGTTAGGCCTTTTTGCTGCATGCTTTGTCGGAAAGCAGAGGAAGATATTAATCATCTATTTTGGGACTGCCATGATGCGAGGGCAGTATGGAGTTCTTTCCTTCAAGAGTTTGGTGTTAGTTTTGCTGGCTCTCGGTGTGTCAATGATTGAGGAGTTCCTCCTCCATCCCCCTTTCAAAGACAAAGGGGATTTTTTATGGTTGGCCGAGGTGTGCTATTATTTGGGACATTTGTGGTGAGAGGAATGATCAGATCTTTCTGGGTAGGGAGAGAAAGCGTAGTGAGATTTGGTCTTTGGCTATATTTCATGTTTTCCTTTGGGCTTCGATTTCAAAACATTTTTGTAAGTACTCAATTGGTAACATTTTACTTAGTCGGTGTCCCCCTTCTATTAGTAGGGTGTTTTGGTGGGCTGGTTTTCTTGTATGCCTTGCATTCTTTAATTCTTTCTCAATGAAAGTTGTCAGGTTGATCCAAAAATAAAGAAAACTAAGATTATAGTTATATGAAGGCATAGTTATTGGTGTCTGTAAAGGCATAGTTGTTGATGTCTAGATGGGAGCGAAGAAACTTGTTCATAGCAAAATATTGCCCTAAACTCAAGAGGACCTCCTGAATAAAAGCATAATTGTCGTGGTAAGGCAACCCTAATCCTCAACCCAAAGATCCAAGCTTTTGTTGAAGCAAAAACCTTTGAATCTAGGAAACCAACTCCTCGTACAAAAGTCAGATCAACTTGGAGAAAAAAAAGTTTCGAATTAGATTACCTCTTCGATCAAAGATATAAAATCCAGATTTGGAACCTTATTCTAGGTTGAGTCCCTCCACTATGAAACTTGATAAAGGCTTGGTATCGTGGCTCATGTACATTCTTTCTCAAGAATTGCAACAATAATTTAGATAAAGCAAAGTTAGTTGCTGAATTCTAAGGTAAAGGGTCTCAAACATGAGAAATATATTTTATTGAAATCCAAAAAGTTTCCATTTAACACCCAATTTCTTGGCGTTATATAGCCATCACATGAGGTAACTCCCAACCCTTTAGAGGTACTCACTGAATTTTGTGGAAAGATATTTTGTAAGAGCTTTCTTCTTTCGTCCACTTGGCTCATTGGGTGGTGAGGCAGGGGAGAGTAAGTCTTTCAGAAGATCATTGGGTGAGGTAGAGACCTCTTTGTGTTATGTTTCCTCGATTGTATCACTTGTTGTCTCTCAAGGCTCATTCTCTTTCTGATAGAAACGCTTTCTTTACTCAAGGGCTACCCCTTTAGATTGGAGAGAAGGGATGTTAGATTTTGGAGCCCCAGTCCTTTGGAAGGGTTCTCGTGCAAGTCTTTCTTCATTGTTTGGTTGATCTTTCCCCCTTAGGTGAGTTGGTCTTTTTGTTGATCTAGAGGAATAAGGTCCCTAGAAAGGTCAAAGGTGAGGTTCTTAACTTGAAAGGTTCTTCACAGTAGTGCTTTATTTTTTTTTTGAAAGGGAAACCAGCCTCTTTATTGATAATAATAAAGCTCAAATTACAAAAGGTTTATACAAAGAGCTAAACAAAAAGAGACCGAAGGATTAGCAGACACATCCAGACATCTCAATTAGGTTGACACCCCCTTAGCGTCCTCATTATATCCAACAAAAATCAAGCCCAAGATACAAAATAAAGTCCTACAAGAATACAACAAACATGGGCTGTAAAGCCAATAAACTAAGCAACAAGGAAAAAACAGCAGCAGCACAAAAGAGGCATGAAAGGCCTGAAGAAGTGTAGACAAGAATCTTTTGGTGATAGCTGCAAAACACGAGTCATGAAGAAGATTATGGCTTCTAATGGTCTGGAAAAATGAGAGCCTGCTAATTGAGACTGATTTCTTGGATGGAGAAAGCTTCAAAATCTTTGTGTAGAGTACACCACTGCACGTTTGTATTAGCTATCTCAAGGCAGTCTAACCAAAATATCTCCTTATCGTGGTAGATTCTTTGGTTTTGTTCAAACCAAATTTCTGCGAACACAGCCTTTGGTAAGTTTGCCCAAACTAGTGTCGGTTTTTTTCTTTAATAAGGGCCCCAACAAAACTTGATGTACATTTAGGCTAAAAGATTCTCCAAAAACCCAAACAACTTGAAGAATTGAGAACTTCCACCAACAATTTGCAGAGTAGGAACAAGTAAAAAACAAATGCTGTAAATCATCTCCTTCTTGCTTGCACAATGGGCATATTGAGGGTGATAAGCAACTGTTTGGTAACTTTCTTTGCATGACAGGAGCAGTTCAGGAGTCCAAAAATCATAACCTGTATGAGGATGTTTACTCTCCTTGGGCATTTTGATTTCCACAAAGCTTTGTATAAGTCTCTGTCCAAAGGAGATACTAACACATTGGACAGGCTTGTTTGGAAGCTGCCTTTGCTTGTTAGGCCTTTTTTGCTATATTCCTTGTGAGATACTAACCCATATGAGCTTTTGTTGCTTGTTCGTTTTCATGTTTTCCTGTGCATTTTCTTTTTTGAAACGGAGACAACTTTATTAATAAGAACTCAAAGTATAAGAGAGTTACACAAAGAGAGCAATAAAGAAGTTGTAAGCAAGAAAAACCTAGAGGGATCAGGAGGCGCACCTGGACATCTCAACTAGGTTGACACCTCCATAGTGCCAATCATCATATCCCGAGCAAAACAGAAACAAAACAAACATACAATATTGAAAAGTCCAGCTTAATACAAGGGTCCAGAAGACAATACAGGTCCCGAAAGCAGATAAAACAAAAGGGAATGCCCAAAAATATAAATCTCAAACTTAGGCTAAAAGGGTAAATCCATCAAAGCTTCAAAATGCAGAAAGAAGCTTCAGACTATGTAATCTGCCAACAATGGACCCTTGCAGGAACTATCAGGCAGGTTGAGTGAGAAAAAGCAGCCCAGTTTTCCTGTGGGTTTTGATTTCAAAGACATTTTGTAATTACTCTATAGGTGTTATTTCACATAGTTGGAGTTACTTCTTGTAAAGGGTGTCTTTGTTTTTTGTTTCTTATTTTTTGCCCATGTATTATTCGATTGGTTATTTTCATTAAAAATGACCTCCCAGCCCAATATGTCCAAAAATCTAGATACCGAAGTCATGCTCATAATTACCAAGTATTGTCAGTGAAAGTTGTCTATTTTCATTAAAATAAATAATAAAAAAATAATTAAGTTTTGTATCCCCTAAAATTATAACACTTAGAAGCTGGAAATTAATTAAAAACAACTAAAGTTTACTAATGGCAAGTGCAACTCATTTGGGTCATGGCTCATATCATGTTGCGATTCCAAGCCAAAGATAAGCTAAAGAGTTCCATCCAACGAAGCCTGAGAGACTGAAGAAATTGATAACCCACAGTGATGTAAGTTCTCTAGCAGACACCTACAGAGAATATACCACTACAAGTGCAACAGAGAGGAAACTGTCTCTGAACACGGTCCATAGTAGTGACTTTTATCTGTTAAATCTGCCTCAATTTTTTTTTTTTTAATCTTCCTAGGGGTTTTAACCTTCTATATAGAGGAGAAAACAAAGGCAGTTTGGAATGCGGAAGAGACAAATAACATTAAAAAGGAAGATTTGCATGAGAAGTCCTTGAAAGAAGACTTGCTAATTGCAATATTTAACCTCACTGTTATGAAACCTAACGACAAAAAGACGAAGGAAAGACAAACTGTGACTTCTTGCTTAAAAGATGATATACATATACTTAATTATAATATACATTTTTATAATTCTATATCATTTTCATGCAATGAAATTTAAAGTCAATCAGTTACTTTGTGTAAATATATTTGTTGAGTTACAAATGTGTATGGTCCCAGTGGCTACAAGGAGAGGAAATATGTTTGGCCTGAGGTAATCTTTCTTTCAAGCTGTTCTTCACTAGTTTGGTGTATTGGGGGAGAGATTTTAACATCACAAGATGGGCTCATGAAAGGTTTCCCGTAGGGAGAACCACCAGAGGTATGAGGAAGTTTAATGATTTCATTTATCAAGCTAACCTATTGGAAGTTCCTCTTTGTAATGGCAGATTTCCTTGGTCTTGTGAAGGAAGTTCGGTTGCAAGATCTTTGTTAGATTTTTCATCACTAAAGGTTGGGATGAGGAGTTTGATAGCTCAAGGGTTAATAGACAGTCAAGGAGTAGTGTTGCTGATGGTTGGCTGGATTTGCTCTTAGTGTCAAGTTGAGAAAGGTGAAAGAAGCACTTAAGATTTGGTTTGTTGATTTTCAGGAGAAACAAAAAAGAAGTGAAAGGGAGCTGCTTGATGAAATTGAAAGGTGGGATTCTCTTGCAGAATTGGGGCAAATTTCAGAATGTGAAAATGACTTAAGAACTTCTTTGAAGTCCGGTTTGATGATTATTTACAAGTTGGAGGAGATCTGTTTAATTCAGAAAAGCAAGCTCCATTGGTTGAAAACGGGGGATGAAACACGAGTTTCTTTTATAGATTTCTGGCGACAAGGAAACAAAAGAATTTGATCACTGAATTGGTTAATGAACAAGTTGTGCCAGCTAAATCATTTAGAGAATTCAGTGGATATCCTTCAGGGTTGGAAAATGAAAATAGCTATTGAATTACATGAGGACTTGGACAAAAATCAATGTGGCTGATTCTTAAAAGGTTACTAAAGAAATTAATCTGGACATTGTATTAATTCAAGAATCTAAAAGAGACAGCTTCAATAAAGCATTCAGATCTCAAAAGATGTTGGCTGGACATTTTTTGGAAGCTTTAAAGAGTTTCGGTGGCTTTCTTACAAGGTGGTATGAAGGTTTTTTCAGAGACTAACATTGCTAAAGCAGATTTCGCTTTGCCATTGGATTGCTTTGGCAAGACAGATTTGAGGCAGCTGGTTGCATCTTCTTAGTTTTCTCTTTCTCCTTTCATCTTGAAGATTTGGGTGTGCAAGATTTTAGATTCGAGTGGGCTAATTTTGGGAGTTTAAGTTTTGCTTTGTGTTTAGCTTTCTACTGGTGTATTGTCTTTGATTGGCTTTGTTTAGCTCGTTATTTTCTGTTCAGGTTCGTTTTTAGGTTTCCTTCATATTTATGTTGCTTGAGTAGTCTTTGTTTAAGTTTTAGCTTGTGTTTTCCACTAATTCTTTTTCTTCTTAGTATAATACTCTTGTACTTTGAGCTTTAGTCAGAAGTCTTTTTAAAAGGAAAAAGAATCATTTAGATATATTGAAGGGAATCCTGGATTTCTACAGAAATCTTTACTCCAAAAGTCTAGGTTCAAGACACCTTCCTTTGAATTTTGAATGGAATGATGTTTCCCCAGCACTCACAGGACAGCTTTCAGAAGGGGCAATCAAGACAGTGATCAAGATGCTTGGTAAAAGCAAAGCCTCAGGTCCAGACGGGTTTACAGCTGAGTTCCTATTGAAATTTTGGGATCTTATGAAGCCAAACTTCCTAATTGCCACCACCATTGCTCAGACTCAGAGTGCATTTATCCGAAGGAAGGCAAATATTGGATCCATTCCTAATTGCCAATGAGGTGGTAGAGGAGTATAGAGCTAAAGAGAAGAAGGGTTGGATACTAAAGTTCTGACCTTGGAAAAGCATTCAATCGTGTTGATTGGGATTTCCTAGAAAAAATCATGTGAAATAAACAGTTCGACCAAAAATGGATTAATTGGATATTGGGTTGTGTAAAGAATCCAAGATACCCCATTTTTATTAATGGTAGGCCAAGAGGGTGAGTTTTGAGGCAGATGAAAGGCTTGAATCTTTTTAGTAGAATAAGAGGATGAAAGCACTGAAAGTCAGAGTCTTCCGCCTTTTTCTTTTGCGCTCCTTAAGAGTTGCCTTGTTCATTGACTTTCTTCATTGATTCAGTCAAACTATTTTAGTGGTCTCATTGTGTTCAGAAAAGTTCTCACGCAATATTCTTTGTGCCTCCCGAGGTAAATGGCGAACTTTCAGTCCCTTCTCTCTTTGAACCGCAGAGTGGTCTGAAGGACTATCCATTAGAACTTTGTAGGATGGATAGTGGAATTCATGAGTTCGGAAGGTTTCGGAGGTCCGGAGGACGCCTCATTTAGTGGACTTGATTTATGGGTGAAGGTTTGACAAGTATCAATGAAAACCTAGGAGTGGGATCTCTCCGCAATATTCTTTGCACCTTCTTGCGAGCACCACCAAGCAGGCGATGCCCACGGGGCGGTAGACACCTCCACTGCCCGCACGGGTTTTAGCTACTATAGGAATCTGACAAGGAAATCCTCTATCCCCATTTCTTTTCCTTCTTGTGGGTGTGCTAGTGGACAAACTTCATCGAAATGGATTATATGAAGGATTCACAGTTGGTTGGAGAAAGAATTCACATTCTCATTCTCCAGTTTGCAGAAGACACCCTTTTATTTTGTAAGTATGACAGTCATGCTCACCAAGCTCAAGAAGGTTATAGAATTTTATGAGTGGTGTTGGGGTCAGAAGATGAAGTCAGACAAATCGACATTGTGCAGCATTAATATTGAGGAAAATGAGCTTGCTGCCACGGCTGCAAGCCTGAAAGTTTGCAGTGTAAGGCTGAAAGGTTGCCTTTTCTATATCTTGGCTTACCATTGGGGGTGCCCAAAACAAATCTCCTTTTGGCAACCAGTGATCAATATGGTGCAAGCCAAACTTGATAAATGGAAGTGATTCAACCTTTCCAGAGGAGGAAGAACAACATTATGTAAATTGGTCCTATCCAACCTTCCAACCTGTTTTATGTCATTATTTCTAATGCCTGAAGGTATCATCTCAACATCAGAAAAAGTTCTGGGAAGGTCATAATGGTGGTAATATTTCCCACTTAGTTAAGTGGGAAATAGTTAATAAATCTACTACAGATGGTGGGCTTGGGTTAGGTGGTTTGTGTTGGAATTCTTTAAAATAATAACAACACAAACAATCGTGGTTTTTCTCCCGGTACTTGGGTTTCCACGTAAATTGGTGTGAACTCGTTGTCTCTCTTTTCAATAGTTTGAAAGCAAAAAATCTGGCCCTTCTGGCTAAATGGGGGTGGCGGTTTTTAGAGGAAGAGGATTCATTGTGGTACAAGGTGGTCGGTAGCATTCATGGAATGGATACATATAATTAGTGCACAACTGGAAAAGATGGAAACAGTTTATGAAGCCCTTGAGTTAGTATTTCCCAAACTTGGTTGAAAGTGGAAGCTATGGCCAATTCAATTTGGAAAAGGGAGTCAGATTGCATTTTGGTTAAGACACTTGGGCGGATGAAACTCCTTTTAAAATTCAGTTTCTAAGACTGTTTAGAATTGCTTTACTTCGGAAGGGTTCAATTGCAGAGCATTGGGATTCTGAGTTAAATTCTTGGGGCTATTAATTTCTGTCGTCTTCTAAAGGAAGAGGAGATAGCTGAATTTCAGCATCTGATTGGTAAAATTTCAGCAAGAAGAATCTTGGAGGCTTTTTTGATAAAAGAATTCGGTTCTTAGAGTTAACCCAAGAAGAATATCGGTAAAACCTCACACAACTCATCTTGCCCCATTCTCCCCACTGGATATAAGGTGCTGCACGTGGCTTTATGGAAAACTAGCAGCCTAAGAAGAGTTAACATTCTTGTTTGGATTTTGCTGGTTGGGCAGCTGAATACATCTTCAGTTTTGCAGTGCAAATTGCCGTTCAGCTGCCTTTCTCCCTCTATTTGTCCATTTTGTCTTCAACATGGAGAAGATTCGATTCATCTCTTTTTCTTATGCCTGTACTCTGCTAAGTGTTGGGAAACTTTGTTCCCTGTTTTCAATATGTCCTAGGTGTTTAAAGAAGATTGTAGAGATTTGGTGAGGCAACTTCTTGGAGGTTCTTGTTTTAATAAAACCTCATGATTAATTTGGTTTAATGCGGTAAAAGCAATTTTGATGGAATTATGGTTTGAAAGATATCAAAGGGTTTTTTCATAACAAATCGCTCATATGGCTAGATCGTTACAAAGTTGCTCACAGACATGCTTCATCGTGGTGCATTCTCTCTAAAGATTTTTACAGCTACCACATCTCAGTTTTCAACCTGAATTGGAGCTCTTTTATCTCCTAAGCTTAACCATGAATTGGTGTAAATTGGTTGTCTCGCTTATTTTCGCCTGTTAACAGTTTCGATATATTTTTGTCCTATCAAGGATTGTCTTTTTGTTTTCCATGTTTTAGTATCTTATGTTGTAGAGAATGTTTGTTTGGCTCTTTTAGTCATGTTTGTTATTACTTATTTGGGATATGATGATGGAGCTATAAGGGTGTCAACTTAGTTGAGATGTCCTGGTGCATCTACTGATCCTTAGGTTATTTTGCGCATTGTACAACTCTCTTGTAATATGAATTTAGTTCTCATTTTTATCTAATAAAAGAGGCTTGTTTCCCTTTTAAAAAAAAGAAATCAGTTTATGCATTTAGATGTTAAAAGAATGAGTTTGATGTATTTCACTCACAAAATTTATTTGTTTTTTGTCAAATATTATTTTAAGTATATAGTTAATAGGGGTTCAGTATGTGTCTAATGAACCTTGAAACTTTATTGGCTTTGTATAGCTATTGTCTTACACATATTTATTAGGGTAATAAGTATCTGATACATGTCCATCAAGTATCCGAGTGTCCAAATGTTTGACATGTGTCTGAGATGAACAAACTAGCCAAATTAAAGTGTATGCTCTTTAGATATTTTATTCTATTTGATATAGATATCGATCGAAAGATCCAAAGGCGGGATCAACAAATTTGTAACCATTAAATTTACTTCCATTTGCTTCCATTTGCTCCATTAAAGTTGTTTCTCTTAAAAAATTGATATACCTAATATTTGTAACCTGTACCAAAGGAGTTCACAGCTTGATGTGGTTCACTTATTCTGTCATGGTGGTTAAGTTGGTAGGGGGGCATGTTATTTTGTTCATGTCTAAACTTGGTTTTCTGTTAGGGGCTGTTTGAGTTGAATTTTGAAGTTAAAAAGTTTGTGTTTGGGATGTAGAGTTGTAAGATTAAGATCCTCAAATAAATGTGCAAACACAATAGTGAGCACTATTAAAATTGAGTTATTTAATACTAAGTTATGAGGTTGGTGGGCCACACCATCTTAATGATTGGAATTCTGTTTACTGTTTATCTTAAGTGTGTTGCTGAATTTTCAAGTTCGTATACATCATTGTTGCTGAATCAATCTATAGTTCTCATTTTTATTTTGTTTGAGATATGTTCCTTCGTCAGCTTTCTATACCATTCCGTGAATCTCCCTTTCAGGTCCTTGCTGTTCCATGACTTTGTTGCAAAGTGTCTGACAAAAGATCCTCGTTCACGCCCTGCTGCTTCTGAAATGTTGAAGGTAATGCATGCCAATTATGTGTGCCAATGTAGATGAGGACATGTCCCATTCATATATATTCAAATTCAATTATTGGGAATTTTTTTTTTTGTGTGTGTGTGTGTGTATGGTAGGGGTATATTGTAGTTTTGGTAATGAACCTCGTAATAGTATAAGTGTTAAGAATTTGTTCACATCACAATTAGTCGTAAAAGTGGAGGTGCTTGCTGTGGGTGTCTCCTTTATAATATTAGCTATATTAATGTGAAGGCAATGGTCCAACAGAAAACTTTACCTTCTTCAGAGTCTATTGGTCAGAACTTGGCTAATGATTAGGTACCTCTTGGTGCCTCTAGTCTTACGGAGGTGGCTTGTCAAAATCAAGTTCGTAGATAATATACTATTAAGTGGTCATCGATTCCCTTGTCTTTGTTCATTAATAAAGAGGCGGTTTCCTTTAGTAAAAAGGGTCATCGATTCCCTTGTCTTTGTTCATTAATAAAGAGGCGGTTTCCTTTAGTAAAAAGGGTCATCGATTTCCTTGGAGCTTCACAGAGGTTGTTTTATTCATTAATCTCTCTTCATTGACCAGTCATGAAGAAATAAAATTTGGTTCCTTTCTAATTGTTTCTCCCTTGGCATTTGTTTATTTTACTTTTGTGTTTATTGTTTGTTGTTATCTCTACGATTTTTAGGTTTCTTTTTCTCATTGTATTTTGTATTTTGGATTCATTTTCTTAATGGAGAATGCAGTATTCTTTCCCAGAAAAAAAATGTTGTTTTCAAATATAGAAAAATTAACCAAAATATTTACAAATGTAGCAAAATATCACTGTCTATCAATGATAGAATTTAGTAGATATTGATAGACTACTATTATCTATTATTGTTAGACTGATATTGTGCTATATTTGAAACTATGTTCAACAATTTTATCATTTAAAACAATTACCCAAAATAAAAAGAAAAAATGTCACTTATGTCCAAATTGCAGGAGTGTAACCTACATTGTACATTCTTGCTTTTAAAAAATTGGATTAGAATTTTTATTTCCTACATTGCTTGAGTTATTTTTCTCACTTCCATGGGTTGTGTATTTTATAGTTGAAATATCTAGTTAAATTTTCATGTATTCTATTTCACTTTGAAAACTAGTTTATGTTTTGCATGCACAGCACAAATTCATTGAGAAATGCAGATGTGGGGCGTCGGCAATGTTGCCCAAGATTGAAAAAGCTAGGAAAATCAGGACTTTAATGGCTCAACAAGCACAAAGTATTGCTCCAGATGCATCAGGAGATGGTGTAAGGGCTTAAACTCTCTCCACTCTCCCTTCTGTTCTTGCTTGCTCAACGTGCATGCATACTGTGTGGTTAAGAATTTCCTCATTCAGTAATCTTTTTATTTGAAACAGACAATAGTAGCTGCAAATTTGAATCAAGATTATGGAGATACTGTTCCTTCAAAGCCTCAGAATATTGGACTTCAGGTAGCAAGTGAAATAGCAGGCTCTGAACTTGTAGCAGAAGGTATGTATTTCATTATGCTTAATAAAAGTGAATGGGACTGCTATTATTTTTCAAATAGTTGAAATTTGAAAATTTGAGTGGTTGAAACTGCAGTATTGTCATTTTATGAGTTCAAAGGCTAATTGGACTTGCATAGGTTTTCCATTAATTGTTTTTTGTAACATCCTTAGCCCCGCTCTGCAGCTTTTCTTTCCCCCGTTTGGAAAATTTCTCATTTCTGAATATAAGGTTTTTTAATTCACGTGTAAATAATTGCTGTAAGTTTTCGTAATCATCGGTAATCGGTGCATTTGAAACATAGGGTTTTACCTTTGAAAACCCTTTTATAACTCTTGTCTAAACAAGTATAAATCAACAAGAAGTTATTAAGATATCCAAACCAGTTCCAAAATATAACCACAGTAAATCAATAAAATGACTTATAGAACATATCAGAGTCTAAATCACACCCAAGTCCAAAGACCCACCACTGACACTCCATAAAAAATGAGGTGTTTGATGCTTCATAGCTCCTTGGAATACAAGTTCTTCTGGTTACCACTTAACCTGAAATTGGGTTTGTAGTCACTTGGTTATTTCGCTAATCAATCACAACTCAATTTATCCTTCAATAATCCTCAGGGGTAATCACTTCTACCTTAATTCCTCTTTAGCCCTAATTCCCCGACTTAAGGTTTTTGCAAATTAATCCCTTAATTATTCTAAAAATATCTAAAACCACCCTTCCAAATTACCAAATTTAAGCTAAAATGTCAAGAAAACCCTAACTCTTTTTTTGAAAAAAGGAAACAAGCCTCTTCATTAAAATGTGAATGGCACAGCGGTTTAGAAAAACCAAGGGTTTCTTTCTATCTTTTATACACAGTACCAGCACCTACTTTTTTCTCCTCTTGGCGTGACTGCAACCCCTTTCCAGCTCCACCTTTGAGGTGTTCTCGCCCCCTAAGCTTTATATGTAAAGTGTATTGATCAAGTTTAAGCCTTTTCCACCTCCTACTTCCTTCATGTGTGAGATGATCAAGCCAAATTAATCTCTTTCCACGTCATACTTGGAGTTAGTCAAGTTTCCTTCTTATTTTGCCACCCCCGCTTCTAACCTTTACTTGGCTCTAGTTATCAACTTAACATCCCCTTAAGCAACCCCAAAAGATTGCATACATCAAAGTTCAAGTTCAATTTTTTGCTATTAGCACCTAAATTAATTCTTCCCCTAAATCAAGTGATTCTGAGAATTAGTCTGTATTTTGTTTTTTGTTATTTGGAACTATGTTTTCTCACCATTTTTATATTTTGGTTTTCATATTTCCTAAGAAGTATTTAAATTTTGGGTTCCCAATTTTAAAGAATTCCTGCCAAGATGACAGATACTGCCGTAGCTACCTCTGCATGGGCTTTGGGTTCCCAAGTATGAACTGGTACCATAGACATTTTGATTGCGAAAAAGGCAAAAGAATAATTTTTAGTCAAATTCTGAAAACAAATTTCAAAATTTTTTATTGTTTTTAAAATGTGGCTTGAATTTTGACAACACTCCTAAAAAGTAGATAAGAAAAAGAAAGAAACCAGTGTTAGAATTAGTGTTTAGAATTTTAAAAGATGAAGCTTTATTAAGAAAGCTATCACCTCGATGGGGCCTAAAACATTTGATTTTAGTAATAAGTTAGCATTTCCCAACAGGTCTTTTAAAATTGACACATTCAAGGTATGCATATTATGTATATTTGTAGGTACTTTTGGCACTGTAATAGTCCATGATGGAGATGAGAATGATAAGGTGGCCTCTCAACTGGATATAGGCATTGCTGAACCACCAACTGGTTCCTTACGCAATGAGAGCCTATCCATTAACGTAACTAGAGTTGACTCTAGGTACTCTCTTTCTGATATTGCTGATGTGTTTTATTTCATTTCTTCGTTTGTAGATTAATTGTCTTCAGTCTCAATGATTTTGCTATCAGTTATAAGAAACAATGTATTGTCATTTTATCTCATAATTTTGCTACCTCTTGTATCATTTGAAATCTAATCTTTGTGAATCTTCTGTAGTGTGCGTACAGGAGGAATTGTAAATAATATTCTTGATGGAAAATCGGATCCCACCATGCCTGCATCTTTACCTTCATTTTTGGGTATTCATGAGCTTAGCACATTGAAGAGTGAAACTGTCAGCCGGAAATCATTTGCTCTGCAGGACAAGGTAACTTTAACTTTAAGTACAAATGTGTTTTCTCTATGTTGTTTCTCAAGTTTCATGTTGATTACTCTAGATAAAGCAATGAAGTGGGACATTTTTTATTCCAATGTTTCTCCTTCTAGTACAATATTTTTCTCCATCTTATGACTATTTTTCCTGACGGTAAAGAAGATCTCTTTGGTAGGTTGTACAACTGTGTCTATGAGTTGTGTGTGTATGTGATACATATATCTTGGCAATTGTAATTCTCGTTTGGTCAATGCAAGTTGGAAAAACCTTTTATAATACTTTGGCTTTGAATTATTTGAGTACTAATCATTTGTCTTCTTGGGGGTGGTATTGTACTGCACCACTACCACCCACTCATCTCGGCAAAATTAGTAAACAGCTAGCTAGTGGGTTAGGGTTTTAATTGTAAATGAAAGGAGTGGGTTGAGAAGGAGAAGTGAAGAATTTTGTGAGGGATTCCCTAATTGGGGAGTTCGGGAGAGGATTCTTAGTCCTCTTGAATGTGCTGAGGTATATTGTAATTTCTTCTTGAAATTGCAATATAAATCTATCTTTTAGTGTTACTCATGTGCTCTTTATGTTCTTGAGTATTTCCTTGTTAGGTGGGATCCTAACAAATTGGTGCTAGAGCTGTTCTTTCTTGGGTATTGTTCTGTGTATCAATGGAAGAACCACAGACATGAGAGTGAGTGCATAAATGGATTGCTGATCGCAAACGTGAGGTGGTAGAGAGAGGAGAAACTCCATGGACGTCAGAGCAAATGCAGAATTGGATGGGAGATTGCAAGTATGAAAGAATTGAAAGACAAATCCGAGAGAAGTCGCAAAAGACTGAAGGAGAAGATCATAATGAAACACTCTCGGAAATACAGAGAGATACAAGAGCATTGCAACAAAGGATCAAGGATACTATCCAAAGAGAGAAAGAGAACAGAGAAGAATAGTAGTTACGAAAACAGAGAGAAGAAATTGCAAAGAAAACGTCTTGAAAAAACAAGCAAAGCAGGTGGTGTTAGCCAGTTCTGAAAGTCCAATGAGCTTATGATCAAATTTTCATCCGTAGAAGAATGTGCTCAAATGTTGAAAGGCATCAATGTAGAAGAAATGATGTTTGTTACAGAAAGCTTCGTTGAATGAAGATAAGGTGAAATGAACGACAAAAAGATGCCATCGGTGGAAGAAAAGAAGGGAGTTGATGGGGGGATCCACAGCAGCAGGGGAGAAAAAGAGAATAAATGTTGACTTAAAAAGGAGAAATCAAAGAAGAAAAAACTTGATCGTTGGTGTCCATGGCCAGCGGTGAAGGGTGAGATGGAACTGGAAACATAGATCAAATAGATTGGTATCCCAAAGAGATGAAGTGATGAGTGTGGGAAAAATAATTGAAGGAAGAACAAAGAAATTGGAGAGAAAGGAATGTAAGAACAAAATCGGGGGCAGCTGTCGTCGATGGAGAACAAAATTGGAGGAGGCTTGAAAAGAGGAAATTTTCATGAAGAGAAAAAAATGTTCATGCCCACGTGAAGTCTCAGAAAGTGGGACCAGTTGGAAAACAAACCACCCTAATTTTCGTGAGGGTCCTTGGGCTGGGATTGCAGGCCCATCTATTTTCTTCCGTTCAACAGGAGTAATGTTCTTTAGGAGAGGGAGGGGTATGTAAGAAACTGGGAAGGAAGTATGGCATACGATTAGGGTTTTATGAGGTTGAGCTAAAGATTGCGCCAACCCAATAAGAAGGGGCTCAATATGTTAATTCTCCAATACATGGACAGTGGGTCTCGATTAAAATTAAGCTGAAAGCTTTTTGCTCTTCAGCTGCTTAATGAGGAAAGTGGGCCTAATATTTTATGTGATGAATTAATTGAAGCCCATGTGTGTCCACAGCAGCAGATTGGAAGAATTTTATCCAAGGTTGAAGAAAATGCAAGTAGCTGATCTGGTTCGGTAAAAAAAAATTGTATTTCTTTGTTTGGTACCCACGCCTTTGGGACAAGTTGTGTTTTCAAAGGGTGAGTAATATAAGGGACCTAATTAGAGATATATGGGAGAGAATATTAGTATGTTTATTAGAGGGGGAAAATTAGTAAATAATTAGCTAGTGGGTTAGGGTTTTAGTTATATATGGAATAAGTGGGTTGAGAAGAAGGGGTGAAGAATTTTGGGTGATTCATACCGATGGTCTTCATTTGGAGGCCCAAATGAAAAATGATCCAATTTTGAAAAGTGAATGAAAAGCGGCCTCTTGCTTGTAATTTGTCTCTGAAAATCACCTGCACACTTGCAACTGACCAACACTACTGAATGCACAAAACTTGATGCTCTATGCTTAGTACTTGATACTCAACATTTTATTTATGCTATATACCACTCGATGCTCGATACTTAAAGAAACACAAAAGTAAAGGGAAAAAAAACAGTAGAAAGGCAGAAAAACAGAAGAAGAAATCCAATAAAAGACAACAAAAAAAGTAAAATGGAAGAACTACCAAAAAAACACAAAGAAAAGAATTGTAAAAACAGAAGGAAAATGGAAGAAAGGAAGAAAAAAACAGAAAAAAGCTGCATAGAAAAAAAGAGAAGACAACATTCTTCAAGGTTAAAGTGGTAATTTTACTGTCCTGTGCAAATTTCCCAAAAATTTTGTGAGAGATTTCCTTATTGGGGAATCTGGGAGAAGATTCTCAGCCCTCTTGAATGTGCTTGAGGTTTATTGTAGTTTCTTGATATTGCAATATAAGTCATCTTTAGTGTTCCTAGTGTGTTTGAGTATATCCTTGTTAGGAAGATCCTAATACAATCATAAGCCTTGATTTATCATATAATCGCTTAGTTATATTTTAGTTAATGTTTTGCTTGTCATTCACATGATGAGCCTTTTCCCTTGGCCCCTAAGCTCGTTTGCTTCTTTGGCGGCCCTACTACAATTTCGTTTTCTTATAAATAAATAAATAAGTGGACCTTTTGCCTTTGCAGCTCTGGTCCATTTATGCAGCGGGTAATACTGTGCCCATTCCGTTCTTGAGGGCTACTGACATATCCCCCATTGCTTTGTTATCTGACAACGTCCTTGGAGGTGTGCAGCATGACAATAGGGGTACTGTAGCTGTGGAAACGCTTCAGGAACTTTTCACCGGTGATGGACAATCAAAAAAGGGTCGTAGGGGACAAAATGAGGTTCTCTCTTCATGCACTTCCCTGAATCCATGTTCATTTATCTCCTGAACTTCTAAAACATTTGTTCTTTTCGCTTTTCGCATTGCAGATGCCTCTTCCACCCAGTGTTTATCAAAGACTTACTTCAAGTCCAACACTATTGAACCTTGCCCAGGCTTTAGCTTACCACAGAATGTATGTCATCTTATTTCTTATTATTGTTATTATTTCTGTTTTACAAGCATAAACTTGAAGAATAACCAAATATCTGGTGATCTGGTCTCCTAACAATATTGGAGCACTCAGAAGAAATATCCACCTGCTGTCTCTCTCCTTTGCTGTGTATCACTCCTTCAGTTCTTTCACCTCAGTCCTGACCTGTTGCTACATCAACGTGCATTCATTGATCCTTTGAATTCATTTGTTAACCATTTCATTTTAATTAATTATTATTTTTCCTAAAATTAAACTTATTCTCTCTTTATTTCTTACCTGATTTGCATGAATTCTAAGCCAAATTCCAAAAACAAGTTTTTAAAAACTAATTTTTTAGGTTCCTTTTAGTAACTATTTTGTTTTTTAAAATTAATCCTATAGGTAGTGCTTTCACAACCAAAATTCTTTTTTATCTACTTTTTATCGATAGTTTAAAATAAGACAAATTTTGAAAACTAAGAAGTAACTTTAAAATTTTTGTTTTTATTTTGGGATTTGACAAAGAATTCAACCATTAGAAAAATAATGCTTAATTTAACAAGAAAAAAACACAGAGAACAAGGCTCTTGTTTTCAAATTTTGGCCTAGTTTTTAAAAGTAGATAAGGAAACAATAAATTTAGTGGAAGAAGGGATATTTTATAGGCTTGATTTTCAAAAACTAAATACTAAAAACCAAATGGTTACTAAACGGGATCTTGATTGTTGTATTGACATTGAAGTTAAAAAAAAGTCTTATGTATGTTTCATAGTTGGTTTGGTATTATACAAGGCTGGGCTTGTATCTGTGATAATTTCTTAATAGTCTGCTTCTTTTTAAGAAATAAAGTAATCTCTCCATCTGTTTTTTCTTTGTAATTTTAGAAGGAAATTTGAATTTGAATTTGTTGCAGGTGTTACGAAGATATGCCACTTCAAGAGTTGCAGGCAACTCAAGAACAACAAACCATTCAAAATCTTTGTGATACTCTGAGAACTATCCTCCGATTGTAGATAATAATCTTTCTTCTGCCGTACTCGTTGTTTTTCTTCCCTTTTCTTTCTTTTCATTTTATCACACTTCCTTCCAAATGTAAGAAAATCACTATTTTCCCCCTCCCCATTATATTTTTTCCTGAAGTTAGTTGAGTGATTATTGTTGCTTGTCTTTGTGCCATTGTTCATTCTTTTAATTTTGATTTTTGGGTATATATTGCCTATCATTTTACCTTTTACCTTCCATTTGCTTCTTGAAATAAATTCCAGGGTCGGTACGGGAAAAAAAGTTATTTGAAGAGAATAGGATTATTGGAAACTAAGTATGTTTCCTAGAAATTAAGTTCCTCTATAAATAAGATTGCTGAGAATTAAGTATAATTGTATTGGTTGTGCATGATAATGTTATTAAGATTGTATAGGAATAATTTTTTTTATTTCATTTGTAAAATTAATAAGGAAAACTCTTTTAAATTTTAATATATGATAAACAATAAATCCAATTCAAAATTTTGAGAAAATTTAATTATTTAACAATCAAATTACATTTATTGTGAGTTTGAGAGAGAAGCTATTGGATGGATGTTTATGTAGGGAAATAACTTATTATCATGCATAATCTACAAAACTTTGTGGCAAACAAGAGGAAGTTCAATCTCTTATCCATTTTAACCCTTGTTTCCACCCCAATTTTTCAGTAGACACTATGGCACATATGCTTGGGGTGGTGTCATGGTTAGAGTGCCACATGTTTATGTTGGGTGAGGAGTGAGCAGGATATCAAGTTGATTTACTCGGATGAGTTTGCTTTGATAATTCTTGCACATTGTTGTTTTCATAGTTGAAGAGTGCTTGTCCTTGATGATACGATATGATTTGTGACTGCTTCTTTCTTGATGGAAGAGCTTGGTTAGAGTACCACACTTGCATTGAGCCGGGAGTAGAGTAGGTTGTTGATTTAATGTACTAAGATGAGCTTGCTTTGATATTGCTTTCACCTTTTTGTTGGCATGGTTTGTGCTTGCTTGTCCCAGCAACAAGGTGCAAGCATTTTATCCAAGCAAGCTCATTTGAGTACATCAACTCAACATCTTGCTTTCACTTCCCACTTGGTATAGAAGCATTGCACTTTAGTCAAGCCCTCCACCAAATAGGGAGCTCGGGATATGAGATGATCTACGATTGCTTCTTTAGTGGAAAGGCATAGTTGGATGACCCACGTCTTGCATTAAGAAGGATAGAGAACAAAATGTCTAGTTGAGGAGGAAGGATACGCTTGCACCTTGTTGTTGACATGGTTTGGGTGTGCTTGCCTCTACCGAGATAGGACGTGCTACAATCAATCCTCGTTTGTTAGAAGGGCTTGCCCCAAAATAATTAGGGTGCTTTTGCTCAAATGTTTGATTCCAATGTTCACATGGATTATGCAATGCTTATATCGAGCATGCACAGTGTTTCATGCTCGACCTTGTGTGGCAACTTTGTGGCCTCACTTGCTTTCATGCAATCTAGGGGCGCGAACAACTGAGCATTGCATGGGCTCGCATGCATATGACACATGAGTGGAGATTTAGTAGTTTTGGCAGGCTCATTGCTCAGGTATTGAATTGTCTCCATCAGTGAACTCATTGACGTGTCTTGAACCAAGTTTGAGTTTGAGTGGTTGCAATTGATCGATTATTTCGTTGGTAATTCACGTGCACGCACAATGGAAAGGTTGTGTCTCGTTAGCCTCTTTCTATCGGCACTCCTCATTAGGTCATGGCAAACCTTGTAGCTTGTGTCGCATTTCGTCTAGGTCCACAAGTGTCATCACGACACGTGTCATCGGTGCTCGTTGACTCAGATGCAGTGCTTTCGACAACATGATATGCTCAGGAAGTCTCTCAAATGTGTTGCCTTTGCTCATTGCTTGAGCGAATGATGCTCACTCCCCGCATTATTCCAATGTCATACGATCCTAGCATGCATGCAGGCTGCGACGTCATGTAGGAATGCTACTTAGTCGATCCTACCAGTCGTCATGAACTAATTCAGATTGTGAAACTGTGAATGACTTAAATAAGTTATAGTTTGTTTATTGGTATCTGCTACTCGGATAACAGCAATAATTCTAAAGCTAATATGTGCAACAAAACTTGACTTCTGAAAGGGATACATATAATAGATAAAATGTCGATGCGGGCTCTGTCCATTGCTATAGTGACTCATGATAACTTGACGGATCATATGGCCTACTATGGTGGTGATGAGAGAGACAATTAGGGTTCGATTTTAGAGAGGAGGCCTGAGAAATAGCTACCATATCTAAGGAAGGTAGCAGACATGCAAATTATCCAGTCAAGGGAGGTAGTGACAATAAATAACAATAGCGGACTCTTTTGAGTCCAGTAACTAGAATTACTACAATCTAAATCCCTTGACGAGGATCCATTTGAGGGCTAGTCTAGTGGCAACTGTCACCCCCCCCCCCCCCCCCCCCCGAACCCACCTACTTTTAACCGAGAGACGGTATGAAGTTAATCGATACCATCTCTTACCTTGAGAATACATGTTGACCTTATTCTTTTAATCTTTTGAAAATACAACAGAAACATAAATCTCATTCATAAGAAAATTTAAATTCAGCCCAATTCCGTACAACAAATAGTAAGACATAATGTTACTTATACAATTTAAGTTATTTTATTATCCTCAACACTATAATAATTAATAATTTTCTTTAAAAAGGTTGGTCGACATGACAGTAATAAGTTCAACTCAGGGCAACATGATCCTTACCTGAAATGTGAGAAAAGATTTTGAAAGAATGAGCTTAAAATGCCTAATGAGTGATATTTGCAAAACATAATTTTCAAATAGTTTTGTTTGATACTTTTACCATGGAAATCATTATAAACATATTGCAATAAAGTTATAGAAACTTTCCATAAAATCCATCAAACATCCATGACATTTAAACATATTACACCAGTCTCATACTATACATTTGTAACCTAGGTCAGATGTTTCTGAACCCCTTTTTCCCATGGGCAACAAAGCCTTCATTGATGTAATCGCATTAGGTCCCTATGTAGAGCCTTCATTGATGTAATCGCATTAGGCCCTACGTAAAGCCTTCACATCAGTAATCAGATTCAGAACCATATGTGCACATTCAAAGGTAATTATATAGTATTGGCATAATTCCATGAAAACATTTAATTAAGCTTCGACCTTAGCTTGAAAACCATAAACAATTAAGAAAGCCTTTAAATGCAACCAGACTTGTAAATTTCCTTAGAAATCATTAAGAATAAAGTATTCACAGACCAATGTTTGTATACTTCAAATCATGGTATCAAATAACATTTTAAAATCAATTTTACTCACTCGATTTCTTCTTTAGCTTGAGAAATTTCACAAAAAAACACTTTTCCTTAAAGTAAGGTATTTATATTTTAATTAATCCATAATAACAAGAAAATTCCGAAACACCAATCAAATTGGCAAAAACACCTAAAAGTGCCTAAAATGATCTAAAATGCCCGGTTGGCGCACAGGCATGGACAACAGGTGTGTGTGCATGGTCGCACATTAACCTCGTGGCCCCCTTCTGCCGCGCACACATGGCAGCCCACAAGGCATATTCACGCCTCTCATGTGAAGCCCCACCCAATTTGATGACCAGAAAATGGGTTTTTCGGCCAGAATCATAATTTGACTTTGGAGCTTAATAAATAAAAATTTAAAACTCGAATGACAAAGCTTCCTTCTACAAAGTTGCTTAGAATTTTCTTATTTGTATTACCTTAAACTTTTAGCTTCGAACTTCAAATGGTGTGCTTTCTAGCTTCCCCGAAGTGAACCTTGTTTAGATTGACCCGAAAATTGACCTTCCTCTTTTTTCTCAACTCAAACTCAAACCTTCTTTGCTCCAATTTGTCCGTCAGCACAAGATTATAAACTAGACACAATTTTTGAAGTTTGGCAAGTGGAATCAAGAAAGTTGCATGAGTAAATTGGATACATTTCTCATTCAAAGTTGCCCTATTTATAGAAAAGGTTGCATGTTTTGGAATTGACATCTAACACCCACCTCATGCTTCCATGTCATGGCTTCAACACCTTCTCCTAGCCTAATCCTAGGCATCCTAGGTGCCTTGTGTCACAATCGTAGCGTTTCAATCTCGAGACGGACGATTGTGCGACACTTGTTCTAACTCACGAACAAGTCAGCCGATCAAAATCCAAGAGTTGTGGGTAACGTCGATGTATGTCGTAACCTTCCTTCGCGTTTTAGGGAAATTTTATTTGTAAAACGCAGGAAAGAAAGAAATACATTGAAATAGACGTTACAATAAGCATTAAAGACTGTCAGTTGCAAGGAAAAAGGGTTGCTTGCAAAGAGTACAACTAATGCTTGGGCGGGGATTCAACTGGTATGCCTCCCCTATAGTACATTTTGAACATTTTCTTCTTTGGCAGACTTGCATATGGAAAATGCCGAAACGTCACACCCAAGCTTTATGACCTAGAATGGAAAGCAAATACCTAAACTAGTTATGCAAAGTAAAGATGGGATAAACTGGGGGTAATCGGAGCATATAACCAAAGGTAAACACACTTTGGAAAAATATGTCCGTGACACCTTGCATGCTCTCCACCTCCTACCTAATAATAACAAAAGTTCCTTCTCATGACATGCCCATTTTCTTCTTACCACCAAACTTAATTTCTTGACGACCTTCTTCCCTTAATAAGTTAAGTTCTCATGAACGGTCCAATCATGACACTCCTACAACGACGCACTTTCTATGCTATTTGGAAAATATTACTAAAATGTCATGTTTAACCAAGTCTTGAAATAAAAGTTCCTTCTTGTCTAAATCACCATTGGTTTTTACGAGCTCTATGATCCAACTACAATTTCTAGAAAAACTCGATATATATATATAAATTTAATTAAAGTAAATCCTTAAATTCTTTTAGAGATTGAGGTTTACACGAGTAGGCCCGATGATTTCAGCTTCAATAGTGTATATTTAAGTTGTTACAGTTAAAAAGCTCGTAGTTGGACCTTTCGCTGGGTCAATCGGTCCCTCTATATGGTGACCAATGGTCAACTTGTCACTTTTGTCGGTAATGCTCTTACAATTTCTAGAAAAACTCAATATATATATATACAATCTTCAATCCCTCAAAAAGTGTACTGTGGAAAACGCCTCTTCTTCAAACATCGGATAACTCTTTTCTGCGGTACTCGATCTCCGACTTCTAGATGCAATGGGATGTCCATTCTACACGAGGACATCGTCCAACGCATAATCAAATGCATCAACATGAGCTTCAATAGGTTGGGTCACATCCACGAACCCAAGAGTTAGCCCTTCCCTCAAGGCTTGCTTCAAGACACAGTTGTCGACACACAACCGTCCATTCTTTTCTTCCCATAAAAAGACTTGGGCTTCATACGGAGCTTTTGCAGGTCTAATGAATCCTGCACTCAACAATCTCTTCCACTGTATCCGAAGTTTAGTTAACTCTAACTACGCCACATGACAAGCATTCTTCATAGGCGATTATGACTTGGGTAAACTATCAAGCATCCCATTAGAGTATTTCTTTACGACACACCTTGTGTCTTTGCGAATTGTCTCCCTCGAGCTATCCCCTAACTCAAAGAGGTGGCCTCAAACGTTGTTTCATCTTGAGTGAGGTCCTCTCTTAGTTGCATGGTCGAGATCATTCTCAATCCTTTGGGTTGACGAAGGTTTGTCTGCACAACAGTAGGAGTAGACCCAGTGATCACCAAACATTTGGCTTAAGGCATTAGGATCACTTGATGTTGGAGGAGGGATTCCATTTTGAGTATTACATCAAAGTCATCCATACCTACAACCATGAAGTCTACAAGATCGCTCCATCCTCCCAACTGTATCATCGTTCGATTCACTGATTCGACGACGGATAAAGCTGTAGAATTCACAGCCTTCATTTTTTCTATATCCTTCTTTCAATGAAGGTTCAACTGTCTGGCTTCTGCCGCCATTATGAAATATTGAGTTGCACGAGAGTCAACCATAGTGCTTTTTGCGTGCTTTTGGTTGACCTAGGTGTCTACATATATTAGACCCCCTTTCGTTCGTTTACTTGTCTCCCCCATTTTCTTCTGAAGAGACGATAAAAATCTCATGGCCCCCACTCTAGGATTCTCGACTTCGTCCACTTGGCCAACTTTCTTCTTTGATTGACTCAATTTGTCATCTGAGTCTGAAGCTAAAAAGGCCTGAAAGGCATAAAAGGCCGATTTATTCAGACATTCCTTAGCCCGATATGATCTGTCACATAAGAAGCAACTGAAAGGATGATTCGATGTATTTGAACTATTATGTCTTCACCAAGTGTTCCCCGTGTTGGGTTGGGAAGACTTTTAGTCTCTACTGGGACTTCTGTCTTCACTGACAACTTTGAGAGAATTCAGTCGACTATTTCTATCTTTTTCAGGTGAAGAGCTTTGATCGTCTATTATCTTGAGGGTCACTAGACATATTGAACAAACGTCCAGTTGTTGCACAGGATGATGTGAGGTCTTGAGCTCTCTGTTCATATAGCTTAGTCCTTGCCCACGATTTCAACCCTTCAAAAAAACTAAAGACTTTGTCTTTTCCAGACATATCACATATATCTAACATCTACTCCGCGAATTGTTTCACGTACTTCTGAATGGTGCCACTGTGTTTTAATTCCCGCAGTTTTTGTCGAGCCAAAATTTCAAAATTCTCAGGAAAAAATGTGAGCGGAGTTCTTTCTTTAAGTTGTCCCAAGTGTCTATTATGCAACGTCTTTCTTGAATGTCAACATACTGAGACCTCCACAATAACTTTGCATCTTCAGACAGATGCATGGTCGCCAATGTCACTTTGGCTTTTTCTGTAAAGGTATTTGTGGCCTTGAAGTATTGGTCCATATCAAATATGAAGTTTTCTAACGCCATCGCATCTCTTGCCCCACAGAAGGACTTGGTTTCAGGATTTTTTATCTTGCTAACTGAAATTGCTCCTCCACCTGGAGCTTGGTTTTCTATAGCTCGCATTGTAAGGTTCACCTTCGTTTTCACCTCTACGATTTCGTTCCTCACGACATTGAGGGTAACTCGAAAATCATTTGTTGTGTCATTTATCATTTCCAACATATTCTTATGTGAGTTATCTAGCTCAATAACTCGTTCTTCCATCTAGGCAGCAGAGCCCGATGAACTGTCCCCACGCTCGTAGGTGACATTTCTAGTTCTCACAATTATTGACTCTAGAGTGTCAATTCTAATTAACAAATCTTGTATGGATAATCCATCCAGACAATCGGACACCACATCATCAACATCGACTTTCTTGGAAATTTCATTAAGTTGGGTTTCTAAAGAACGAATGGAATCAGGAACTTCCACCAGGTAGAGCATCTACTCTTCAATTTCTACCAGTCTTTCATTATGGGTCTTGCCAGTCTGTTTCGCAGTCGACATCTTTCTGTCTCAACTGCCAATTAGCAAATTTGGCTCTGATACCACTTGTCATAGTCGTAGCCTTTCAAACTCGGGAGGGACGATTGTGTGGCACTTATTCGAACTCGATGAACAAATCAACCGATCAAAATCTAAAAGTCACGGTCAATCTCAGCGTATGATGTAACATTCCTTCGTGTTCTTAAGAAAATTGTTTATGTAACGCGAGAAAGAAACAAATACATTGAAATTGACGTTGCAATATGCAATTAAGACTGTCATTGCAAGGTTAAAGAGTTTTCTTGCAAAGAGTGCGACACTGCTTGGGTGGGGATTCAACTAGTATGTCTCTCCTATAGTACATTTTTTACTTTTTCAGCCCTGGTAGACTTGCATATGAAAAAGCTGAAATGTCACACTATAGATTTATTACATGAAATGGAAAGCAACTAGATAAACTAAACATAAGACATAAAGATAAGATAAAATGAGGTATTCAGAGCATCGGCCATAGACAAACACGCCTTGGACAAGTATGACCGTGACATCTGGGTGGCGTTCCACCTAGATGTCACGGTCATTCTTGTCCAAGGCGTGTTTGTTTATGGTCGTATGCTCTGAATACCCTCATTTTATCTTATCTTTATGTCTTATATCTAGTTTAGGTAGTTGTCTTTCGTTTTAAGTCATAAAGTTTGGGTGTGACGTTTCGGCATTTTCATATGCAAGCCTACTAGAGCTGAAAATTTTCAAAATGTAGGGCTGGTCGTCGAGCCATGTGCATCTGCCCGTGCACATGAGATGTCTAGGTTGTGCTGGTGCCTAACACCTGTCTGGTGGTGCCTATGAGGTGTGCATCCGTACAAGCACTTGAGACTGTCATGGACATGTGTCGTAACATGCATGCGGGGCTCATGGGCTGCCTTTCGTGGGGACATACCAGTGCCATGGACATGTGTCATGGGCACATGTGGGTTGTCACATGGTTGTGTGGAACTGTCAAACGGGCATGCTTGGCTCCTTCTTGGCTTGGCTTTGGGAGCCTTGTGGCACATTTTGGCATAAAAATTGGGATCATTTCATGGGACGTGACACTACACTCCGTATACATTAGCATGGAATAACATCATAAGATTTATATCCAATTCTATTAGCTTTTGAGATCGGAGTAATGATTAACATAAATAGCCGAGGGCATTCGTGTTTCATAGTCAAAGGTGAAATTCTTAGATTTATGAAAAACGAACAACTGTGAAAGCATTTGCCAATGATGTTTTCATTGATCAAGAATTGAAGTTTAAGGCTCAAAGGCAACCAACTATTATCCTAGTCTCAACCATAAACGATGTTAACCAGGGATTGGCAGATATCGCTTTAAGGACTTCACCAGAACATTATGATAAATCAAAAGTCTTTGCCAAGGGGAGTATAGTTACAAAGCTGAAACTTAAAGGAATTGACAGAAGGGAGCCACGTGGAGTGGAGCTTGCGGGGGTTAGTTTGACTCAACATAGGAAAACTTACCAAGTCCAGACATAGTAAAACTTTAATAGCCCTTTCTTGATTCTATGGGTGGTGGGGCATGGTCATTCTTACTTGGTGGAGCAATTTGTCTAGTTAATTTTGTCAACGAACCAACCCTTAGCCTACTAACTAGCTATGCGAAGGGGACTTTGCAGCCGGTTTCTTAGAGAGACTACGATTGTTTAGGCCAAGGAAGTTTGAGGCACTAACAAGTCTATGATGCCCTTAGATGTTATGGGCCGCACACGTGTTGCACTAATGTATTTAACGAGTATATAGCCTTGGTTGACAAGTTCGAGTAATCTTTGAAATTTCATCCCGATGAAGATAAGCTATTGTAATTGTTGGTCTTTAATGAGGAATTCCCAGTAAGCACGAGTTATCAGCTCTCTTTAACTACGTTTCTGCTTTTTATACTCACGATCTGTTGCTTAGATATTGATACACACTAATAGACTTCTATCAAAGAATATTGAAAGATATTAATAAAATCTATCGGTGTCTATCATTGATAGAATCTAAAATTTTGTTATATTTTGTAAATATTTTGGTTGATTTTGTTACTTTTGAAAATGCTAAGTTTACAAAATTAATATAAACCGTATTTAAAAGTTACACAAATATAAAAAGGTGTCGAACTAAATCTAAATTTTATGATTTTGCTACTTCTGCACAAATAAATTTTTATTAAACTTAGAGGTTCGTCAAAAAAAAATCTAAAACATTTACTTTTGGTGGCTAATCGCATTCAATTAGAGAAAATCCTTGTTTCTTTCTGGTTTTTCTTCTTTTTTTTTTTTTTTTTTTTTTTTTTTGTAGTATTACTTATTTATTTATCATGATAGCCTACAGAGATACCCTACTTAATTTGAAATTTTATTTTAAGCATCAAAATATTTTAAACCTACAAATAGATAATAAAGAACCAACAATGCCTTTTTTCGGTGGAAGAGTGCTTTGAGTTGGAGTTAGCTTTTCTAGAAGGTTTTAAAAGGCCTTTTCAATTCTAAAAAACTTACACCAGAACATGACAATACCATTTTCAACCATTCAGAAAGCTTGCTTTTATAAATTATACCCAACCCAACCCTAACACACACACACACATATATATACTCTCTGTCTAATCATCAAGCTTTGCCTTTTAGTTATAATATGCTCACATATTTACTTTCTAAATTGTTTTCAATATCTGTTTCGTGCATGGTTTGTATAAATAGTTATATAAATTGCTAACTTCAAATTTAAACACACATATATAATCTATATAATTCCAACTTTAGTACACTGTTTTTAATCAATTTAGGGTTAGTTTGGAATTTCTATAGCTTTTATTGATGAATATATTTTAAATTAATAAATAAATAAAATCAACAGTGAGATGAAGTAAACTAAACTTATTATGTTTGATATACTGTTACTAAATTGTTGTGATTAGTAAAAGTAGATGTACCATCGCAATTATTTTTATATTCATATATAGAGTCTAATTACATTGCTGGTAAAATGTTCGTCACTAGAAATTACTTTGTGTCATTTTACCATGATCGATAGCATGGCATGGATTTTAGGATAAATGGGTTTAGCCACTTTTTTTTTCTCACTTTTGCAGTTTATATCTTCTGTTTCATGCTCAACCCTAGGATTGATCATTCTTATGTGAAGTGTCATTCCCTTTCGCCAAAGAGACTTATTTTGTCTAAAAACTTTTATCATAAAGACAATATAACATAATTCTTCAAATATAGCGAATTAGATCAACTTATTTATAAATGTAATAAAATTTTACATTTTATCGACGATAGACCGCAATAGACCTAGATAGTCATATACCACTTTAGTGATAGACATTGATAGATGTCTATTTAGTTCTACTAAGAAAGTAAATTTTTGTTATATTTGTAAATGTATATATATTCTTCTATTTTCTTTTTTTCTTTTCTTTTTTTCTTTTCTTTTTTTGTTATTTAAACCAATTTTTCTAACATTTAACAATCCAAAATTCCTAAACTTGCTTTGGTTCCTAAAAAGGACACCATGTCCAAGAACCATCCAAAACAAGAAGATATAATTAGAAACTAGTACCATCTTTGGAAGGGTTCTAAAATTGTTAAAAATCATATTTGTATGTTTCTATCACTATAAGACACACCGTTTTTAATCACTTAAAATTAATTTAATCTTTAATTTTAAACTTTTAAATGTAATTTTCATATCATCTAATTTAGTTTTGAATGACTAAATGATATAATTCGAAGTTGGATATATTTTCCAAATGAAATCTCTGCCTTCAAAGGTTAAGAGATAGAGTATTTATTAATGCTTCGTAAGTTTGTTATAAAGTAGTTACAAGAAAACTGTTTATCTAACTGTTCTAACTATTAGCTATCTCTACCCTTACCCTGTTCTAACTAACTATAGTTTTCTCTACCCTAATTCTTATTACATCATTCCACCCCATAAGAATGGACTCGTCCCAGAGTGCATCAATTAGCAAATGTGAAGTTTTATGGTGCATGATTGGATGTATACGAATGTTTGATGGCAGGTCTATTTTAAAGGCATTATCTTCATACTTCTCTAGTATAAGAAATGGACCGATCTGTCTATCTTTCAATTTGTTATAGTTGCCAGTAGGAAATCTGTTCTCTAAGGATATCATCACCAAATCTCCTTTAGAAAAATCAGTTTGCCTTCTCTTTTTGTCCACTGATTTTTTGTAGGAGTCTGTAGTTTGCACAAGGTGATCATAACCTTCTTTGTGCAATTTTTCAATGTTTTCTATCATGCTCTCTACTTCTTTATTAAGGTCCACGATCGTAGGAAGTGAAGTAAGGTCGAAAGTTAACCGTGATTGCTTAGTGTATACTACTTTGAAGGGGCATTTTCCTGTTGAACGATTCTTCATATTGTTGAAAGCAAACTCTGCTTGTGCAAGTGTTAGATCCCATTGCTTAGGTTTTGTCCCACTAAGACAACGTAATAAATTGTCTAGGGTTCTGTTGGTTACTTTAGTTTGTCCATCTGTCTGTAGATGAGCTGTAGTGTTGTACTTCAATGTTGTGTCAAACTTTTTCCATAGAGTTCGCCAGAAATGGCTTAAAAACTTAACATCTATGTCGGACACAATAGTTTTAGGTACTCCATGTAGTGATACCACCTCTATAAAGAAGAGGTTGGCTATATAGATTGCATCATTTGTCTTCTTGTAAGCTACGAAGTGTGTTCTCTTGCTAAATTTGTCTACTACCACCATAACTGAATTAAAATACCTTTGGGTTTTGGGTAATCCAACCACAAAGTCAATTAACAAATTTTCCCAAACGGAAGTTGGAATAGGATGTGGGAAATATAGCCCTGCATTTGTGCTTGAGCCTTTAGTTCTTTGGCAAATGGGACACCTCTTCACGAAATTATTTGAATCTCTCCTTAGCTGAGGCTAGTAGTATCTTTTAGAAATAATCTCAACTGTCTTATTCTGCCCAAAGTGTCTATTGAAAAGAGAGACAACGAGTTCACACCAATTTACGTGGAAACCCGAGTACCGGGAGAAAAACCACGATTGTTTGTGTTGTTATTATTTTCTTATGAATAAATCAATAGGTACAAGGGAGAATAAATAGAGTACACAATGGAATAAAAAAGGAAAAGATTTAGGAAAATAAGGAATACATTCTCATAATCTTTCCATAATTATTCTAGGATTCTAACAAGGAAAAAGCCTAGAAAAAAAGGAAAGAATTCCAACAGTGTCCAGCTAAACCACTGGAGTGCGCTTCTTTCAATAAGGCTTCTCGTAGTGAGGTATGAGGAATGCACAATTTTTCACCCTTAAATAGGAAACCTTCAACAATATGGTAATCATCAGCATCTACGTAATTGGAGCATTTGTACCAAATGTTCTCAAAATCAATATCTTCTTCATATAGGTCAGCTAAATGTATAAAGGCTACAATTTCATAAGAGAGAAGTGTAAGCAAGGAGCATCAACTACCTTGTTCTCTTTACCCAACTAATGTTTGATTACAAAATCAAATCTTTGAAGGAAAGAAATCCAGCATGCGTGCATTCTGCTGATATTTTTTTGAGATTGGAGATACTTTAGGAAAAAATGATCGGTTAGATGTACAAACTCTTTAGAGAGTAGGTAGTGTTCCCATTGCTTTAGTGCTCGAACGAGGGCATACAACTCTGGTTCATAAGTGCTCCATGACTGTCTTGAGGAGCTTAGTTTTTCATTGAAGTATTCAATTAGTGTCCTCGCTGAGATAGGACAATCCCAATTCCAGTGCCACAGGCATCCACTGCCACTTCAAATGGTGAAGAGAAGTCTAGCAGTTGAAGAATAGAGCTGGAAATTAACTTCTTCTTGATGTCATCAAAGCTCTCTTGTTGTGTTAGGGTCCACTTAAAGTTTGCCCTCTTTAGTCAGTCAATGAGAGGTTATGCCAAGGAGTTGAAGTTCTTAATAATCTTTCTGTAGATCAAGGAAGCCAAGCCAAGGAAGGCTTGTATCTCTGTAATAGAGATTGGTGTAGGCCAAGTATGGATAACTTCTATTTTCTTTGGCTCCATACTTATGCTTCCTTGTTTAATTATAAAGTCAAGAAAGGCAATCTCTCTCCTTAAAAACATGCACTTCTTCGGGTTGATGTATAATTTTGTTTCTGTTTAAACTTGAAACAACTTTCTTAAGTGTAGTATATGCTCAACGCAATTGGTGCTATACACAAGTATGTCATCGAAATAGACAACTACATATCTGTTAAGGAAGAGGTGAAGTACCTGAGTCGTCAATCTCATGAAGGTACTAGGAGCATTAGGTAACCCAAAGGGCATGACCATCCATTCAAATAAGCCTTCATTGGAAATGTTGTATTCTACTCATCTCCGAGCCTAATACGTATTTGGTGGTAACCACTATTTAAATCAATCTTTGAAAAAATGATGGTTTTGCCAAGTTGGTCTAAGAGATCATCAATGCCTGGGAAGGGAAAATGATACTTCATCATGATTCTATTTATTGCTCTAATGTCTACACACATCCTCCAGCTACCGTCTTTCTTTGGAGTAAGTAGCTCAGGTATAGCACAAGGACTCAAACTCGGTTTTGATGTGTCCCTTTCTAAGTAGTTCTACAATATGATCATGGAGAATTTGGTACTCTTGGGGACTCATTCTATAATGAGTTAGGTTCGGCAATGATGCTCCTAGAACAATGTCTATGTGATGTTGTACATTTCGAAGGGGTGGAAGTCCCTCAAGTTCTTTATTCAAATGAGAGAACTCATCAAATAGTTGTTGTAATTTTGGGTTCCACAACCTCATATTGTTCTTCCTTAGGCTTTTCAACAATAATCAGCCTTAGGAGGTCTTGTTCCTTTTCTTAAGTAGTTTCTTCTCATTGACAGTGATGAATAATTGTTTTCCATGTCTTGTTCCTTCACTATTCCTCCTTGCTAATGGCATTAGAACTACCCTTTTTCCCATCCATTGAAACTCATAAGTATTTTCTCTCCCCTTATGCAAGGTTCGAGTGTCAGATTGCCATGGTCTTCCTAACAGCAGGTGACACACATCCATTTCAATGATATTGCAAACAATTTTGGTCCTTATACCCACTTCCAATGGAAAGAGGGACTGTATAGATTTCGTTAACCATGGCCTCTCCTCCTTTCCTCATCCAACCTATCTTGTAAGGATTTGGATGAGTTTCTGCCTTTAGATTCAACACGGTTACTAACTCCTTTGCCACAAAGTTTTCACTATTATCGTTGTCTATTATCACATCACATACCCTTCCATTTATAGTACATCTTGTCTTGAAGAGGCTATGGCACTGTGGATTCTTCTCTTCTTTAGGAGCAATGAGTACTCATTGGATGACACAAGAGACTCTGTCTCCATCATCCGCCTCAATTAGCTTAGCTTTTTCCTCTGCTTCTTTGCTACTTTCACCTATCGAATCCCATTCTTCCTCAGTTAATGCTACAGTTTTTTGTTGGGGGCAAGTATTGGAAAGGTGACCAGTTTAGCCACATCAAAAGCACATCCCCAACGATGGTTATGTATAATTATTCTGATTGTTGTTCCTGTACACGGGCTCCTTCTTCTTCTCATTAACTGCCTCCTGATTGTCAACCTCCTTCCCTTTTCCTCTTGCTGAGGTTGAAGGTTGGTCATTTGTCTTAGCAGGATAGTTGTTCTTTCTTGTTAAGGTTGCCTCCCCTGTTGATCTCCTATTCAGGTTCTTAGTTCTAATGGCTATCATCTCTTCCACTGTTTCTGCAAAAGAAATTGCTTCAGATAGAAAACGAAATGGTTGCAGCTTTACCTTCTCCTTGATATCAAATCAATGGCCTCCCACAAATCTTGCAATTTGTTGCTATTCATTTTCACTCAGATTTTTTCTTGCATTAAAGCGATGATACTCTTCAATATATTCAGCTACTATTTGAGTACCCTGGTGGCAGTTTTGGTACTGACTGTATAAGGTTTGTTCATAATTTGGGGGTAGAAATCATGTCTTCAATAGTTTTTTCACTTTCTCCCAAGAATGAATGGGTTGCTTCCCACACCTTTGCCTATTAATCTCTAGTTGATCCCACCATGCCGAAGCACCAGCTCGAAGTTTTAAGGCTACGAAATGGACTTTCTTACATTCAAACGCATCCATGTAGTTAAAGAAGTTCTCGATGTTCTTTACCCAATACAAGAATGATTCTATGTTTCATTTGCCATTGTACATTGGGAGATCGATTTTCATTTTGTAGTCATGGTGTTCTTCTCTTCTTGCTTCACATCTTCTATTATTTTGTCTCGCCCTCATTTCGTCATTAAAGTTCCAGATATTTCCTTGCTCGTCACCACTCGAGAAGTCATCTTCTTGAATTTCTTGTCATGCTTCTTGGTCTTCTTGAAATCGTCTTCAAAGTGGTGCGGCGGGGCTTCACCGGGTCTCCTTTTATGGAAGCCTCTTGGATTGTTGAAATTCCTGAGTTTCCCCCTTGCTCGCCAACCTCTTCTGTCACCAAAATGGTGATTGTTCAAAAGGTTTACTTCAATCTGCGGCAGCGCTGGCAGTTCTTCCATTCTTCGATTCAATAAATCCACATTTTACATCAGTTTATCAAACTTGTTATGAAGATCTCCCAAGGATCCTTCGACGGCCAGCAAGCGAATCATTGATGTCTTTGGAGAGAGGGCAACAATTTCCTCCACTTCTTCTTGCACAGAGTCGTCCCCCGCGGCTGGGTTTATCACTCTCTGGCCAACCATTCATCTTAAGAATCGAGGCTACTCTGATACCACTTTGATTTAATTTAAAGTTGGATATATTTTCCAAATGAAATCTCTGCCATCAAAAGCTAAGAGATTGGGTACTTATTAATGCTTTGTAAGTTTGTTACAAAGTAGTTACAAGAAAACGGCTAAGTATCTAACTGTTCTAACTAACTTTAGCTATCTCTACCCTTAACTATTCTAACTATAGCTTTCTCTACCCTTATTCTTATTCCATCAATAAAGGCATGTTTTTAGAGTAATTTTGAAAATAACAAAAGTGATTCTACATCTGAATTTTTGTCGTCATCATGAATCCTCGACCAATTGAACTTTGACAAGGCACACCTGTAAATTATCATTTATCCTCAGCTTTCATCCATCTTGACAAAATTGACCGAACAAATGAAGAACCCAAACATGTCAGGTTTCGTTAGGTTTGTTGATGAAGGAAAAAAAACAATGACGTTTAAGAGCAACTACTCATCAATTATGCACAAAGTAAAGAATCTGCAGAGTATAAACAATTAATTAAAAGAAACTAAATAAACAATCAAAGAAAAAGAGAACATTCTATTTCATATGGGCCTACTGCCAATTGGGAACAAACTTGCTACATGACAACAAAAGGGTCCCAATATAAACTTTTTCTTGTCCCCCAAAAGTCAAAAGGTTGAAGGTAGGTTTGGATCTTTCCTTTGCATCATTTTCCCACTTTCTTAGGCTTAGTCTCCCATCGTTAATATTAAAAGGGGTCAAAACAGACCTTGTCTTCCCAATTTTTTGTGAGAAAATGGAATGAGAGAGAATCAATATGGTCGCGACAATTGTCACTACATGGTAGCTCCTTTACAATGTCCTCTTCTGTCCTCTTTTGTTTGCTTCCACTTGTGATTTTCCTCCTCACAATTTAAGACCCAACTTCTCTTTTCCAAAGGAATATAAATAACACTTCTCAGTTCTCAGTTTCATAACTTTTGTAGGAAACCCACATGTTCAAGGAAAATACTACTATGATGATGGACTCTAATCCACCACTATTCGATCAATACGAGTTCCTTTTGCAATCCACAGCTCATTTACAACCATTTAACAATGGAAATCTACCAACTAACTCTGTCATGGAGGAATGTCAGCTTCCTCTTATTGATCTTAAAGGTTTGAAAAGTAGCGATGAAAAGGAGAGGGTAGCTTGTAGAAGAGAGATTTTTGAAGCATCAGAAGAATGGGGATTCTTCCAAGTGATAAACCATGGGATACACACAGAGCTACTGAACAGAATGAACAAAGAACAAATAAAGTTGTTTGGGGTACCCTTTGAGAAAAAATTTACAAGTGGGATTTTGGATAATTCTTACAGATGGGGAACACCCACTGCAACCCACCCAAACCAGTTCTCTTGGTCTGAAGCTTTTCACATTCCCCTCACAAAGGTCTCTGAAGCTGCCTGCTATGGCGACTTCATTTACTTAAGGTATCAATTCTATCTATCAACATTCATCCAGCTATATACTTCTCTTAAGCATTATCATTATTACATTGTTAGTTTCAATACTTAAGAACACTGTGCCTATATCAAACTATATGGCCTTTTAGACTTGAAAAAGTTTTAGATTAATCAGACTATGCTTTTACTTGTTAATAATATCACATTTACAGAAGTTACCTAATCATCATATCCCATTCATATTTTAGTTTAAAGTTTTAGGAACATGATTGAATGATTTTATAAAGTTCGATTTAAAATCTAATTGTTCAAAGACATCTAGCGAACTTGAAGAGTCTAGCTCTTGTAGACATTTTCACAAACAGTTAGAGCGCAAAAGGTAACGACACTTCATTCTTCCGCAGATATACTAAATTAGCAAACAATAAGAAAAGCCCATTAATGAATTGACTGACCTTACATCATGGAACGGCAGGGAAGTGATGGAGGAAGTGGCAAGCGCGATGTCGAAGGTAGCAAGAAAATTGGCAGGAGTTTTAGTGGAGAGTATGGGGCAGAGGAAGGAATTATTAGAGGATATTTGCGACGAAAGCACATGCTTCCTCCGGTTGAATCACTACCCAATTTGTCCATTTTCCGGCGAAGTTTCAGGGCTGGTGCCACACACGGACAGCGATTTTCTTACAATACTTCATCAAGATTCCGGCGGTGGTCTTCAGGTGATGAAAGGATCGCAATGGTTAGCTGTGAAACCCAATCCACAAGCCCTTGTTGTCAACATTGGAGACCTTCTTCAGGTAAACACTCCAACTCCAATTTCTTTTCATCCAATCATTTACCATTCACTCTTTTTTCAGTTTCCATATTACCTAATCTATTGACATTAATATTGAGAAATTCTTTATGAATATTGTATAAACAAATTTACCTTAAAAAAAAATTAAGATAGATTTTAGTGATCAAAAGTCTATGACTTGAACACTTGAATGTGGTGGACCAAATTTTTAACATATTCTCTAGAACAACACAAAGTATTTTATGTTAAATATGTGTCAAGTGAACATACTTCAAACATACGAATTTATGAACAGCTAAGAAATCTGTATTTTGAATTTCATCTTTTCAATATATATCTTCATTTCAATTATGCAATCTAAGATAGTATAACTATTTATTATTACGATAGTCATTATTACCAATACCCCAAAGTGAACACTTTGGAGAAAAGAAAGAATGAACATCTCAACCTCTTACCACTAGAGAATATAAAATAATGAATAAATCAATGAGAGGATATAAATAGAAATGAATCATTTAATACACGAAATCCAATTATGAATTTAAATAAAAAGAAAAACCATCTGACTTCTTTTTTTTCTACTTAATAACAAGGAAGTGACTTTCTACTTACCAATTCCTAAGTTTGAGATTATTTGTATTAGAGTCATCTAAATTGACTTTAAAATACTTTTAAAAGAACTCATTTTTTTATATATAAAAATATATTTTAAAACTATTTTTAAAAAGTCAATTTTTTTAAATAGCACTTGAAAATGAATTTCAATAAACAGATTTTAAAATGTTATATATTTAATCCAAAAGTTTTTTAATTTCAGTTTAGTCCATAATTTTCTTGATATTATCCTAATTAAAGATTCAGAAGATCAAATTTTATGGATTTAAAGTAGAGATATATACAATGCTTTGAATCCAATTAGTAAGTATGAAATTATAAAATTGTACTTGCTATATCAAAATTTCTAAATCAAAATTTCTAAATTTGTAATACTTTTATCCAATCAAGGGGACTCAAAAAATAAAAATAAAAAAAAAATGAACATCCAACCTATAGAAAAATGTTATGATTCAACTTAATTAAACTGTCGGCACAAATTTGCAAAAGTTCAGTCTAATAATTATTATTTATTATTATCTTTTTTTATTGTTATTTAATTTGTCTGGTATTTGAAAAGGACACGTCTTTCTCCATCAAAGTATGTATCAATTTTCAATTCTATTTTTTTATATTTCAAAAGTTTTATTTTGTCTCCATTGTTATAAGTTTTTTTAAATCAAACAATATAGTCAATAATAATCATTGATAGTGTTGTTACAAAGAACCCAATATATATCTTTTTAGTATAATGGTACCACCTAATGGGTTTTCCAATTAAATAAGAGTTGATTTAGTGAGGTTGGACATCAACTTATAATATTATACCATAAAAATACATTGGTAGGGAATAAATTATAATAAAATATTTCTTTTGAAAAAAAAAAAGAACTTTAAACTTCTTTCTATCTATATGTCCATCTCTCTGAATATATACAAAAAGTTGGACTTCAACATTTTGAAGTCAGTATATAATTTGGCTAGCTAACATTTTCTTTTTAATACTTCTGATAATGATTTAGTCCAATAATTTGGTACCTAATATTAAATCCATTGCAATCAATACTCAAATAATTAAACCACCTTTTTGTTTTGGACTATAGGTTTTCTTACTTCATTCATTTGCAATATTCCATTCCTTTTTTAAGGCTGTTTTTTCCATAGAATATTTGGGTGAAAATGCTATCTCAACTAATCAATCACTATACTTCTCAAAATACATGCAACACATCATAACAAATAAAAGTATCAGAACCAAAATAAATTATTATAAGAGCAAAAAAATGTCATTCATAATGTTTTAGAATTATACAATTTGGTCGACTTTCATTATATATATCTTTGCCCCCTCCTTATGGAAGTTCTTGACCCATATATGTGTGATATCTCTCAACTGATTCCCTTGGTTAGTCCACCCGGGTTGGATCTACTGGAACAGAACCTTCATCTAAACCAACCTATTATTACAACATAAACTAACTTTAGTTATTTTCTCATTGTTTTCATCTTTATTTTATTTCTGGTTGAAATATATAAATCTGGGAATGCAGAAAGAAATGTTGAAGAATATGATAGAGCATCATTAACTTAATGATTTTTTCTTCAAAGCTGAGTGAGACTAGATTTTGGAATCAAACCACAATATATTCTAGTCTCACATAACTACATCATTGAAGACATTTGCAATATATTAAACATACCATACATAGGGTGGTGTCTAAAAATGGTGCAAAAGCTTTTTTTTTTTTTTTTCTTTTTTTTTTTTCTAGACCTTAACTCAGAGATCCTTCAAATGTAATGTATGGGATTGAATCTTTGACCTCTTAGGTTAAAAACATATACCTTTAGACCAGTTGAGTTATGTTAAGAATGGCAAAAAACTAGTTCCATATAAAACACAGTAAAAAGAGCCTCTAAGATCTGATTCGCATATCCTACAAATTTCAAACAAAAACAAGCTTCACAACCCCACTGTGTTCCTCATCCCAAAAGAAAATCATCCTCAAACTCAAACAGGAAAATTCCTTAGACAGTAGGATGAGTTTTGGGATTCCTTTCAAAAAGTATTTTTCCTTTTTAAGAGAAATGTTTATTTAACTAATACATCATCTTATTTGATGTTAGTATTTATCAAACTAGTTTTGATTGCCAAATATTATAAGAAGTACAAAAGATCACGGACTAATAAGTTAAGCTGCAGGCCTGGAGCAATGATACGTACAAGAGTGCAAAGCATAGGGTCGTGGCTAACCCGATGAGGGAAAGATATTCGATAGCATACTTCCTCTGCCCTTCTTATCACTCTCAAATTGGGAGTTGCAGAGAGCCTTCACCTTATAGACACTTCACGTTTGCTGAGTACAGAAAACAAGTCAGAGATGATGTGGAAAAAACTGGCTACAAAATAGGACTTTCAAATTTTCGGCTTTAAATCACAGCAATAACAAATAAAAGAACTACTATACGGAAGACCATTACTATAGCAAATACCAATTCAACTGAAGCACATATAGAATGAAATTATAGTTGCGTCGACAACTCAATGTTACATAAAGCAAAAAAGTCTTTGAAGAAATCTAATGTGCACAAAACTGTTCCTGGTTTAACCTTGACTCAAATAGCTACTGATACAGGATATATATCTAATTTCACTGCGTAAAATTCCCAGAAAGAATTCTGACCATGTCAAGAACATGTTCCATAAGCTTAAAAACATAGCTACAATTATATATATATATAATATTATATATATATATATATATATAATATATATATATATATATATATGTTTTTAAAGAAAACAAGAAATATAAAGTCAATAAGCTTATGTATGCTTAAAAAGAATATTCAATGCATTTCACTTCAAAATTGATGAAGTTTTCCTTATACTACTAATTTGATCCTACTATGTTTACAAGTGTTTGGCAACCGTGATTAACAAAACATTCAACTGAGACTAAAGACAAGACCCTCAATCAATAGCCATGTCCATAGGTCGTGGCTTTCTATAGTTTTGGCTAAAGAAGCAGACATATATTGCACCTTTTTGGCCTATAAAATCCACATTTCTTATCATTTTTATACCAACAAGAAATATAAAGTCAATAGGCTTAAGTATGCTTTAAAAAATTATATTTGATGCAAAGAAATATAAAGTCAATAGGCTTAAGTATGCTTAAAAAAATATATTTGATGCATTTCAATTTTAAAATTTATTAATTTTAGTAGTTTACCTCATGATTCTATTTTGTATGTTTATTATGTTTACCAATTGTGTGACATATAACTAACAAAAGTTGGGTTCATATTTAATTTGCACACCTAATGTATGACATGTACCTGTTGTGCTAACATGTGCCAACTTAAATGTTCCTTTTTTCTTCTTTTTTTTGATATCCGTGAGTGTCCAAGCCATCTTACACACACCTCGACTAATCTCACGGGACACATTCGGATGTCAAGGAAATTCGTAAGAAATTAATTCTTAGGTAGGTGGCCACAATGGATTGAACCCATGACCTTTTAGTTATTTGAAACTATGTCTCTCTTTTTACCACTAGGTCAACCCATGATGATTCTATCCGAAATATTTCAAACACAAATCCATTGCTCAACTTGAAGTGTGCACACTTTGTAGAATTTAACCATTCAACCATGAGTTATTATGTGTACCTTGTCTCCCTATGATAACCAGCCTCACTCCCCTTTCCTCTCCGGTCTTTGGAAGATCAAACTTCAGTCACAGATGTGCTGTTTTTAAAGAAAAAAATCATAATTGTTAAAAATAATTGTACGGAGGGTATTTGTGTAATCTTTATATTTGGGTTTATGTCCTGGTTTATTGTATTCATGTATTTATTATACTCATGTGAGTAATTCTCTCACGGCTAAATTCAACGTTGTTTTCTCATACTAGAAGTTTTAGTCCAAGTGAAAGTTTGTAGGAATTTATGTCTTAAAACTCGTAGTTTGTAGTTAAAATTATATTTTATTCAATAAAGTTGTTATTGAGAACTTATCAGTGAAAATTGAATGTTATAATCTTGAATCCAATAAACTAAGGTCCCGAGGCTATCTAGTGTAAACTTGAACTTGAGACATACATGTGGATCAAGTTCGAGTATATAGCCCAAACGGTCTACAGTGTATGAATAAAGTTAGATACCTTATTCAGGAGACACTATAAATGTTGTCCGCTTTGTAGTTAGTAGAAACAATGTGATCCTAAATCATTCATGTAAAAACATGAAAATGGGGACATCCTATGTAAAGAGTTTACATAAGACTAGAATCATGAAATAGTTAATTTTAAGTTATAACAATGTTGATTATATAAAACTGACTATTTCGATTATTGATGACCTAAGGTAACTTAGTCTTAATCTTGAACTAACTATGAACTTTTGTTCAAATGGAATTATCCTTAAAAATCTGCAAAGGTGAGGACAGCTCAACAACGCTGGCTCGATAAGCCTTCCATTTCAAGGGTAAGACCAGGTGAAGGACTAGAGACATAGGGTGCAAGATGGAATTTCCTCCTACCCACTTTAGGGTTAGTAGATAGGTTGTTCTCTTAAAGACTGAATCCAAATCTTGAACAAGGGGCCCCACCCTCTCATTGGCCCTAGAGGGATTCGATTTACAGTTTAAACCATAAACCAATAGTACAATAATGGATCAGTGGGATTTAAGGAGCAAGATGTAGTCTCGAGAGTAAATCAATATTTTAACCAGTCGAAGTTATGAACTATTTGTAAATGATTAACTTACTGATCATGGTTATATCTATAGGGAGGAGAGTGCAACTATAGAACTTTAGTGGAATGACCCGTTAGTTAACGAATGTTGATTAGCTCGATCTAAAAAAGTTTAATCAGTTAATCTCGGATCGCTGGAACTCATGATCTATAGGTCCATTAAGTTCCCCTATTAGCTTATATGGAAGAAACTGATAGACCTCCAACACTATATCAAAATAGTAGGAGAGGGAAGAAGGGTAGTGGCACGGCACGTGTGTAGAGTGACACGTGTGAGTTAGGTTAGTATAAATAAAGACCAAATGTGGGGCGGGAAAGTTAGTTAGAAACTTTGAAGGAGTAGGTCTTCTTCCTTGAGAGATAGGATAACAGGAGAGATAGGATAACAGGAGAGAGTTTTCAGTTTTAGTGTGTGATCGCATTAGTGTGTGTAACCTAGATTCAGTTTGAATCTATTATCAATAAAAGTAGAATTTTATTCTCTTAGTTTCTGGATTCCATCAGAAACTTAGAACAATATGATAGAATAATTCAAATTAGGTCAAGAGAGAGAAACTAACGAATATATGTGATATAACCGTCGGTTATCAGTTTGAGATAGAACCTTATGTTTAAATATGATTTAAATATTTAAAATATGAATACGAATTCATATTCGAAAGCTTGGAATTGATGGAAATGGTCAAAGTTGTAAAAAGTTGAAATGTTGACTTTTGACTTTGATAAGTCAAACTTTGATCGGCTTTACATTCAAATGTGATTTGAATTTCGAAAAAATGAAAGCAGATTCATGCTAGTGAGGTTGGAACTTTTTCAGGAGGATACTCAGGTACGATCATCATCTTCCCACCACTCTTCAAACTCAACCAAATAGCTTTCAAATTAAGTTTTCTTTCTTCGCTCTAATGACTAGTAATCTTCTCTTTCTGCCCATCTTTGTTGAGAATCCTTGATCATTTGTCTTATTTCTCTAATTTCTATATGTATCTCTCAGAATACGTTAATTCCATTATCAAGATCCATTACTAAAATTGAAGTTCCAAGATGAATGGCTCTGAAACAAATTTGTTAGGATATTGTTAGATACCTAGATTAATATAGGGTAGGGGTATAAAGGTAATTAGATTTGTTGGTAGTTAGTTGGTTATAAATAGGAAGTTGGGGAGGGAAGAAAGGGGAAAGAATTTTGGTGAGATATTGGGCTGCAACATTCCTTGAAAGAGAGGAAGGGCAGAGGGTTAGGGTTCTTTTACTTGTTTGTTCGTTTACTTCTTTCATATTGTAATTTCTGTTTGAGATATCAATAAAATAGAATCACTATATCGGTGTTCTATCAGATACTTCCTAACAAGAACAAGATCTTAATTTATCTTTGTGATGTGTGTAAGCTTGAACAATTTGATTTTTGGCAGAGAGACTACCAGACTATTTTTCTTGATAATATTGGTGAATGTTTAAGTGTTTTTTCCTTTCTCAAAATGCATTTGGTAAATTTGAACATTTTAAATGCTTGTCAAGGCAAGTCCTTCTGAAATTAAAGGGAGCTGGGAGTTTTATGAAAAAAAAATGGTAGTTAGAAAGAAGATAAAGAAGATCGCCCCAGTTTTGGTTTTGCTACAAGTATCAAAAGTAAAGTTATATTCCAAATTCCTCAATTGAGAAGATATTTTGCTCTTTTGTTGCTTATGAACCTTTTGTAAAAAAATTTATGGATCTCATTTGAATATGGACTGTATGATCATAAAGAAACGATATATTTGACTGGAACTTTTTGTTTTATCAAAGTTCATTGTGGAGCCTTGATCGTTTGGAGGTAATTAAGTTTAGCAAGACGATTTCCAGCAGTCAATATGACTTGCGAAAGAAGAAGATGTTTAGCTGTTTATCAGAAAGTAGCTTCCTGGAACTTTTGTCTCAAGTAATTTTGAAGGTTAAAGAAGTCGGTGAATTTTAGATTCCTTTAGGGCTTTAGTAATAATAGAAAGAAAGGGTTATAATTGATCAAAGATAGTGGCCGCTGACTCCTGTTGGAAAGTTTTTGAGTTATTTCCTTCCTCTAAATAAAAGTTGTGGATCTTTGTTTGGAATTTCGTTTTTGGTCATTGTTTATCCCCTTCAATCTGCTCTTATGCTCTCCCACTAGTGACTCCTTATAGCTCCTATTTGCTTTTTCTCAACTGTTTTGTATTATTGTCAGAATTGTGCTTGGGAAGATTCCAGAGATATTTTCAGTGCAAGCTTCTTAGCATAAGTCCCTAGTGGAGTCACCACTTTTCAGCCTCCTTGTGGTGTTCTTTCTCCGAGGATCTCAAGTTTGTCTCGGTGCGAGTTTTTGGTCGCCTTTTATTTAGAAGGATGATTATTCTTGTATTTATATTTGTATTTCTCTGTACTTCTTTTTCTTTGTTTTGCCTTTGGACAATACTCCTTTGTTATGGGTTTTAGCTTGGTTGGATATGATGAGGGTGCTATGGGGGTGTCAACCTAGTTGAGATGCCTAGGTGCACCCCATGTTCCATGGTTACATGCTCATTGTATAATTCTCTTGTACTATGAGCTTTTGTCTCATTATTATTATATTTATATTAATAAAGAGGCTGTCTCCTTTTCAAAAAAAAAATGCTTGTCAAGGCAACCAGGTCTAAATCTTTGTGATATGTGTAAGCAGTAAACAACTCTTGAAAGTGTTACACCCAAAATAACTAAAAGCAAAAGAGTGAAAGTACCTCAAATCCATCATCCTTGTCGGCCCATTATCAAGGATCAAAAAACATCTTGGGATATCTACTCTTTCTTGAAACATCACTGTAATAGGTTTATCTGTTTTATTTAGCCAAGGAATATTGCAACCTTATCTCTCAGGCTGCTCTTCTTCTTCATTACTGAGACTACTTCTCCAACATTATCATTATGCCTTTGATTTTGACTCTTTAAGTCACAAGAAAATTGTACATCTTTTGTAAGAAACTTGGATTGCTCAATCTCTACAGACTTCTTAAGCAAAGGACCCAAAAACAAATTCAGCATGTCCTTCGCAGGATCTCCCATTGTGCTGACACTTCTATCAACCTTTTCACCATCTGAAATTGCAGTTGAATCATGAGGAATTGAGGTTTTAAGAACCAGTGCACTCTGCTTGCTATCATTATTAGTAATAAAAGATCCTTCAGCTTGATTCCTAGTGTAGCTTGTTCTTTGATTTATTCTACTAGATTCACGTTCTGCATATATTTTGTGCCTATTATCCCTATCCTTGTCAGCTTCAACATACTGCATGCAAATGAAAATAATTATGTTCCTAAAACTGAATAGTAGATGAATTAAAAGCATAAATAGTTAAAATAAGCAAACCCACCAAACATTCAACCTATGAAGCACAAATACTTCATGTGAGGTAGACAATTGGTATCAGATACAAGATACCAATACTCCCAACTACGTATCTAATACGCGAAGTTGGCAAATCTGTTTTTTTTTTCTTTTTTTTAATATCAAACACACGAGTCCCCTTCTAGATACATGAAGGGGGCACTCTAGACCTTTCCAAAATAAATAAATAAAAGCTCATCTAATCTTTCCCAATCCAAAATTAATCAGTTTATTTTAAAAGCCCACTGCCCCTAGTCAAAACTTAAAAATAATAATAATAAATAAAATAAAATAAACCCTAGAATCATCTAATCATGATTAAGTCCCCACAAAGCCGGGCAAAAAATAACCCACTTGAATATCTTCAACAATTCAACAAAGTTCTTCATTTATCTTTGTACTTCTCCCTCCAATCTTCTTCTTCTTTGATCTATCTAACTCCAATGCGCCACCAACCTTTTTTCTATGGTAATATATCAACCTTTTCTATGGTAATCTATCAACTATAATATTTCAATATCTCTGATGTTGCTTTTTGTATAGTATTTTGACATTTGTATTGTATATTGTACTATTGTCATTAACTTGACATTTTATGATTTTTAGTGGGTTACATTTAGTATCTTTATGTTAAATTTACATATCCTAGAATCTATAAATCAAAAAGAAAAAGAAAAAAGAAAAGTTATCATCAATGCATCTGTGTCCTAGCTTTTTCAAAATTGGTACTCATATCCATATTCTATATTTGTATTTGTGTTTGTGCTTCATAGCATTCAACTATCCGTCAATCTCTAAAGCATACCAATAATGTTAGGAATAACATAAATTGATTACTACTTCCTAGAATCGTCAGAAAATAAAATGTAGTTTTCTTATGTAGTAGAGGGCAAACAACCTCTTTTGCAATGACCAGTAGATCTTCCACTGTCAGTTCAATATCATCATCATCCGGAGGTTGAACTTGGATATCCAAATTGCTTGTGGAGCCCGAGTTTCTAGGTCTTTTTCTTTTTTCCAAAGCAGAGCTCAAAGGCTTCCTTCTAACTCTATTTGATTTCTTAGCTGGGACTGCCTCAGGGTCGTGACCATCCTTAGCCTCATCAATTTGACTTGATTTTAGTTTTCTTCCCTTCCTTTTCTTAGATTCACATTCCAGAACGCACGAATCATCCATCAAAACTTCTTTCTGTTGATGCAACACTAATTTTGGATGACACCTAACCGAATTTGCTTCCTTGGCTAGGGATGCTTGAGAGTCAAGTTCTTCCTCTAGACCCTTCTCGTTGTTCTCTGCATCATTAGTTCTCTGTACTTGGTCGTCAGCACGGACTCCCAGCATCCACTGCGGTAAACGACGCCCAGTTCCTCCACCAGAAGTAACTCCCACCATCTGTGTTTACCTGATATTATCCTGAACCACGAATACAGCCACTTTGATGCAATATACATAACTAAGGAAGAACTTCAAACATTAAAGTATCCACGAAACCACTCCGAACCGGGAAATATATCAACCGTAACATCATTAAATCTTCAAGAGGTTGAGAAATTGCAGGGGTAAGGACGAAACGTACGTAATCGCAATCATCCCAAGTCTCTATACTCGGTTCTAAATACAAAAGAATTATGCAATTCCATGGTTCCTTACATGAAAACTCGAGGATCAGGTATTGCAAAAAGGAAATAACTTTTACGTCCGTTACAATTTCAGTTCAATTTTCACGAATTGGAATTCAATCTTATTGGAGACCTAACTTATTATCGGAAGTGGAAAAGAGAATTGAAACCGACCTGCAGAATTTGACGACATTCGCCGGCCGATCTTGGAGATCCGTTTCAGAAATGGCGACTGATAACACCGAACAACGATTCACAACTAATCGCTGCCCCTTGGCGATGCTGAGAAGCCCGAAACCATATTCCAAATCTTATAAATAAAAAAGTTCCGGCTTGAAAGCATAATATTACACTGTTATTATTATAGTTTGTTTTTGAATTGCATAATAGTTTATTATTTATTATAATCTGTGTTTGTATCCATATTATTATAATATATGTTTACGTAAACATTTTTATAGTTATTAGTTTGTGTTCGGTAACCTACGTTTGGAATGAAAACTATTATAATTTGGTTTTTCACTGCTCTTTTTTGGCCTTCGTATATACTATATTCGAAACTAGATTTTTCACTTTTCTTTCTTTGGCATACATATATATATATATATAAAACATGAAATACACATTTTCTTAAATTGATTTCATTAAATTTGGTTAACTAAGATTTTCATTTAATAAATTTAGTTTTAATTTATGTTTTTCAATACTCTTTTTTGGAATACATATATGGTACCTGAAATACACATTTTTCTTAAATTGATTTCATTAAATCTAGTTAACTATAATGTTCATTTAATAAATTTAGCTTTAATCTGGATTTTTTACTACTCTTTTTTGTCATACATATATATGGCAGTACATTAAGATGTTCATTTGATAAATTTATGGTTAATCTTTACAAAGTAATTTTTGCATATCTTTAGGTCATTGTGTTTGAAATTAGTTTACGCACACATCCCTACAATTTGGCTACGAACTTACAAGGGGAAAAAAACATTTTCAATATGTTCTTAGCTAAATATAAATTCATTAAAGTAGATAAGATTTCTAAAAAAGTTGATACAATACATTAGTACATAAAAAGAATTCATCAAGTTCAATAACCACCTAGACAAAAAAGAAAGAAATATAATTGACAACCGGTCAAATGTTATCTTCAACAGAATAGTGCAACACTTCAATTTGAGCTTCGTGAGTATTGACAGGAATCCCTCTCTGTCATCCACATTGTGGAATATGATAAGCATAAGCTTCACCTTCTCTCAGCTACTTGGTTCAGGGATATCTTGCAGTTGTTTAACGTTCCTCACATAGTACGACATCTGTTGCACGCCTTTTCTTTTAGTCAAGCTGCAATTGCTTTCAACTAACCATTTGCAAATTTCATTGCATTCCTAATGACCTCCGCTGTTTTAGACAGTTGGCTTCCTTGTTTCCTCTTGCTTCCACTCAAAGCATTTCTTCCTTCACTTGATCGACATGCTCGTGTTTCCAACAACTCATCAGGTGAAATATCCAATCCCTTACTATACATCATCGAGATCTTTGAATCATGTGAATCATCAAGGGAAACACCATTAAAGTCGCTACATCAGTAAATGTCTCTAATTGTGCTTTCATAGTCTGGTATTTGCCAAACACATAGGATAGATCATCATACCAAGGAAACAATTTGTTTTTTAGGCCCTTTGCTATAGAATGACTTTGTGCAAATATTTTAATAGATTAGTCGTTGATTAGGATTATAAATGTAGAACGTTGTACATAAAATGCATACCTTCACACAACTGTTGAACAACTCCCGCTCTGCAATAATACATTGGTATTCTTCATGGAAGCCATTACACGATGACCTTCACATTTCTACGATCGCTTAATAGGTTTTTTAAGGGATTTGACCCGACAATCTATGGTCGACAATCCTTGGATATTAGTTCGTTTGACAACTTCTTTGCCATCATCCGCTGCAATTGTACCAAGTATCTGAGTCGAAAAATCTCGTTATCTGATCTCCACCCACTAGATGAAACCATCTCCATTGGCCAAACACTCCACCAGTTTGACTTATTCCTCTCTAGTCCAAATGTGCTTGGGTGCTATTGGAGAACTTGTGATTCTAGTGTACATACATACACACATTAATAAAGCGCGTAACATAAAGGTGATAGTATGTAACATAATAAATTATACACAGTTAAATTTATCATTTAGTGTGAAGGGATAAAAGCCCTGTGGCAGCGGAATAATTTAAAGAACTGTTTCTCAAATTAATTTAGAAATCTTAAAATATCGGTACATTGACAAATTTTTAGAATCAAAATTCTAAATAAATTATAAGCATGCTTTTAAAGAATAAGACACAATAACTTACTTTCGAGAAGATCTCTGAATTTACAAATTTCTTTATTGGCCAATTTGTTTCACAGGAATTGCTATCAAATTTCACACCACCATTATTTTATTTTAGGTCTGAGATATTTTTCAATAATACATTTTTCTTTACATTTTTTGGAAATGAGTATAAAATTTAAACACTAGACGTTTGGTTAGAAAAAATGTTTATACGTGAATTTAGTTTTTAAAGATTTCTTCAAAGTTGATTATTTCATAAATGAACTTTTAAAAAATGCATTATTTTAATTTGTCAAATACTACCATTTTAAAAAAAATATATTTTTAGTAAAATTAAATACTTTACAATCCAACTAAACAAATCTTCTATCTTAAATTTTCAAAATTTAAAATTTAGGATATTATTATCTAGAAAACATTGAAATTCACTTGATAATGTCCTCAAACTTCTGAGATTTTATGCTTGAAAAATGGAAGAAGCATTTTAATTAATACTTGATTAATAATATTCATATAATTTATAACTATGTTAGATGTTGTATTCCATTTATTTAGCTTTTGATTCAATATAAAAATTGGTAAATTAAATACATTCTCTACAGACATTTTAATACGTGTATGTAACCATAAAACAATATTTGAGGTCGAGGGGCATTTTGGAGAAAGTGAATAACTGACAAATAATGGTAAGAAGAGAACATTTGGTTGGGTGAGATGGGGTTTTGTTTTGGAAGCCATAATGACCAAGGAGCCCTCCACGTGCACAATAATGGAGGATGCCTCATTTCTTCCCAATCGCCATGGCTGAATGAATCTCAAACTCTCAGCTGAGAAACAAAGACGCAAAATCAAATATACGCAGGAAATTTTTGCAACCCAACCACGGAATGGGGGCGTTTATCAAACTCGAGGATTCTCCTATGTTCTTGAAACAGGTACCTTCCTTTTATGGATCGAATTCCTCTAATTTTGATTGTTTCTTTGTTTGTTCCTGAGTTCTGTTCGCTTACGGATTTGTTTCAGTTTTGAGCTTCTCTGCGGTTATGTGTGATGTTGGAATCATTTCTTTCTACTTTGAGAAGATTTAATCCGGTTGTTTGTATTTGAGCTTGTGTTTTGTATTTGTCTGGCGTCCGTGTTCGTTTCAATGTGAAAAACAATCAGACGGGGCTTGCCCTTTCTTTTGCCCTTTTTCATTGATGAACCGATTTATCCTTTCAGTTGCCATGTTATGTTGTAATGTTAAAAATCTGGTCAGCTACTACTCTGCTAAAATTGAAACCCGAAGGCGAATTATGGTTAGATTAGAAGTTCCTTGATGAGTATGGAGGATAGTTAGAATGGGCTTCTCTTTTATTGCAAACGGCTTCTGTCCAGGCTCCAGTTGTAGAAGGAAAGGGACAGAATCTAAGAGAGACGAAATCTGAAAATTGTATTCACCAAAAGAGGAAAACGGCACGGTGAATAGAATGAAGAGTCCCTAATATGCGAAGAAGAAAACCCTACACGTGACTAAAGAGCCAATGGGTTACAGAGAATAACAGAAAGGCTAACAAATAATTTCAGAGCTCTTGATAACTAAATAAAAATCCTCAATCTGATTGTGTAACATCCCCTCGCTAGCAGACTGGGGGATGCAGAATTGTAAGCTTGACACATTGGTTTTGAAAATGCATGGAAGGTAAGCCTTGTGCCATGATATCAGGACGCTGTTACTGGAAAGGGTATACTACTAAGTTTGTTTTCAAGAATGCACACACAATCAAGTGTTGGTTGATCTTGATATGTTTTGTTGTTGGTGCATGATTCCATTGTCAATATAGGCTGCACCAATATTGTCGCAAAGTAGAGTGCATGGTGATTTTAGTTTGAACCACGACTTCTAATGAAGAGATACCACCCAAAACACTTTCCCGCATTTGCCAATCCACGAGCTCAGACTTAGGTTTGGGTAGAGATACAATCTTTTGTTTGGAAGGTGACCATGATATCAAATTATCTCCCAAGAATGTGTAGTATCCACTATTGCTATGACAGCCACCCGAACAACTTTTCAAGTTGGCATCAATAGATCACTTGTCTAGGAAACATGCTGGGGTGACCAAAGTACCATACTTGTTTGTACCTTTCAAATATCACATGATACACTTTAAAGCATTCGATTGCACCATCGTCATGAAGGAAAGGAGAAACTGACATACCTTATTGATGGCAAAAATAAGTTTGGGTCAGGGATCGTACAATATTGTAGGGCATTAAAATTGCTCCAATATTTAGTCATATCAGTGACGACCTCATCAGCATGGTGGGATTTGGTGGTACTTGAGCTCATAAGTGTGGTGTATAACTTGCTTTCTAACATTTGAGCTTTCTTCAATAGATCAATAATGCACATCTTGAGATAAATGCAAACCATTACTTAAATAAGACACCCGAATTCAAGATAGTAAATAAAGGACCAAGATTCTTTGACATAAACATATTTTGAATATTAGAAATAAGAGTAGAGTACAAAATCATCAATACTAATTATGATAATATCATCGACATAAGGAGGATAATCAAGATAGTGGAGTTCTTCCAAAAGTAAAATATGGATTATTTGATTTTGCTGCTTTAAAATCCAAGGTAGTGAAACATGAACGAACCATGCTTGGGGGACCAAAAACTTACATTGGTCAGTAGGTGTCGTTGATGGTTATGTATCCATAGGTTGGCGACAATAAAACCCGTATCTCCAATTGAATTGACTGACTGTATCATTTAAACGAAAATGAAACAATAAAGATGCTTCTTTAATGCATTGCTGATGTCTCCTTTGATACGCCCTGGGGTTCTTTCAATGTTGCACATTGCAAAATCTTTGTAATATAAACAAAATATTATATTTTTTGTTCTAGAATAAAATTATATTATGTTATGATATAATATAATATATTAATATATTGAGAGATAAACATATTGATTTATCTTTTCGTTCTTAGTTTCATTTTCCTCAATCTTCATTTCTCTCCTATTCTTTCTCCTCTGTTTCCTCCCTTTCACTCCATTCCCCCTTTCTCATCCACTTCTCTCTTCTCCATTTATCTTCTTTTTTAGTTTCAATGGCAACAAGGGAAACGTCTCTTTTCATTATATTAATGAAGAGTTTTGTTTCCTTTTTCGAGAAAAGGCAACAAGGGAGACACCTTTTTTCCCATGTTTTTTTCATTTTTGTTTGCTCGAGCTTTCACATCTGTTTTGGCCAAAGCCAATTGATTGCTTGTGTGGTTGTCTGATTGGCATCACATAACCCTCCATAGATGGTGATCTTTGGTGAAGAAAATTGATATGTTAGTTATTGACATTAGTTTGAGCCCAAAATTGATGCCGACCATGGACGAACACCCATAATTAGCATCCAACAGGTTGATAGTCCTTCAAAATGTTTTATCTTTTATGATTTTTTTTTAAAAGGAAAGTTCATGAAAATGTTACATACAACAGTGAGCAATCCTTGGCGTTGAATTGTTGCAAGTAAACACAGTCCCATTTTTTGAGTGGTGGATGAAGGAGTTTAAAGGAACTCATTAGAACTTGTGGAAAGATATCTCTAAGGAGCTTGAACTTGTGGACAAATATCACCAAGGAGCTCCTTTCTTTTGCCCACTTGGTTCATTGTGTGGTGAGGGATCCTTACTTCTGGGAAGGTTATTGGGTGGGGGAGAGACCATTTTACTCCTTGTTTCCTTGTCTTTATCATTTGTCTCACCCAAAAAATTGTATTGTTTGTGACTTTTTAGCGTGGTCTAGGTTCAATCAAGTAAACACTGGACCTTTTTGGACCACCAACTCTGATACCATCTTAAATCTACCCTCATTAACTTAAGCTTTTATGTTGATTGGTAATTTCAGATAGTATCATAGTTGGTGGTCCCAGGAGGTCTTGACCCATGCATTGTTATTTCCTCCCCAATTAATATTGGAGTTATCGAGGTGCCACCAGGTGCTCGCCTAAGGTGAGAGGCGAGGCCTTAGCACCTTGCAAGCACCCAAGGCGAGTAAGGTGCTCGCCTTTTGCGGCTTTCAGTCGCCTCACACATACGTTCAAGGCAACTCAAGCGCTTGCCTTATTCGATTGTTCAACTTTCTTTTTTGAAAAATAAATAAATTCTTCTTCGCTACTTTGATTAAGAGGAGAGGAAGTATCAAAGTTTGTAAAGTTGGAGTTAGAGAAAAAATTGGAGGAAGAATTAAACACAAAAAGAGTTGTAGAAGTAGAAACATAATTGAAGATGCCGTCTCTCTTTTTTTTGTGCATTCATTTATCAACAGTTAGGGAAGAATTGAACATAATTGAACATATGGCTACCAAATAAAGAATTGCTAGCGCATGCTAGCCAAATTATCAAATGGAAATATTTCTATTCTAATAAAGACTACACATACCACTATCATCTTTCCTATTTAGAAAGCATTTTTTATTTATATATCTTTTTTCAAATATTTTTTTTCTTAGAATTATTTGAGTTAATTAATTTCTAATTTTAAGTATTTTTTATTTATACTTTTTTTTGAAGAGAAAACCGTCTCATTTATTAATAAATAAACAGTGATACAAAAGCTCATAGTATGTGAGAATTATACAATTAGCAAACAAAACAAACAAAACCAAGGATCAGGAGGTGCACTTGAGAGACTATGTTGACACCCTCTTAGCACTCTCATCAAAATATTTTTTATTTACAATAATATTTTTTTATTATTTTAGTAGTTGTCCCTCGCTTTAATTAGGGGGCACCTTTTTGTCGCCTCTTGCCCTGAGGCGATTAAAAAGTTTTGTCGTCTTAGAGTGTGCCTTGTCCTTTGAATACACTAATTAATATTGATCACCACTTGTTGGGTCTTCTTCATATTTCAAGCAAGTGAAGGGAGTGTTAGTGATATAATATTAAAATTTGCCTTCACCCATCAACTTAAGCTTTTATGTTAGTTGATGATGTAGGACTTCTTGTTGAGGGAGTCTCTTTTTGTAGGCTGGTTTTTGTATGCCCTTGTATTTTTTAATGTTTTTTTTCAATGAAAGTAGTTTCTATCCAAAAAAAGGTTACAAAATGAAGTGGAAAACAATTAAAAGAGGAAAATACAAAGGCCAATAACATTATAAAAAAATTGTTTTATTATTTTTTAATAAGAAATCAAGATCTTATTGAGGAAAAAAAAAAGAAAGAATACAATGGCATTTAAAGAAAAAAAAGGATTCACAACATGATATTAATAACAAAGATTCATGAATGAATACGTTTAGGAATTTAAAAGCTTCTGGTTTTTGGGAAGACTTCATGAATGTTAGTGATAATGGGTGTATTATTGGGGAAGGATTTGGTATGATGGCCATGAGTTTAAACTTTGGTCACCTGCCTACATCCCCCGTCTAGCATTGTGGGGTTAGACAAATTCTCCGTCGTTTGTCATCCTTCTTCTCCGATAAGTTCCCTAGAGCCTGAATCTTCTTGTCCATCCATGTATCAGCGGCAGTTTGGTTTTGGTGAAAATGGAAGTAAAAAGATGCAAAGTAAGGAATGCCCCTTACTGTATTTGGTTCGACAAAAATTACTTCCATATAGAAGACTTGGAAGCTCGGAAGATCTTGTCATTATCAGACACTCAATTCAGATGGTTCTTGAAGGAAATTTCTGAATTCTTGCGTGGCCCCGAGAATGGTTTTCTTCTTCAAAACGGTTTTGATAATTTTGGAAGTACAAGGCTCTTAAAATTTAGGTCAAAAGTAGGTTGGGTTATGAGGTATGTAGCTTGGAAGAGGAACAGAAATTTATCCTTCATCCATATTTGTTCTGGTATCTCTCGACGGGGCTGAAAATCCTTTCACAAAATGTTGGAAAGATTCTTGATGAAGCACGATTATTCAATTTTGTACAGAAATCATCTCCAGACCTCCTAGCAGCCTCCTTCCGAGTCATTAAGAGCAAGTTATGTAGAAAAGGTGATGCTTAATGGACCCTTTGTTCAAGAATTGGTGAAACAGTGCATCTCTTCCCCTGTTCTGACCTTAGATTTTCAGAGTGCAACTTAACACTGGGTCACTAAAAATCCGGAAGTTTTAAAAGAAGACTTCGATAATCTATGGATTATTTTAAGATTATTTGCGTTTGATGATTGGAAGGAACTTAAAAAAACTTTGGAGGATCTTTTTCAATAAAAAATAATCATTAATCCATTGTTTGTAGAGAATGCTTTGATTAAATTGGTTGAAGGATCTCTAGAAGAGTTTGTTGGAAAAGAAGAGGTATGGCAAGTAATGGGTCCTTTTCATTTAAAGTTTGAGAAATGGAGTAAAAGTAAATATAGCAGACCATCGGTAATTGAAGGCTATGGAGGATGGATTAAAATAAAAAGCCTCTTGATTATTGGAGCAACCAAACATTCAAAGTTATAGGAGATCATTTTGGAGGTCTGGAAAATATCGCTTCTGAAATGCTCAACCTTCTAAATGTTTCCGAAGAAAAGATTCAAGTAAAAAGAAACCAATGTGGTTTTGTACCAGCTACATTAGAAATAACTGACTTTAACCGAGGGAATTTTTTCTTACACTTAGGTGATTTTGAACAAATTGAGCCTCCTCCTTTAACCAAAGGCCATTTATCATTTGAGGATTTTTCAAACCCATTTGACTTGCAGAGATTAAACCAGACTTTAAAAGATGAAGGAGTTGTTGATGATTCATTTTTCCCCGAGGGGGTAGAATATCTAAGATCAATACAAAAAATTCCTTCATATACAATGAATTCTTTTTAAGCTTTGAAATAGGGAACTCACCAGTTTTTAGCCTCCGCCAGCCCTGATTACCTCCCCTGAAGCGACGGTGATTTTAAATCTGGACTCCAAGGAAAGTAGTGTGATTTCGTTTGGATTCGAAGAGTCACACTTAAGAAGGAAAGAGAATAAGAAATTTTGTTTTGAAAGGAACAAGAAAGAAAATTTTGAAGAGTCACTTTTAGTGAAGAAAGGGAAAAATACGGCTGTGTCTTCTTTTACAGCTGGAAAGTCCCCTCAACCAGCCAACAGCCCTCTTTTTGGTGATCCTCTTTCCTCCAATCCTATGTACAAAAAGCTAAAAGCTGAAATGATTTCAGCTGCTATTTTCCAAAAGAAACCAATGGCTGCTGCCCCTCTTTTCAACCCTTCATCTTTAGCTCCCATCTCCTCTTCTTCTCGTTTTTCCTCATCAAAAGGTTCCTGAGGAAATTTGAAATGAAAGAACTTTTCCAAGATCTTCCCACATTACCTCAAGCCATTTCTGAAGTATTTTATCTAGAAGAAGAAATCAAAGAAGATTATGGAAAAACGGTACTTAAAATCCAGAAGCCATTTTCTTTCATCAGCTTTTTCCAGCAGCTCCAAGCTGTTTGTAGAGGCTAATCCTGTTTATTGGAAATCAGTTGCACCCAAATTCAAGCCCCAACCCGTTCTTCAAAGTCATTTTCTCATCATCCTAACTCTACCCAGTTTAAGTACTCTGAGTTCTCTTTGCCTAACTCCGAGGTAAAATTTCTGAAGGGCTCTCCAAGTAAAACCCCTCTCAATCAATCCAACAAGAAGGGAAGAAGAGTGAGCCCTTTTTCGACTCTCCTTTCAGCGTTAGTAGTGAGGAATTGGAGCATTTGGATAGGTCAACCGAACTTGAAAATTAGAATCGTTTTGAGCCTCTAGAAACCGATCTCAATGCCTTGTTTCAATGCGAAGAAGAGCCAGGATCCACAAAGTTGCTGTCTGCTACTTGTTCTTGTCCCCGGTCTTACAAAAATACCAGATCATTTAGAATCAATAATTGCTGATTGTGGAATTATTTTAATTTGATTCTTCAGCAGTTTAATGTATTTCTCTCGATGTAAGACCAACTTCAGTCATTCTTGGATTTCCTTTCATATGGGTGACAAGTAAATCCTTCATGCCGATGCTGAATAGTGAAGGCTTCTTCGAGCTTCCTTGGATATGGATTAATTTGGTTAGGCTGTTTCGAGACAGCCAGTTGCATCTTCTGGAAAGTTTTTAGTTTAAATTTAGTTCTTTATGAGAGGATTTTGCATTATGCTTTGTAATATCTTCTTCGTATATGGTTTTGTTTAGCTTGATCTCTTCTATTTGGAATTTGTTTTGTAGCTTTTGTTGCAGAGGTAGACTGAAATTTTCTTTTCTCTTGCTCTTAGTATAATACTCTTGTACTTTGAGCTTAAGGCTCTTTTATTAATAATAATTTAAGAGGCTTGTCTCCATTTAAAAAAAAGCCAAGATTCATGAATGAATAGAAATCCTTAAACAACACTCCACTGCCAAAAGCAAAAAAAAAAAAAAAAAAAGAAAGAAAGAAAAAAGTCAAAGTTTATTATTAAATAGCTCTTAAGTAGAATTAGGTAGGTGAGGAGTAAACAGAGAGAGAAAAAGAAAACATTCATAGTTCTCCGTTTGCTTCTCACCAGTAAGTGCCAATCATGTGCCAAATTTACGTTCTTTTGTTTTTTGTTTTTGGAGCTTTTAACTTGTTTATCGAGTATGGCACATTTTGAGTGGAAGCCATCTTTTGGTCCTCTTTGGAAGCTCTTGTTCTAAAAGTTAGATTTTAATTTATTTGGTAATCAGATAACTTTCCTTACCTTTTATTTTATCTTTCCACTATTTGTAGATATCTTCTCTACAACGAACAACGGATGTGTTAGAAGATCGATGTAGAAGACTACACAGTGGATGTAGGATGTTTATGTAAGTGCTTCATTTTTATTCTTTTTCACCATCCCGGTTAAGGTTGTTGAGAATGGAGTTGGTAGGAACGGAAGCATGCTTTCTCTCATCTTTAAAATGTGTGATTGTCTTCATTATCATGCTAATCTTTAATTTATCTGTGACTGTATTGATATTTTCTTACAGCTATAATATTTTAATTTTTTTCTTGATACACATTTGTTAGACTAATGATCTGAAGATACAAACTCCACAGAGGAGAAATTAAAATAAAAAAATTTAAAAGGAGTACAAGGGAACATTAAAGCATTATAGTTTAGCAAATATCATGTAAGAAAAATCAACACAAGATTTTGATGTAACTCAAATGACAGTTGTGAATACAAGAAGATAAGTTGATGTAATTCAAGTTGGACGTAATTTCTCAAAATGAATTCTCTGCCTTTTCTCAGCTGGAGAATGGCTATTTATTGATGAATTGTATGTGGTAGTTACAATCAGTTTTGGTAGTTTGGGGTATAACTAATCAGTTTTAAACAGCTGATTAGTTTCAACTAACAACAGAATATAACAGACTAACTATCTAACTGTCTTGACAACAAACTAACTATCTTATTACATCATAAGTACTCTATTTATAGTCGAAAAGAAAACTAATCCTAATCCTAATTAATAAAAGAATCTAGTCCTAATTTGCTAATTGGATAGCGTGTCCGTGTTCGACACATTTCGGACATTTGGACATTCTGTCACTTGGTAGACACCTATTCGACGCTTGCTAGTCCAACAAATGTATTAGACATGCATAGAACACTTGTTGAGTAAACTAAAAAGACACATATATGACAATAAGAATGACTTTTGAGCATGGAATAATCAAGTTAAGTCTTTTAAGCATATAAATGCATCAATTCATTTACTATGAATTTTCTTTTACTATAAAAATGACATATATTCTAAAAATGAATATTTTAATAAACGTGTCCTAGATTTTAAAATATGGTGTGTCGTCGTGTCCATGTTTCTTAGATCAATAATATCTCAATTCTGTGATTCCTGCCAATTGTTCCTAGAACTAATGTGGTAAAAAAGAACACTGTTGTCAAAGAATATGCAAATTTCTCATAAAATGAATAAAAGCTCATTTTGTAAGTGATGAAAGTCCAATTGTGGTTGGATTTTTATTTCTTTAGTCAGTTTAGGTATGGAGTATTAACTTAATTAGATTAATTTTAGGTGATATTATTCCGGAGATATTATTATGATATTATTTCCTTAGTGTATATCTTGTCTTCTCTGATTATTGAATGAGCAGTTTCGCAGGATTAGAGCAAGATTCTCTCGAAAGAAAAGACTAGGACCAAGAACCAAAACCAAAGGACCAAGAACAAGAAAAGTAGAAAGAGATAAAAAAAGAATTCAAGAATTTCTAGGAGTGAAGGTAGAAAGTGGAAGTGGGAAATCCACAACAAAGTCAAGAGTAGGATGTAATACCTTAAGTTTAAGAGGGGGGCATGAATGATCTGGTATCACATTCTGAATGAGAGGGATTCTAAGGACATGAAAATAAGGTTAAGAAAAGCTTAAAAGAATTAAGAGTTAATACCTATACCAACAAGGTGCATCTTCCTTTTCGGTGGCTCAATTAGAGGAACTCCAAAGTTAAGCGTGCTCAGTTCGGAACAAGTCTATGTTAGGTGACCTCTTGGAAATTTTCCTAGGATGCATGTGAGTGAGAACACAACATGCGGAAAGGGCTTGTGTTGGTTTGTGGGAACGACTTTCACTCTAATAAGCCTTTAAGACAAATAAGAGTGGTGTTGCCAGGTCGCAGGGTATGTGGAGGAATGTTGAGGACTAGGACCAAGAGCAGAAAGTGGAAGTGAGAGATTCATTAGTCTGCTAATAAGTGGTTTTGAGGGAGATTAAGATCTAAGCCAGTTATAGGAATAAGTGGAATGAGAAAGGAATAAGTTGAATGATATTGCTTTCTAGCCTTTGTATTTCTTTGTTGGATAATCATTGAAAGGTTTTTCCCATGTGGTTTTGCTGCCTTTTTTCTATTTTCTCAGTTAAGTAAGCCACAGTCTGATTCTTTTCCATATTTTTCTGATTTTGTTGATAAAGAATTTGTTCATAATCTAGTGGTAAGGATCTAATTTTCATCATCTTCAACATTCATTGCCAATTTCTTATTGGTCTTTTGCCCATCAACTTTCTATATCGCTAGAATCACTATAATCAAATTTCAAATGTGGATAATGATAGGTTCTTTGAGAAAATCGAGCACGGGTGAAATTATTGTGTTGGAATTCTTTGTCTAAATCACTTGAATTAGAATTCCAATACTTTTTTTTGGAGTAAATTTGACTTTCTTGCCTATATCGACTGCTGTCTTTTTCTTCGTCGTCTTCCTTGAGCGGTAATAGTCCATTTTTTTGCAAAACCTTGATAAATCCTTTTTCTTTTTTTGGAATTTTAAGGATTCTCCCTTATTAGATGTGTGTTGTTCGGCAACGAGTGCAACTCACAGAGCTCTCGCTTGTGATTGGCATCACGAAGAGTTGTTTTGGTCTTCCACCGATGGCAATCATTGTTGGCCCGGACGACTGCTCTGATACCAATTTGATGTAACTCAAATGAGAGAAATTAATTAATTTTTAAAAGTTGTGAATACAAGAAGATAAGTACTCTATTTATAATTGGAAAGCAAACTAATCCTGATCCTAATTAATAAAAGAATCTAATCCTAATCCTAACTATTAAAAGAAACTAATCCTAATCCTAATAGGTTAAAAATTTGACCATAATATTCTATACCTACTACATTAGATTTAGAAAGAGAAGATTGGGAGGAAGTCTTCAATTTTGAGGACTCAACATGATTTGAGCCAAGGAAGACACTTGTTATGAAAAATCCTTTGATGATTTCTCTCCAATACCCTCCCTGCCTTCCCCTTTCCGATGTCTCTAGCTACCTGTTATCAGGTGAAAAGATTGTTGTTATCAGCTCTCTGATTGAGGTGCGATAGGAATGGAAGTGGCAAGCTGCAATGTTCTTCAGTTGTATTATTGCATTTGGTTAGAAGATGATAACTTCCATGTTGAAGATGTGGAAGCTGAAAGTTCTTTATCAGTATTTGAAGCACAACGGAGCTGGTTCCTGGAAGCATTATCAAAGTTATCAAGAGGTCCGAAAGATGGATTCTTTCAGAAATAGGGGTAGTTAGACCGAGGAAGACTGAACTTGTCGAAGTTCAGGGCAAAAAATGGATGGGTGCTATGGTATGTCTTTTGGCCACTGTTAGGTGGACACTCCATCATTCGAGTGTGCTCGGGAGAAGATAAACATGGATGGATGGCCTTTCACAAAATGCTGGAGAGTTTCCTTTCAAAAGTAGAGTATATAAAATGGTACTCACATGAAATTGGCACGACTCTTAATCCAACACAAGCTAAGAGTACAAGATTCACTAGAAGACTTGCGTCTAGAGAGAGACTAGGTTAAAGTTTATGTTAACTGCCTAGGTATCTTTTCATTTGTGAATTAACGATTCTGTTCTTTAACTTTGGGATTAAGTGGATATTTTGAAAATTTAGAGATTGGGGACATTCATGAAAACTCAAGGACCAAAAGGGTACTATTTCCAAATATTTTTCTAAACATGTGCCTGCTAATTTCTGGGTTCATTTTTTTGAATAATATTCTTGCCTTGTCTATGTAACATATCATATTTTTTTCTCAATAGTATTTATTCATTTTTTTTGTTTGGGAAAATGTCTACTTTTGTAGGGAAACTCTTGGTGAAGCTAGTAATGGAGACATTTCTTTTGCAGATTCTTTGGAAGGTTTCGGTGGTGGGCAAGATGATCCTGTCAGCGTGTCTATTGGAGGTTGTAATGATATCTTTATGCTATTCATTATCTTTCCCTCAACTAATAAAGAGTCTAAGCCGTAGGTTTCTATTTGCCCTATTTCCAGAGCCCATGCAGGCCGTCTAGGTAACATCTATTTTAAGAGAAGTCCTAGTCAGAATCTATAGATTGTCTCTCTGATTTTAGGTTGTATTACCATGGGAGAAGGAAAGTGAAAAGTTGTCTTTCATATCGGGCATGAACAATATGTTAGGATCACTATAATAATAAAACAACAAAATAACTATATTTCAAATTCAAATAGCAATGTCAATAACAATAGTCTCTTTCTCAAGGCTCAGAATAGACATTCTGAAAATTTTGTGTACCTTCCATCGCCCTTGCTTTCTATTTATAACCCTAACCTTAGGTAGTTACCATTATGCCAATACAAATATCCTAATAACATTCTCTATATACTGCCATTAATACTTTAATTTAATTTATTATATTATTTTTTAATAGGCTGTATTTTCTTTAGGAAAGTCAACCTTTTTCTGTAAATAATTCCCTGAATTTAAGGTCAGTGATTGAGGAATATAGTTTCCTTTTCCAAGTTCTAATTTTGTTATTTATTGTTGTTATTCTTCTTTATTGGAACTAAACTGTTGTCAACTAAAAGTGTCACGTTACCAGAGCTTGGCATGCTTCTTGGAAGGATGCCTAGGGATTCGTTGGCTTAAGTTTTTTACTGTTTTGTTGGTTCATATGATTCTACTCACTCAATACCTTTTTACTTTTTTTCCATCAATATAAGCCATTTGTTATTAGATCATTCTTACCGTTCCCACTTAAAATCCACTCGTGTTGTGTCAAGATCCAAGTCCTTGACTTGCTTGAGGTGTGTTGTGTCGATCCAAGTCCTTTACTTGCTTGAGGCATGTTGTGTCAAAGATCCAAGTCCCTGAACTAGATCAAAACTGGTCAGCTTCTTTACCTTTATTGAATAAACCCGGTTCCCATTCCGGATGTAATTCCCAAGAGTCTTTCAATTCTTTTGTGCGAGGAATACATTGCACTTTTCAGACAACTTCTCATAAGCTTTGAAAGACTTCGATGAAGAGTCATTGGCAAGTGTAAGCAGTGAAGAACTGGAAAGGGAAGATGACGAGGAAATAAAAATACAGATGAAATGCCGAACTATATGAACAAGGCTTTATTGAATAAACTCGATTCCCAAGAGTCTTTCAAGACTTTGATGCCGGACTATATGAACAAGTGCAAGGAATACATTGCACTTTTCAAACAACTTCTCATAAAGCTTTGAAAGACTTCGATGAAGAGTCATTGGTAAGTGTAAGCAGTGAAGAACTGGAAAGGGAAGATGATGAGGATATAAAAATACAGATGAAATGCCGGACAATATGAACAAGGCTTTAGGTATTTCATTCCAAACTGAAGAGGTTCAATTACATTCCGTTAAGGTAAGCTTCCCTTTTACTCCACTGGAAAAGAAAGACATACCTCAAAAAGTTCATTCCATATTGGAAGCGTGTGAAATCTCCTTAAGCCCAATCTAAAGGAAAACAGGTCATTCAGTGGATGTCCTTCAGGGTTGAAAAACAAAGATTAGCTATTGAATTACGTGAGGATTTGGACAAAAATCAATATGGTAAGTTCTTAAAAGTTTTCTAAAGAAATTATTCCGGACATTACTAATTCAAGATTCTAGAAGAGACGTTGTCTTTAAAGAATTCATAAAAGGCATCTAGATCTCAAAAGATGTTGGCTGGACTTTAGTTGGAATCTTTAAGGAGTTTTGGGGGCATTCTTACTGGGTGGGATGAAGGTTTTTTTTTCTTCAGAAACTAACATTGCTAAAGCAGATTTCACTTTGCTAACTGGAGTAATGCTTTGAAGGCAGTGCTGGGAAGTTTTTGTGGATTGGAAGACTGCTTCGAGTTCCTCTGGGCGTTGGATGCGCAAGATAGTTTTGAGGCAGCTGTTTTGCATCATCTTGCCTTTCTCTTTCTCCTTTCATCCTGTAGATTTGGGTGTGCAAGATTTTAGATTCCAGTGGGCTAATTTTGGGAGAGAGTTTAAGGATTGCTTTGTATTTAGCTTTCTACTGAAGTATTGTCTTTGAGTGGCTTTGATTAGCCCGTTTATTTTCTGTTTGGGTTCGTTTTTAGGTTTCCATCATATTTATGTTGCCGAGTTTAGTCTTTATTTATGTTTTAGCTTGTATTTTCCCTTAGTTCTTTTGTTCCCAGTATAATAATCTTGTACTTCTTTTGAGAATTACATGCAACTTCTTTTGTGAAGAGTGTAATGGTAGCAAAATTAGTCACCTTGTGAAATGGGAGTGTCAGTAGATCCCAAGCAGATGGCGGCCTTGGTTTGGGAGGTTTCAAGACAAAAATCTGACTCTCTTGGCAAAGTGGGGTTGGAGATATATGGAGGAAGAAAATTCCCTTTAGTGTAAGGTTGTTAGAAGTACATATTGCAAAGACTTCTTTAATTGGCATACATGGGGTAAAGAAGGTAGAAGATTAAGAAGCCCTTGGATAAGTATTTCAAGGACATGGCAGTAAGTGGATGCTCTCATGACTTTAAAACTTGGAAACGGTAGTAGGGCTGCATTTCGCTCGACATTTGGGTAGGCGTGGCTCTCTTTAATCTTCGCTTGACATTTGTTGTTCTTCAAGTTGTTTAAAGTAGCCCTATTTCCAAATGGCTCGGTGGAGAGTCAATCACCTTCTGTCGTTTGCTTAAGGAAGAGGAAATTGTTGAGTATCAATGTTTACTTGGTTTAATTTCTGATGTAAGCCATAGTTAGTGAGTTAGTTAAAACCCATAATTAGTTAAAGAACAACTGTAATCAATAACTAACTAAAACAGTTAGACACTCAACTGTTTCAAGGAAACAATTACTTGTAACTAACCTTGAAATATCAATAAATAATCAATCTCCTAGCCAAAAAAGGCAGAGATTTCATTTGAGAAAATTAATCCCAGCTTTGAATTACATCAAAGTGGTATCAGAGCAGCCTCGATTCTTGGACGGATGGCTGGCCGGAGAGGTAACAACCCTGCCGCGGGGGAACACCGTGCGCAAGAAGAAGCGGAGGCAATCACCGCCCTCTCTCCAAGGACAACAACAGTTCGCTTGCTGACTGTTGAGGATCCTTGGGAGATCTCCATAACAAATTTGATAGATTGATGGAAAGCGTTGACTTGTTAAGCCGAAGAGAAGAAGACCCACAACCACCACCACGGATCGAAGCCAACTTCCAAAACGACCATCGTTTCGGTGAAGCAAGAGGCCAGCGAGCAAGGGGAAACTTCAGAAACGTGAACAACCCACGAGGATTCCAAAGAAGGAGACCCGGGTACGCCATACCACACCAGTTTGACGAAGATTTTCAAGAAGACCAAGAAGCATGGCAAGAAATCAAAGAAGATGATTCCTCAAGTGGTGATGAACAAGGAAACATTTGGAACTTCAATGATGACTTGCGAGCAGGAAGAAATAACCGAAGAAATGAAACCAGAAGAGGAGAGTACCACAGCTACAAGATGAAGATTGACCTTCCCACGTATGATGGCAAGCGAAATATAGAAGCATTCCTAGATTGGATAAAGAACACTGAGAACTTCTTCAACTACATGGATACACCTGAACGCAAGAAAGTCCACCTAGTAGCCTTAAAATTAAGAGCCGGTGCGTCAGCTTGGTGGGATCAGCTGGAAATTAACAGACAAAGATATGGGAAGCAACCGATCCGCTCGTGGGAAAAGATGAAGAAGCTGCTGAAGGCGAGATTCCTACCCCCAAACTATGAAAAAACCCTATACAATCAGTACCAAAACTGCCGCCAAGGTGCCCGTTCAGTAGCTGACTACATTGAAGAATTCCACTGCTTGAGTGCAAGAACGAACCTGAGCGAAAATGAACAACATCAGATTGCAAGATTTGTGGGAGGCCTCCGATTCAACATCAAGGAAAAAGTCAAACTACAACCATTTCGTTTCTTGTCTGAAGCAATATCCTTTGCGGAAACAGTGGAAGAGATGATTGCGATTAGATCCAAGAACCTAAACAGAAGACCGGCGTGGGAGACAACATCAACAAGAAGGAACAATTATCCGGACAAGGCAAACAACCAACCCTCAACCTCAACAAAAGGAAAAGGGAAGGAAGTTGACAATCAAGAAGTAGCCGTGGAGAGGAAGAAAGAACAAACATTCAAAACCAGTGGTCAGAACAACTACTCCCGCCCTTCATTAGGAAAATGCTTCCAATGTGGCCAAACTGGTCACCTCTCCAACAATTGCCCGCAAAGAAAAACCATAGCAATAGCCGAAGAAGAAGGAGGGCTGACGAGTGAAGATAGTAAAGAAGCAGAAGAAGAAACTGAACTGATTGAAGCAGACGACGGGGAAAGGGTCTCTTGTGTCATCCAACGGGTACTCATCACACCCAAAGAAGAAAAGAACCTGCAACGCCAGGCTTTTCAAGACAAGATGCACCATAAACGGAAGGGTATGTGATGTAATCATAGACAGCAGCAGCAGCGAAAACTTCGTGGCAAAGAAACTAGTAACAGTCTTGAACCTAAAGGCAAAAGCACATGCAACCCCCAACAAGATAGGTTGGGTAAGAAAAGGAGGAGACGCCACGGTTAGCGAAATCTGCAGTCCCTCTCTCCATTGGAAGCGCCTACAGAGACCAAATTTTTTGCGATATCATTGAGATGAACGTATGCCATCTCCTATTAGGAAGACCTTGGCAGTACGGTACTCAAGCCTTACACGAAGGGAGAGAAAACACTTATGAATTCCAATGGATGGGGAGAAAGATAGTTCTACTCCCAATAACAAGAAAGAATAAGGAAGGATTAAGAAAATTAATCCCAACTTTGAATTACATCAATTTCAGCTTAAGGGTCTCAAATTCTTTTGATAAATGATTATAGGTACTAGAAAAGAATGGAGCTTTTATGGTTAAATCCCTCTCGACCCATCTCTCTCCTTTCTCTCCTATAGACCGTTTGCTTTACAAGATGTTAATGGAAGTCAATTTGCCCAAGGGTAAATATTCTTATGTCGATATGATTTTTTTTATTACTTAATGGCTCCACGGTTTTACAACAAAAGATGCCATCTAGTTGTTTGTCCCCTTCCATGTGCCTTTCGTGTAATCTGCATGATGAAGACCTAAAGCATCTATTTTTCACTTGCCCTTGCTCAACTAAGTGCTGGTGGAAACTTTTTTCCATTTTCAATTCCTCGTGGGCTTTCTGTAATGAGTTTAAAAATAATGTGTTGCAACTCCTAATTGGTTCACAAGTAAACGAAATGGCCTGGTTGATATGGAATAATGCGGTCAAGCCTTTGTTGGCTGATTTGTGGTTCAAGAGAAATTAAAGTTTTTTTTAATGATAAACCCCTCGTCTGGACAGATCAGTTTGAGGCGGTTCACAGAAATGCCTGGTCATATGTTTGAATTGGCGAGCCTTCATTTTTACATCCTAGTCCTCTTGTGTTGCATTTACTTGTACTGTTTATTTGAGTTCCTTGTTTTGCTCTTTCAATAGCTGGGTGTGTTGTTCGGGCTGTGTATAAGCCTAAGTCTTGCTCCTTTAATTTTAGTTTTCTTGGATATGACGAGGGCTCTAAGGGGGTGTCAATCTAGTTAAGATGTCCGGGTGTGCCTCCTCATCCTTAGGCCTTTTTGTTTTATGCTCTTTGTATAATTCTCTTGTACATTGAGAGTGCATCGATATCATTTCCATCATTAATACAGAGGCTCGTTTCCATTTTTTCTTTAAAAAGGATCATTTAAACGTTCCTTTTTTTCCCTCTGTATCTTGTCTATCCCTTCTCCATCTGCTATTGTCTCTTGCCTCAGCTTTTTCCTCAGTTTAGAATGTTAAAATTTGAAGGATGGTTAAGGTTTTTGCATGGTAGGTTTTACATGGAAAGTTAATACAATGGATCATGTTCAAAGGCATTCTTCTGTAGTGTTGTACACACAGTGCTGCATTCTTTTGTAGGAGACATGGGAGGACCTTGATCACACGTGGTATTATTGCCAGCTTTCTCAATATATTAGAAATCTTGGATGGAATTTTTTGGTGATCGTGGGACTCGGAATAGAGATGGTAGAACATTGTTGAAGGAGGTGCTCTTTGATCCTCCTTTTACACTCATCTCTTTGCCTGTACGGGGTGTTTTCTCTCTAAGATCTTTGAAGCGTACTCCATTCAAGATATTTGTTTAAATAGGAATGCTTTCGTTTCTCCAAACTAATTATGTAATTTGTTTGAGTGTTTTTGTTGAGAAATCTGTTTCTATTTTTTTTTAAAGTTAAACAAGTTTTTTTATTAGATAAGAATGAGTTTAAAGCTCATAGCACAAGAGAGTTATACAATGAGCTAAAAAACTTAAGGATTAGTAGGCACACTGGACATCTCAACTCGGTTGACACCCCCTTAATGCCCTTATCGTATCCGAAATAAACAATAACAAACATGACTAAAAAGGCTAAACAAACAATTTTTACAACATAGGATATCGATACATGAAAACAAAGAGACAACCCTTGACAACAAAAAACTATTGAATCTGTTAAGGGGCGATAAAAAAGTGAGCAAGACGACCAATCAACGCCAATTTATAATTAAGCTTAGGAGATAAAAGCACTGCTTTCTTGTAATTCTCCTTACAGGTACTTGATGAGGGCGCTAGAGTTGTGGCAACATAGTTGAGATAGTTGGATGTGCCGACTGATCCCCTTCATCTTAGTTGTATTTCTCTCCAATGTCTCTTGTATTTGAAGATCAGACTCTTTTCTTTACATCAATGACAAGTTTTCTGTTTAAGAAAAAAGGGAGATAGACAAAGTTTTGTGGGAATTCTAGCTTCCTTGTAGTTTTGTGGGTTGAGAGGAACAATAGGATATTTTAAAGAGATTGAGAGACCGGGTGAGGAGGTGGCTAAGTTTAATGCCTTCTTGCAGCTGTTGGTCACTGTCTTTATGTAATTATGAACTTGGTTTTGTACTTTTGCATTGGTCCTTCTTTTGCAGTTAAAGTTAGAGATTCGTTTTTTCGGGGCTTGTTTTTATATGCTCTTGTGTATTCTTTCATTTTTCCTCAATTAAGGTGTGGTTTCTTTAACAAAATCTTATAATTTTACTTGCAATTGTCATGAAATCCTTAGATTGTGGACTTCAGAGCCACATATCATATGGAAAAAAGTGCTAGTTTCATGTTTTTTTTTAAAAAGGAAATGAGTCTCTTTATTCGTATAGATATAAATTAAAAGAGACTAATACTCCAAGTACATGAGGGTTATATAGCATAAACCGGATCAACCTGCGTATCCCAACATCTCAACTAGGTTGACACTTCCTTAGTGCCCCACCATATCCTTCAAACAAACAAAAAATCATTGAGGCTTATATACTCGGCCATTGCAAAAAGGACAAAAGACTAAATCACTAACCTTACAAAGGTTTCAACATTGAAACTTACAGAAGATCTAAATCAAAAAGTGCAAAAAGAAATTAAACTCAAAACAAGTAGATTAAGTTGGAAAAATAAAACTCTCCAATTTGAGTAGATTTCTTGAATGCAGTAGCTCTCAAATGGCTTGGAGAAGGAACACCATGAGGAGGCATTCTTACGGGTGACTTCAAAGCGATCCAACCAAACAAAAGATTTATCATGGTATACTCTTTGGTTCCTCTCAAACCATAATTCTGCCGAAAGAGACTTTACCACATATACCCAAAGTGATTGAGGGATTTTTCTGAATTGCACTCCAACAAAAGGTTGCTGGATATTTCCTCGAAAGTCAGCCCCAAACACCCAAGATTGGTTAAAGAAAGAAAACAACTTCTCCCAACACCTAAACTGCGTAACATTAAAAGTGAAATATGATCTTAAAGGTTTGTTCTCTCTTCCCTCCCCTAACCCTTCACCTTTCTCCTGACAATCCTTTTTGCCGACAACTTTTCCGTCGATAGAGCAGACCATTCCCCACCTCTCCATTTACGATTCTCATCAACTTCGAGGAACACATGGAAGTGGTAAGTAGCAAAGTGGTTAATTCCTACTATTGCACTTAATTTGAGAATGGGTTATTCAACATTGAAGATGTAGATCTCAGAAAAATACTCAGGGTCACAAAGTCGCAGTTGAAATGGTTTATTGAGTCCATCATCAACGAACTGATTTGGGGTTTGGAGAACAAATCTTTCTTAGAAATGGTAAGGACGAGAGGGGAACCACAAGTTTGACGAAATTTCGAGCACATTCAGGGTGGGTTTATGGTGTGTCGTCTGGCCAACTTCTGGGTACCAGTCCTATGTTCATATTTTCTCAAGGGAAGACAAGCAGGGCTGGCAAGTGTTTCTAAGAATGCTAAGAAGTTCCCTCATGAAACAAGACTACTTGGGCTGGCATTCCTCCATTACTCCGGCAAGAACCTATGATTCACACACCTACAAGCTTCTGATAGGTCTTTCTATCCTATACTCTATCTAGCTAGCCATCTCTTGGTGTAAGTTATCTTTGCTAGTTTGATTTTATAGTTTCTCTACACATGCCGGAGAATTTTCTTGCAACTCATTTTTCCCTCTTGTAAATTTTCATACACCAATCAAATTGTTTTCAACCTTTCCATTCCTTTTGTTAATTCCATTTCTTAAATAAATGAGATTGTTTCCTATTCTTACCAAAAAAAAGAAAAAAAAATCACACAGAAACCCTCCAACATGGCATAATTCGTGGGTCATAATAGTGGTTGGTCAACTAGAAGGAAAGCACGCAAAAGAGGAACTTAACTTTTAATTAAGAAATAGATTTAGTTTTTTGGTAGAGGGATGCTTATCTTTTTGTTGGATAGAGTAGTTTAGGGTTGAATGTCTAACAGGTGTCCTAACTGTACATTTCCTATCTGGATAATATTTTTCATTTGCTGAACCCAATCTTTTTGCCTAGATGAGCCCTGAAAAATGTTTTGTATGTGGTATAAATAGTCAATTAGACAGCGTGGTTTTATAGTGATAGTAGGCACATTAAATTTGAACTTGTCTGATTTATGAAAGACCAGAGTGTTTTATTTATATTTATTTGTTATTTACTTTTATTACCTGAAAGTATAATAAGGCAAATTATGACTTGTTATCTGTGCGAGTAATTTGTTCCAGGTCCAGTTTTATCCAAGTTTGTCACTGCATTTCGTGAACTTGCTACATACAAAGAACAACTGCGTTCTCAGGTTATCTCTAGATCCTCTTTATGGGATGCTTAAGAAGTCCATATTTTTAACAGATTATTTTTGTAGTGCTGAGGGTATGAGAGTTTAAGGTTGATTAATTTTTGGCTTGGCAAATAATGGCAAAGAAATGCAGTTGTATCTGATTGACTTTTACCATTGAATATATTTTTTGCTCATATCGACTTTTCTTTGAATCTTTCATGTTCATGTAAAAATATTTTTGCAGGTAGAACATGTATTAACAAATCGGTTGATGCAGTTCCTGGACGAGGATTTACAAGGAGTAAAGGTAAGTTCGGTAAAAAGATGAAAACTTGTCTTATTATCCAAGTCATCTTTTTACGAGATATGAGTAGCAAATGAACTAACCATACAATTTGATGGCTTGAGGTATTAGACAATGGGATCTACTCTTTTATCCTTCTTATTTTTCTTGTGGGGGGAGTTAGTTCCTTGGTTTCCGTTATCTAGTTTTTATTTTTATGTATTTATTGATAATAGATGTATATATGTTCTTCATCATCTCCTCTGTATATGATGCTCCAACTTTAGGGATGGAAGAATGGACTCTCGAACAAAACTTTTCATTGAAAAAAAATGCAAAAGAGACTAATGCTAAAGAAATTCATTAACCTTCAAGAGATGAGAGAAGCTGAGAATAACAAAAGAAGACAATACTATTGAGATACAATGAAAAGAAAACACCAAAAAGCAAACTCTTTAGACCTAACAAACCAACTTCAGAAAAGAAATTCAAAGCAATAGAACACATAAACTTTAAAGCCAAAGCCAACTAAAGACCATCGAGTAGACAAGGAAAGAATTCCTTGAAGACCAAAAGCGAGAGTTCCAAACCATAGATCAAACCAACAGCTAAACTGTTGCTTCCAAGCTTGCAATTGCAAGGAAAAATAGCACAACTTCTCTAAAGAAAAACAGTAAGGCTTAGTCTCAAGGTCACGAGAAATCCACAATATTAGTTCTAGTTCTAGACCCAACCACCGAGCTAGACTTTAACTGATAGAGGAACGTGGTGGAATTGATTGTACTGCAAACCACATTTTTAATCAAGGCAGAAATTTGGTAGGGATTATATGGGTGACTTTTTTGCTTGAACACTTTCACTATTTATGTAAAAGTCTAATTTGACATGATCTAGAAAACTGACCAACTGAGATTAAGCAACCCAACTGATCAGATTGAACAGAAACCAAATGATAGAGAATGGATTTCAACCCAAAATTCCCACCAAACTTCACAGAAATGGACAGAAAACGATGTTGAAAGGTGATCAAATGGGTTCAAACTCGCAAATCTAAACTCCTTACACTACGGGTGATATGGTTTAAGGCCGAACGGGTAGTGGGTAGCCTTCATAAAAGTCATTTTATTGCATGAATTATTGATGGGCATCAGAGTCTCATGGGGTCGAGACCACAGCCGCTGATGATCAGGTCAGGGTGGTGTACAAGTTCTTTTCCTAACAGGTCGTGAATGGAAGAGTGAACAATTCAGATTGGGTGCAAAGGCATTCTTCTTTCTTTTTGCGGCCTCAGTGATGCTACTGTTGTACTGATGCATCAAAGAATGTTGACCTTTGTTGAGAATTCCACATTGGAAAAATCAAGGGACCTCACATTGTTTATAATATACCATGGGCTACTCTCATGGCCAATTAATTTGTGATGGAATTTCATGTTATCTAATATGGTATGAAAGTCCATAAAGCTCAAACGGGTATTCGATAGGAAAAAGGAACTAAAATATGATCTATGAAAGGTGAACCTAGAAAGGCTTCGTCTTGATGGTTCATGTTGATGATTTGAATTGGAAAAATCAAGGGACCTCACAATGTTTATAAGAGATACCATGGGCTACTCTCATTGCCAATTAGTTTTATGATAGAATCCTATGTACATGTTTGTATTGTGCTTTGGGTTTTTTCTGAATTTTCTATTCATTTTTTACAGTTTTTTCTGGTCCCTTGTAATAGGCTGATTGTTATTAGGTTGCTCCTTTGTTGGTTTTTGTGTTGCTTTGATGTTTTCTTTCTCGAGATATGATGATTGGTGCTATGTAGGTGTCAACCTAGTTGAGATGTCCAGGTGCACCTCCTGATCCTATAGATTTCCCTTTCTTTTTCTTCTTTACTGCTCTCTTCGTATAAATCTCTTGTACTTAGAGTTCTTATTAATAAATAAGCTTTTGTCTCCGCTTCACAAAAAAAAAAAAAAAAAGAAAAACCTTATGCTTTGGAATGGCTGTTATGCCCATTTAATATTATCCAGATTCTTGGATGCGTTTGGAGTCTCATTGGTTTACAACATGCTCTTCCCCTTGGCAAGGAGGACACCATTCTCTAGTCAGTTTGTTTTTCTTATTCTTTTTTGGATATTTGGTTTGAGAAGAATGCTAGACTTTTTAGATGTGTGGGTAGCAAAGGAAGGTTATTAGGTTTTTTTTTTAAAAAATCACCTGGTTTGAAAGAAATCAAAGGGTTTTCCATGATAGATCCTTTATTTGGTTGGATCGCTTTGAAGTTTCCTGTAAGAATCCTCCTCGTGGTGTTCCTTCTCCGAGCCTTTTTTGAAAGCTACAACATTCAAGAAATCTACTGAAATTGAAGAGCTTCTACCTTTCCAGCTTAATTTTTGTTTTTAGTTAAATCTCTTATTGCATTTTTTCCTTGTGCCTTGTGTATGCTTTTTGTTGAATCCTTTGTAAGGCTAGTGATCAATAGTCTTTTTGTCCTATCTGTAATGGCTGAATTTATAAGCCTTGGTTGATTTTTTGATGTTATGTTTTAAGGATATGATGAGGACGCTAAGGGGGTGTCAACCAAGTTGAGACTTTCGGGTGCGCCTGCTGATCCTAGACCCTAGTTATGCTTTATGCTTTACGCTCTTTGTATAACCCTCATGTACTTAGAGCATTAGTCTGCTTCATTTTACATCTATATGAATGAAGAGACTTGTTTCCTTTTCAAAAAAAAAAAAAAGCTAAGGAAATAACGTTGTGGGGTTTGGACATAGGACCTCCTCTAGACCACTTGCCCTGATATCATCTTAAATCATTGATTGATCTAAATGCTTAAGTTGATGAGTGAAGGTAAATTTAATACCATATCTAATAGGTTTAATTTCTCTTTAAGGCTTTGGACCTTTGGAGTCTTTCCCCATAGTTTTTTGGAATCATTTTTGTGGGGCTTTTACTTTTGTATGTTGTACATTCCTTCCACTTCTTTCAACAAACGCTTGATTTCTTATAAAAATAATTGGAAGTCTTCTTCCTAGTACTTTTTCTCTTCATGATACGTTGTTCATAAATAGGGATTTGAGGAGCTTGGCCATGATCATATGCTCTAGATTTGTTAATTGTAGAATTACCCTAAAACTGTTGAATGGCTGAGGCCTAGTCTCACCAATTCAAAACTCTTATTTTTAGGATTATTGAGTTTGTTCTTAAACTATTCTTCTTGCCTTTGCAGGACTCTCGTCAACGCTTCGATAAAGCTATGCATGAGTATGACCAGGTGTTGCATATCATTCACAATAACAATTGATGATCAAGTGTTATATTTGTATATAGTTGCTTTGTCCTTAGCTTGAAGCCTTCTTCCCAGATGACGCATGTTTCTGAAAATTGGTAGAATTGGTGGTTTTTCACGTAAACTGAAATCCTTATAGGAGGGATTTTGAGATTGGATAGAACCTAAGCCTTAAATATTTGTGTCCAATATATAAATGTAAATTTTCCGCGACTGTCTTTTAAGCTCTGAAACATAACTTCATTGGTAGGCTCGAGAAAAATTTGTCTCATTGAAAAAGAACACACGAGGGGACATTGTTGCAGAATGTGAAGAGGTATGTTTTTCTATGTATTGAATTTTGAATAGTTTCTCCAAGAGTTTTTCACACTTCTACATGTCCTAGGTTGCTGGTATATACAAACTTTGGCTATTGGACCTCTAATTTAATTTTTAGTTATTTTGATATACTTACATATATATATTTAAAATGGTATGTAGAATAACAAGAAAAACAAGGCTTTTCTTTTCTTTGATGTTGTGTGTATAGAAACAGTAGTAGAATAACAAGAAAAACAAGATTTGTTTTTCCACTTTAATTTTTTGAACACTAAAAGATAGAATTATATTGCAATATCAAAAAAGAAACTACAATATACCTAAGGACATTCTACAGGGCTGAGAATCCTCTCCCAAATTCCCAACTATGCAAACCCCACAAAATTCTTCTCATCTCCCTCTCAACCCAATGCCTCTTATTTATAACTAAAGGGCCCTAACAAACTTACGAATATCCCCCTTCTAATCATCATCCTGATATTCTATTAATACCACCATATATCTCTAACTAGGTCGCTTACATTTTCCTTGTGTTATATTTTGAATGTTGCAATAAAATGATCCTTCCTTGATACATGGGTTTTCTAAAGTTCCAATTGTCGAATGAAATTCTGCTCCTGTTTATTCTTCAAGTGGTGCTTCATTTCTTGGATCTAACAACAACGAATCAGATGAATCCAACTCATGCATACTTCGAACATTAAATGCCATATTCTATAAAGTTTTTAGCTTCCTATGCTTTAATCATTGAATGCCTCTCCTCTTTTTAATTTTAAGAAACATGAAACTGCTAGTCACAAAAAAGAACTGCTGAAGGGAAGAGAGGCAAGGAGCCCCTCCCACAAGAGAGACAGGCATCAAAGCCTCCAAATTGCGGAGGGTTTTATTACTTTTTAGATTTAATTTTATTTCATGTTTAGTATTGGTGTAAACAAAAACATCCTTGTAGATATTAGTCTTTCTTCTTTGTGTTTCCAATTGGATGAACCTTTGGTAAGTTAACTTTTGACGTAGGAAGTCTTTTATGCTCCTATTATTGTTCTTTGTTTTTTCAAACGGGAACAATAATTTCATCAAAGAAATGAAAGAGACCAATGCTCAAAGTACAAATGTTGAAACAAATAAAGCTTGCTAGATACACTTGAAAATAAACAAAATCAAGCTAAAAAATAACTTGATGTGAGAAAAAACAATCCAGTTCGAACAAATATCTTGAATGAAAAATCTGCAAATAATTTGGAGAGTGAGCACCAAGAAGAAGCTTTTGCACGAGCTATTTCATAACCTTTGGACCAAGGTAGAAACTTATCTTGAAAATGTCCTTTCAAACTAAATTATGGATAGGATGACTTTGATACCATTAGGAAGTCTCTCTTATGCTCCTATTTCATTCATCAATAAAATTTCCTTCTTTTCCAAAATAAATAAATAAATAAATAAACAAACATTGTCAAATAACTTTGTGGAGTTGTTAAGAACCATGATTTCAAAGTCGTGCACACAATATGTATACTGATACACACAAGGGAGAAAAAGAATACATATGCAGCCACTTTTAGGTGTGTCATTGTTATTTTCCCTACCTTGTTAGAGTTTCCTATTGGTTTTTTGGAGAATGAAGATCTAATTTCTTACAAGTTTTATAGAATATTTTTGAAGTATTTTATTGATGATCTCCCAGTCTTATTTCAGGACCTCCTGAATTCAAAGTCAGCATTTGAGAAAAGTCGCTTCAATCTAGTAGGTTAACCATTACATCTCTTTTAGCTGTTCTGGTCTCTTTTAGGCTTTTTGCTAACTAACTTTTTTACTGTTTTGAGGGTGGTAGGTGAATGCGCTTATGAACGTTGAAGCAAAGAAGAAGTATGAGTTCTTAGAATCTATAAGTGCACTGATGGATGCTCATTTGAGATATTTTAAGCTAGTATGATCTTTAAATTATTTAATGATGTTACATTTCATGATTGAATATTTATACTATTATGTGAACTAAGCAGTGTTTATTTATTTATGAGCTAGGGCTTTGACTTATTTGGTCAGATGGAACCGTTCATTCATCAGGTATGCTCCTATACATACAAAAATTGAAATTTCTTGCGTGAGGAATTGTCATAAATCAATATAATGAGACAAAGACATTATTAACGCAACCATCTAGTTTAATCTGCCTCTGGTGTGACATATGAGATGGTAGAACAGGCCCTAGATTGGGGTAAAATAATATTTCATTTGATTATCTGACATGTTTTTGCATCAAGTATCCTTTTGATGAGCTTCAAATTATTCTTGTGTAAAAATATTCACGGTAGTGATTGAATTTCTGTCAGAATTGTTGCATTATTTTGTTATGGTTTATAGGTATATCTAGGGACGGAAAATATTCATCAATATCTCAATATATCTCTTAAATCACCAATTCAACCAAAAGCTGGTGGTTGAAGACAAATTTAATTATATATCACTAACAATATCTATAAATGTTAGAGGGTTTGACTCGATATTGAGATTTATCAATATCTTTTTTATATACATATGAATAAAAAAAACATCTTTATCTATTAATCCTTATATGAATACTAATATCAAGATGTATAGCATAGTTTATTTTGAAAGTAAAAACATCTTAATTATTAATTTAGATAATTTTTGTTGATTTACTGAAATATCCATCAAGAACAATATTTTATGATACATCTATTGAGTATTGGCTATGTCCATAAAATTGAAATACTGGTGTAGTAGAATTAGGGTTAATTAGGGTACTATGGTCAAATCCTTAATTAATTAGGATTGAGATTAGTTTCCATGATTAATCAGAGTTAGGATTAGTTTCCTTGGTTTATTAGGATTATCATTAATTTCTTTGATTAATTAGGATCGGGATTAGTTTGCTTTTCAATTCTCTATAAATAGAGAGATTGCCTTCTTGTTCTGATAAATTTTGATTAATAACAAAGACTTTTATTTGATTCTTGGAGAAATTTCTCCCTTTATCTTTTAGGCTACATCAAATACAAATATCAATATTTTACCCCTGGATACTTCGCAACCACTTCTGAATGCTAACACTGTATTTCAGTTACTCTGTTATGAATCAACGGACCAATATCATGATTTGCTGGTTAATTCATTTGTCTTCTTGGGAGTCTAAGTCTGTTTGTTGTTATCGGCTAGAACAAATTTCCTCTCTTTTTTGACATCTGTTTGTTGTTATCGGCTAGAACAAATTTCCACTCTTTTTTGGCATCTATAGTTAACCTTATTCTAATCTGAATTGGTGGCAGAAATTTGCAGAAGTGTTCCATGAATCCAACTTCTGAACTATTTCAGTTCATATTTAGCCACATGGCCAAGTTTTGTTATGTAGTAGGTTCTACATAATATTTAATCTTTGTGGCATAGCTAAAGATTAATGGTTGTCTATAGAAGATTTTTGTGCTGTATGGAAGTATTTCCTAATATAAGCTATATTTACCTATATGAAAAACCCTGGAAAGGTTAAATTGCTTTTTCCTTGTAACTTTTTTCTTCTTGTTCAAGGTTCTAACATATGCACAACAATCTAAAGAACTGGCCAACATTGAACAAGATAAACTTGCAAAAAGGATTCAGGAATTCAGGACACAAGCACAGCTGGACAATTTGCAAGCTTCCAATAGCCTAGATACTTCTGTGGTTTCTGATGGCATTCATGGTAGTGGTATCAACTCCTACAGAAGTGTTGAAACAGCTCCTCAGTCCATTGTCAATGGGAAGGTGAAAACAATTTTTTTTCTTTTCAGTTTCTTCACAATACCATCTATCCAAGTCCTAATTATTCTAACTATATTTCACTTGGGAACTAATTGAGTTATGGATACTTTAACAATAACTGTAAATATATGCTCACTTACTCTATCTTGACTGGTCTCACAAGACAATTGCCTAATCATTGAACACCGTGGATCAAGAAACTTATAAGTTATAGCTTCTAGATGTGAAAAAGTTATGAAGCTTAAAGTGTTTTTCTTTGGGAAGGGATGGACGAAGGAAGAGGTTCTCACCTAGTGAGGGAAGCGTGTGAGTGTGTGAGGGGGATGGTGGAGGGGAATGAAAAACAAAGCTCTGTTGGCTTTGGCGTGTGTTTGTGACACAGGATCATTGTAAGTATGACTCTCATCCCTTAAAGTGGTAATCGAGTGGGTTAAAGGCACATATTGGAATCCTTGGAAGAATATTTTTCTTGAGCTTTCCTCCTTCACCCATCTTGTTCATTGTGTGGTGGGGAAGGTAAGGAAACGTACTTTTGAGGAGGATCTTTTGGTGGGGTATAGTCTCTTCTGCTTTGGGTTTCCTCGTTCATACCATATTTCTTTCTAAAAACCGTTTATATATGACTTTTTGGTGTGGTCTGGGAACTCTGTTTCATTTTTGTTTGGGTTCCATTGTTCTTTGTTTGATAGGAAAAGAACGAGAACACAGGTGGTTTCTCTACTGTCTTTTATCCAAGTGGTTACTTTTAGGATGGGGAGAAGGGACTTTTGCATCTGGGGAGGCTTTTATGCAAGTTTTTTTTGGCACTTATTGAACCCTTCTCCCATTAGTGAATAGGTGTGTGATATCCTGGAGTGTTTAGATCCCTAAGAAAGTGAAGTTCTTTACTTGACAAGTTCTTCTAGGCTGTGTGAACTTTGGATCGGATGTTGAGGAGGTTAGCCTCGTTAGTGGCTCCTTTTTACTTTATTCTTTGCTAGAAGGCAGGGGAATACTGGGATTTCTTACTCTGGAGTTGTGAGGTTGTGAGATTTATGTGGAGTTGCTTTTTTCAAGAGTTCGATTATGTGTTATTGTGTCAGCAAGATATTTTGATTGGGCCGCTTTTTGTGGCATGCAAGGGGGTGTGCTCTATTATTGGTTTAGGGGGGGAGGAATCACATAGTTTTTAGGGGAGTGTAGAGGGACCCTAGTGCTATTGGTCCTTGGTGAGATTTCATTTTTCTCTTTGGGCTTTGAATCACTAGGTAGGTAACTTAACTTCTAGTTGGAGGCCCTTACTTCAGTAGGACATTTTCAGGATTGGTTTTTCTATGGTATTGTATTCTTCCATTATTTCTTAATGAACATAGTAAATTAAGAAAAAATGCAGACACCTCCCCTAAACAAAATATTCCAATAGATGTGCATGCTGGAGGACATTGACGGTTGACAAGAATTGGACAAATTGAAATTCATGTGGTGTTCTAGATGAGAACAAAATGAATACATGTCAACTGAAAAAAGAAAACAAATATACTTTACATAAAGCAATAACTAATAAGGCTATCATAAATAACTGGCAACTGGCAAATGCACGTTGCTCCTGAAACATTTTATGTTTACTCCGTTCTTTATCTGACAATAATTTAGAAGGATTTCATCTCTCCAGCTAGTATCATTTAACTATTCTTTTGTCATCTTTGTATCTGTAGGTCGAAACAATAAAACAAGGGTATCTCTTGAAAAGATCTTCAGGTTCGAGGGGAGACTGGAAAAGGATGTTTTTTGTACTTGATAGTCAAGGTGCTCTCTATTATTATAAGAACAAGGCAAGCAGATATGTGGTATGTTTATTTATTACGTTGGTATACTTGTTAAGGATCTTTTATACAAATCAGATTGTCGAACATAGCGTCAACACCTTGACATCCAGCAAGGCAGTAAATAAGCAAAATGTCCGAAGAATTACTTTTTACTTGAATGTGCTTCTATATGCATAAGTGCTTCACAGAAAAAGTCCCCACGTTCTTTTGTGCTTCATGCTTAAGTCCCAAGGTTCATTGCTTTAATGCACATCGTGTGCGAACTTTTTATTTATTTCGCTGAAAAATGATCTCCTTTCACATTTCCCCAACAGAACTTTTATAGCTCAAAGTTCAGCATGTGGGGTGGGGGGTTGTTTCTCGACCTTGACTTCTTTGTTCTATGATTGACCCATAGCACCCTACCAAGGGAAGTGTAATTAATGATATCATGGTCTGGCTTCTCATAAGAAAAATGATATTAAGATATGATTGGATTTCAGTGAGATGTAACTTGTCCAACTGAATTTACAACTTATCATTTATGTGGGATGGAATTTTGAGTTACTGTGAAGTAAGTAAAAATGAAATGGATGAGATTCTCTTTTGGAAGTCTATTTTGGACATCTGGAATTTGTATTAAGCTCAAATTTCAAGAGGATAAAACTTCTTCATTTCGTTGCAGTGCTTAATTACAAATTTTTTGTTGAAATAAATAAAAAATATCTTTTGAGACTTGTTTGGAGGTGATTCCTCAGGCGTTTGCAAGAGTTCTCGTATTTTCAACTGCTGGGGTGAAATTGTTATGTCCTATTATTTTTGCATGAAAGGTCAATCTGTGGATTATTTGGTTTAGGGACTATGAATTCAAATTGCCTTTTTATTTGTCCTTATATTTTCGTTCTAGGTGGAAACCTTTTACTTGAGCATTTCCCTTTGTATGAGATATATTTGCAATATGCTAGACAATGGTTATGGTGACATAAATATAAATAATTATAAAAGTAAATAAATCCTTGAGAACTAATCTATGGATTTTGGTAAATTTAATGTGTTTAACATAATATCTTCTTCAGGGCCAACAATCTCATAGTTTCAATCGCTCAGATGAACACAACAACAGTATGTTTGGTAGATTCCGTGCAAGGCACAATAGGTCATCATCACTCAATGAAGAAATTTTGCGTTGTTCTACAGTTAACCTGCATACGTCTACGATAAAGATGGATGCAGAGGATTCAGATCTACGACTTTGCTTCAGAATAATTTCTCCCTCTAAGACCTTCACTTTGCAGGTAATTAGTTGACTTAGCTATCCTGGTGACTTTCTTTTTCTTAAGCTCTCGAATTAGCTTTATTCATCTTATTTTTTCAGTTTTCTTCTCAGTTATTTTTGTTTCTAGCATCGTGGCTTGAATGTTGCAGACAATAAATCACATTATTGATATTTGAGTGCAATATAAATGGAAAATTTGATTTTTGCAACGAGGGTAAAAGTTGAAAAGTCAAAAGAATAGTAACATATAAAAGAACGTGGTTTATGTTTTTTTTTCAACGAAAATGGATCTCTTTATTAATGGGCAGAAAGAGACACGAGCTCAATATACAAGAGGGTTATGCAAGAGCTGTAAAAAATACTAGGGATCAGCAGTCGCACTTGGACATGCCAACTAGGTTGACACCTTCTTAGCAACCTCATCATATCCAGAAGAATGGGGTTTATGTTTCTTGTTGACAGATTGTCGATCTATATTTTCTTTTTTCAATGGAAATCACATAGCTAACTGGAATGTAATTCCTACATCTTGGTATTATTATTATTAGAACTTATCAAACCTACTCCTAGTATTGTATCTGACTTCAATCCTTACCCTATAATCCTACCTACAAACCAAGTTCCTTAAAAATGTATTACAGAAGGAATCTCATAAAGGAAGTTGGTTCTCCTACTAATCAGTCGTCGACTCCAGTCCAAGAATCTGAACCTCCTCGAGATCAAGGTATGGAAAACCTTATTGAACCTTATACCAATAATAAGATGAGTGAGAATGACATGGTTGTTGTTCTTGAAAATGTGGAAGAAAAGAACGACAATGAGATTAAGATCAAAGTATGAACCAATAATAGTGAAGCTGAACAGGGTCATACAAGGAAAATTGATGAGGATGATCCCTCACTTGACATTTCCATTGCTCTGAGGAAAGGTACCAGATCTTGTACTAAACATCCCATTTGCAACTATGTTTCCTATGATAATCTTTCTCCACAGTTCAGAGCTTTTACAGGAAGCCTTGACTCTACCATAATACTGAAAAATATCTACATTGCTTGAGAGTGTCCTGAATGGAAGAATGTTGTCATGGAAGAGATGAAGGCTCTTGAAAAGAATAAAACTTAAGAGATTTTTGCTCTACCCAAGGGGCACAAACTGCGGGATGCAAATAAGTGTTCCCTCTTAAATACAAAGTTGATGGAACTCTTGATAGACATAAGGCAAGGTTAGTTGCAAAGGGATTTACTCAAACCTGCGGTGTTGATTATTCAGAAACCTTTTCTCCAGTTGCTAAGTTGAATACTGTTAGAGTCCTGCTATCTATTGCTGTGAACAAAGATTGGCCTCTATACCAGTTGGATGTTAAAAATGCATTTCTAAATGGGGACCTAGTGGAGGAAGTCTACATGAGCTTCCTACCTGGATTTAAAGTCGGCATGGTTTGACAGATTCACTACATTTGTCAAGTCCCAAGGGTACAGGCAGGGGCTTTCTGATCATACTTTGTTTACAAAAGTTTCCAAGACAGTGGAAGAGAGAATCAATGCAGTAGAACAAGAGCTTCAACGATTGCTGATAATGGAAGAGAACTTATTGTTGATATCGAAAAGTATTCAAGAGATGAATATTCAAATCAACCAACAACATTAGCAACAACAGTTAATTATGAAGTATATTGAGGGCATTGTGCGTGATGATATTTCGGCCGGAAAGAAAGCAGAAGGTGCAGTGAGTCAAGCTAAGGGTGAGAAAACAGACATTTCGAGCACATCCGATGGATCGAAGAAAGTCGGAAGGGTTGAGGAAGAAAAATTGGCTGACCGGAGCAAATTTAAGAAAGTAAAAATGTCGGTTTTTAATGGAACTGACCCTGACTCCTGGTTTTTTTGAGCAGATTGGTACTTTAAGATTCATGAGCGGACCGATACGGAGAAGATGACGGTGGCAGTGATAAGTTTTGATGGACCCGCCCTGGACTGGTATAGATCAAATGAAGAATCAGAACGATTCAAGAGTTGGGAGGATTTGAAACAGAGACTTTGGTTCGATTCCGAACGATTCGCGATGGATCGTTAGTAGGAAGATTTTTTACGATCAAACAGGAAACAACAGTGGAGAAATACTGAAACCGATTTGATAAGTATCTAGCACCGGTGGCGTTTCTTCAAACTATAGTTATGGAAGAGACCTTCATGAATGGGCTAAGCCCATGGTTGAAATTGGAAGTGGATGTGCTGGAGCTCAGAGGATTGGTCCAAATGATGAAATTAGCCTTGAAGATTGAAAATAGAGAAAGGTCAGGAGGGAATGTGTGCTGTGTAGCGTTTTCGGAGGGAAGCATCAGTTCAAAAATCCTTGGGTAAAACCAACCACGGCAATCCCAAACGTCCTGAAACAAACGGAAGGAAGCTGGCCGATGAGGACCATTATGTTAAAGGGGATTACGACGGAGGAAAAAAAAAAAAGAATGACCCTCCCAAAAGACTTTTCGACGCTGAATTTCAGTCACCACGAGAGAAGGGGCTGTGTTTTCGGTGCGATGAAAAGTACTACGCCGAACATAGATGCAAGGCTAAGGAACAGGAAGAATTAAGAATGCTGGTGGTGACAGAAAACGGGGAAGAATTAGAGATTGTGAAAGAAGACTTCTTCGACGTTGAAACAGAGGATATGGCAGTGGAAGTAGGGACTGTGGAGAATTTGAACATCGAATTATCCACCAATTCGGTGGTGGGACTAACAAACCCAGGAACGATGAAGGTAAAAGGGAACATCAAAGGGACAAAATTTGTAGTGCTCATAGATTGTGGGGCCACCCACAATTTTATTGCAGAAAATTTAGTAACACCACTCAGCCTTTCATTGAGAGAAACTTCTAATTATGGAGTAATATTGGGGTCAGGAACGACAGTGAAGGCTAAGGGCATTTGTGATCAGGTCAAGGTTAAGATTGGGAAGTGGAAAGTTGTAGACAGCTTCTTACCATTGGAGTTAGGAGGAGTAGAAGTAATTTTGGGGATGCAATGGTTGCACTCGTTGGGAGTCACTGAATTTGATTGGAAGAAACTAATAATGACATTCCAACATGAAGGGAAGAAGGTTGTCATCAGAGGGGACCCTAGCCTCACCAAAACGATGGTGAGTTTGAAATCGCTGATGAAAACATGGAACTCAGAGGACCACAAATATTTAGTGGAGTGTAGAGCCATGGAAGGGGTGATTTCAATGGAAGAGTCACATACCGAAGATTTGGCAGCCGTTGATAGTGTGATCCCACCCTTGTTGAAGAAATTTAATGATGTGTTCGAATGGCCTGATACACTTCCCCCAAAGAGAGATATTCAGCATCACATACACCTCAAACAAGGAGTAGATCTAGTGAACGTTAGGCCCTACCGATATGCCTACCATCAAAAGGAAGAAATGGAAAGATTAGTTGATGAGATGCTAAAGACAGGGATCATTACACCCAACACTAGTCCCTATTCCAGTCCAGTTCTCTTAGTGAAAAAGAAGGATGGAAGTTGGAGATTCTGCGTGGATTACCGAGCTTTGAATAACGTGACGATCCCGGATAAATTTCCAATTCCGGTGGTAGATGAGTTATTCTACGAACTGAATGGGGCCAATATGTTTTCGAAGATTGATCTCAAAGTTGGTTACCATCAGATCAGAATGCATCAGGGAGATGTGGAAAAGACAGCCCTTCGCACACATGAGGGACACTACGAGTTCCTAGTCATGCCATTCGGACTTACCAATGCACCCTCTACATTTCAAGCGTTGAACCGAATATTTAGACCCTACATGAGGTGCTTTGTATTGGTATTTTTTGATGATATTTTGGTATATAGTAAAGGAGTAGCAAAACATGTGCAACATTTGGAGATAATGTTGGATTCTCTACGTGAGAATGAGCTTTATGCCAATTTGACCAAATGCAGCTTTGCCAAGAGTAGAATCAGATACTTAGGGCATTTCATATCGGAAGAGGGTGTTGAGGTGGATCCAGAAAAGATAAGAGCCATCAAGGAATGGCCAACCCCGACTTGTGTTAGAGAAGTTCGGGGATTCTTGGGACTCACTGGCTATTACAAAACAATTTGTTCAGAATTATGGGAATATTGCTAGCCCATTGACCTAACTATTGAAGACAGGGCATATCGTTGGACAGAAGAGGCCAATATGGCCTTTGACAAACTGAAGACAGCAATGATGACTCTACCCGTGTTAGCTATGCCAGACTTTAATCTTCCATTTGAAGTGGAAACAGATGCTTCGGGTTTTGGGGTGGAAGCAGTGTTAGTGCAGGCCAAGAGACCGATAGCTTTCTTTAGTAAAACTTTGTGTATGCGAGATAGAGCGTGTCCCGTTTATGGAAGAAAACTAATAGCAGTAGTGTTTGCTGTGCAGAGATGGAGACCGTACTTGTTGGGGAAGAAATTCACGGTGAAAACTGATGAAAAATCACTCAAATTCTTGCTGGAACAAAGAGTAATTCAGCCCCAATACCAAAAGTGGATAGCCAAATTATTGGGGTATTCGTTGGAAGTAGTTTACAACCCGGGGTTGGAGAATAAGGCAGTCGATGCTTTGTCTCGAATGGCTCCTACAATATTCCTAAACCAACTCTCCGCTTCTGCGCTACTAGATTTGGCATAGATTCAAGAAGAGGTGGATAAGGATCAGCAATTGCTAGAAATTAAAAAGAAGTTAGAGGAGCACCTGGAAACACCAAATTTCTCCTTACAGCAAGGTGTGTTAAAGTACAAAGGGAGGTTGGTGCTCTCAAAGACGTCTGTGCTACTGCCCGCTATCATGCACACGTATCATGATTCAGTTTTTGGGGGTCACTCTGGATTCCTTAGAACATATAAGAGGATGACACACGGAATTTATTGGGAAGGGATGAAAAAGACGTGAAAAAGTACTGTGAGGAATGTCTTATATGCCAGAAGAATAAGACACTTGCTTTGTCACCCGTGGGATTACTGCTGCCACTGGAAATTCCTAAGGAAATATGGTTAGATATTTCTATGGATTTCATAGAAGGATTGCCAAAGTCAGCAGGGAAACAAGTAATCTTTGTAGTGGTGTATCGCTTGCGTAAGTATGCACACTTTTTAGCCATTAAACATCCTTTCACAGCCAATTCGGTAGCATCAATTTTTGTTAAGGAAATTGTGAGACTACACGGGTACCCTCAAACAATTGTATCAGATAGGGACAAGATTTTTATCAGCCACTTTTGGAGGGATTGTTCAAATTAGCTGGTACTAAGTTACATCAAAGTTTGGCTTATCATCCGCAATCCGACGGCCAAACAGAGGTGGTCAACAAATTGGTGTCACCCCGTTTCAGGCTATGTATGGACGGCCTCTCCCACCTCTCATCCAATATGGTGATATGAAGACTTCTAATTCAACCTGGAACAGCAGTTGAAAGAGAGAGATGTGACTTTAGGTGCCTTAAAGAACACCTACGATTGGCTCAAGAGAGAATGAAGAAATATGCTGATCGTAAAAGAAGAGATGTGGAGTTTAAGTTAATAATCTTGTCTTTTTGAAGATTCGACCATACAGACAAGTCTCCGTGAGAAGTAAGAGAAATGACAAGCTAGCACCAAAATTTTTTGGGCCTTTTAAAATTTTGCAAAAGATTGGAACTGTGGCATATCGATTGGAACTACCCAGTTCAGCCAACATTCACCTTGTATTTCATGTGTCCCAACTAAAGAAAGCTCTCGGACATCACGAAAAGGTGCAGGAGTTGGTCCCTTACATGAATGAAAAATATGAATGGCGGACAAAACAAGAGATATTTGAATACCAGAAAAATCCTAATACAAAAGAGTGGGAGGTGTGGAAGGGCTTACCACCCCATGAAGCAACATGGGAGGACTACACAGATTTCAAGCAACAATTCCCTGATTTCCACCATGAGGACAAGGTGGTTGAAGAAGAGGAGAGTAATGCTAGGCCCCCTATACTTATGACTTATAGTAGGAAGAAAAAAAGGGAAAAACAGAATTCCACGTGGACCACTGGGAGAGGAATAAGAGCGGGACCAGCCCTCTATGGGACCCACTAGTTAGTTAGGATAAATAGAAGACGATGGAGAGAGAGAAGGGGATTTTGGAAGAAGAAGAAGAGGTTGCATTCCCTTGCGGGGGAGGAAGGTAGATGGGTAAAGGTTTTATTGTTTGGTCTTGATTTTGGTTTATAATCTTGTGATTGTCTTTATGTTTTTGGCTATCATTTTAACGTAGATTGATGATCTGCTGTGATCTGGAATTTTTATGTTATTCTTAAGTTTTATATTGTCTGGTTGTGGAATTTTATATTGTAACTGTTGATGTAAATCAATATATATATATAAAGATACATTTATAATATCTTTACAAATACATGCTTGATTTGCTAGCATGTTTCAGAGAAAATACACGCTTGACTTGCTAACCGAGACAGGTATGGGATGTCGTCCCGTTGACACTCCTATTGAATTCAACTGCAAACTGGGAAACTCTGATGATCAAGTTCAAGTTGACAAAGAACAATATCAGGACCTTATGGGTAAATTGATTTACTTATCCCATACTTGACCTGATATTTTCTTTGTTGTCAGCTAGTTTATGTAGGCTCCCTATGAGGAACACATGGAAGTTGTCAACAAAATTCTGAGATACTTGAAATCGACACCTGGTAAAGGGTTGATGTTTAGAAAGACCGACAATAAGACCATTTAGGCATATACTGACTCAAACTGGAGAGGATCTGTTGTTGATAGAAAGTCTAACTCCAGTTATTATACCTTTATTTGGGACAATCTTGTAACTTGGAGGAGTAAGAAGCAAAGTGTTGTGGCCAGTTACAGTGCTGAGGCTAAATACAGAGCTACGAGTTTGGGAATATGTGAGGAAATTTGGCTCCAGAAAGTCCTGTCTGATCTTCATCAGGAATGTGAGACTCCATTAAAGCTCTTTTGTGATAATAAAGCTGCTATTAGTATTGCTAACAACTCAGTTCAGCATGATAGAACTAAATATCTTGAGATTGATCGGCATTTCATCCAAGAAAAACTTGACAATGGGAGCATATGCATTTCATTCATCCCTTCTAGCCAGATATCTCACCAAGGGGCTTCTCACACCAGACTTTGATTTTTGTGTTAGCAAGTTGGGCCTCATTGATATTTACGTTCCAATTTGAGGGGGAGGGTTAGAATTTGTATTTATGGAAAACTTACCATAAATATTTCTTTTCCTTTTTCCTTTGCCCTTTGCATTCTATTTAAGTTCCCTCAATTGTACTTTAATTATCAGAAAATAATAAAAACTAAAATATCGTGGTTTTTCTCCCTGTTCTCGGGTTTCCACGTAAGCTTCGTGTTGGTGTTAATTGCTTTCGATAAAAAGCATTCATGGCTGCAAAAAATTTGAGTGGCAGACTCTCTTAAGAAGTCGGTGGATCAGTATATCTAGAGAAAGGAATAAGGTGGAAGTGTTGGCTCCTTTCAAGATTGGGAATGGAAGAAGAGTAGCTATCTGGATAGATTCATTGGTGATCTTCCTCTTAAAATTCAGTTCCCAAATCTATTCAGATTAGCTCAGATGCCCAACGATTCAGTTGTTGCCCACTGGGATTATGTCACAAATTCTTGGTCCTTGTTTTTTCGAAGATTGCTGAAAGATGATGAAATCCAAGATTTTCAATGCCTATTAACCCTCAAATCTTTGAAAGGATTAACAGATTTGGATGATAGGAGAGTTTGGTCATTAGAGACCTCGGGTCATTTCTCAATAAAGTCCCTATTGAATCACCTCTCCTTCTTCCCCTTTGAAAAAAGATTGCTGTAAAGCATTTTGGAAAACCAGCAGCCCAAGGAGAATTTTGGAAAGCATTTTTGGTTTTAAGTATGACGGTTGGTCTTAATTACTTTGAGACTTTGCAAAGGAAACTTCCCAATAATTGTTTGCTGCCATCCGCGTGTCCCCTTTGCTTGAAAGACAGTGAGCACCTAATACACTTATTCATTCTCTACCCCTTCTCATCTAAATGTTGGTTTAGCATCTTCTCTATGCTCAAAACAACTTGGGTCTTTGATGTTTCTCTAAGTGCCAACGTGTTTCAATTATTGAGAGGGCCTTATTTATAAAAAAAAATCTTTTCTAATATGGGCTAATTTGATAAAAGTGTTGCTAGCTGAGATTTGAGATTTTGTTTGAGTGCAACCAACGTATTTTTCATGATTAAAAAGGGGATTGGGGTGACATCATAGACACTTCTAAAAGAAATGCAGCAGCTTGGTGCTCTTCAAAGACATAATTCAAAGAATACTCGATACAAGACATTTACCTCAACTGGACTGCCTTCATTGGAAGAGAATCAGGGCTGTTATTCTCCGGATTGCTAGAACAGGCTTTGAGTTTTTGTTGTATTGCTGAGCTTTATTATGTATTTCTACATTCGTGTTATTACTTTTCAGCCTTGCATTTGTCTACCGCTGGGTAGTTTATATTGTTATTTTCGGTCTTTGCATAACCTTAGTATTGTCCTTTATTTTGGATATGGTGAGGGTGCCAAGTGGGTGTCAACTTAGTTGAGATGTCCAGGTGCATCTACTGACTCTCTCTCCCCCATTTCTAGGCTTCTCTATTATTCTCACGATATAACTCTCTTGTACTTTGAGTTTATTATCAATAAAGAAGCTTGTCTCCATCTCAAAAAAAGAAACTTTATGGAAAAGCGTTCTAGTTTAATATTGCATGATTGAACCATATTTTTTTGGTAGTATGTGGCATCATTAAGAATTATGGAATTATGGACATAACGCATTGAAGAAGCAATTTTACCCCTGTAGACATGCAAATGTTAGAAGTAAATTTTCTACTTTTTGTTTTGAATAAACATTTCAAAACAATATTGGTGTAAAACTCAAATATTACGGACAATTTATCTTTGCAGAAACCCTTCTGAGAGCATTTTGAGTTTTCTGTTCCTCAATACCAAGTTTTATTCAATTATCTATCTTAACTAGAGCGTAAATTAAACAAAAAAGAAAGAAAGAAAGAAAGAAAGAAAATTAGAGTTCAGTTTTTCCATTTGTACAGAAAGAAAACTAGAGTTCAGTTTTTCCATTTGTACTTGTTACTTAAATCGTGGGCTTAATTAATGGACTTAACACTATTTGGTTCAACAAAAACTCTGTTGATACTGTTTTGTTCTTTGGGCTAGGCCGAAAATGAGGCAGATAGGATGGACTGGATCAATAAAATCACGGGGGCTATTGCATCTCTTTTCAATTCTTATTTTCTTCAACAGGTTTGGTCCTAATAATTGTTAATTTATTTATTTACATTTATTCAGTGTGTATATGTATGCGAGTGACAAAGAATAAAGGATGGATACTTTTGATAAGCCTTTTGAATCTTCTGCAGCCATTCCTGGAAGCAAAACATCCAGAGTGTGACAAAAACAATTTCAACGATTATAGTGTTCAGACACGACATGAAAAAAGATTAGAAGATGGCAGCCAAGTAGATTCTGTTTCTAAGATACTAAGAGAAATCCCTGGAAATGATCTATGTGCAGAGTGCGGCAGTTCAGAACCTGAATGGGCATCTCTGAACCTTGGCATTTTATTGTGCATAGAATGCTCTGGTGTTCACCGTAATCTTGGTGTCCATATTTCAAAGGTATTTGAATCCAGCTTATTCTTATTATCATCATGGATTTTGATTTTTGTGCTGGTGGGTTTGGGCTTTTCTCCTTGTATATTTTGTAGGTTTTGGAAAATATTGCTTAGTAATACAACAATATTATATTTAAACTCTAATGTTTGGAACATGTTTGCAACAGAAATGTTAGTAAAATAAAAGTCGTGCCCACTACAATATGTACGTGAAACACATGGAGGGGAACTTTGAACATTCTCCAGAAATAACTGTACAAGAAAAAAGTATTAACCTAATCATGTGAAAAGAAAAACTGATGGGGTATTCCTGCTCTTGCAGGTGAGATCAATTATATTGGATGTCAAAGTCTGGGAGCCTTCAATACTGGACTTATTTAGGAACTTAGGCAATACTTATTGTAACTCTATTTGGGAGGGATTGTTTCTTGCAGATACTGGAAGGTAATATTTCCTTGAGCTGTATTCGTCATTTGGTGCTTTGAGTTTATTTCAAAATTTGATCGTTCGTACATATTTTACGGAACATAGCAAAACATTCATACAATATATCTTTATTCTCAAGATAGTAGTATTTACACCGTTTTATAGGCAGCTGACTGATAAGGAAATTCCAAGTATTTACAATCGAATTCTAAAAGCAAGTACTTTTGCAGGGATAATACACAACATGCCTTAGCGACGTCAATTCCAAAACCAAGCCCCAAGGATGCCAATCAGCTTAGGGAGAGATACATTCAGGCTAAGGTAGAAGGATTTTTCCTCTGCGTTTTTCACATTTTCTTTTGATATATCCTGAAATCCGTTTCCTATTTTATATATTTATTTTTAATTTAATTATTCATAATCCTTTGCCAGAAACCCCACAACACTATTGTGTTTATTGGTCATTTAAAATTAGGGACACTTGCAAAAATGACAAAATAAGTTATAATAATTAAGTCTATAGAACACACAATTTGTTATTTGCAAAAATGATAAAAACGAAGTCCAGTCCACGCATCAAAAGCTAAAATATCACAAATATCCTCATTACTAATACGTGTAAGACACCTTATACACGTCTGGTACACCTAATACACTCCTTGATACACCTGATACTTTTTGATACACCCGATACATTTGATTGATACACTTGATGCACTTGATACTCTTTGATACACTCAATATCTTTTGATACACACCTGAAACAATATTAATATATGTTTGATACACCTAATACACTGCAGATACATTTAGTATTATTCACTTATACAATTGATTGATTAAATGTACTTGATATGCTTAAAGTCCTACTTATACACTTGATATACTATTGATATACACTTGTAAACTTAATTCATATACTTGATAATGATTCACTTTACTAATATGCTTTAACAATATATTGTTGATATACTTGATAATGATACCTTGAGTTACATCATTCATATATTTAATAATACTATAATGAACTGCATAAAATTTGAAAAAACGAAAATCACCTAGTAAGTATTTTAACCAACTAATACATATAATATAAGTATATCACAACACTGATATACGAAACTGAGACAAAGTAAAACAAAACAATTAATTTAAAAGTATAAAACAAAATCATTTTGAATCAAATTCAACTCAAAATACACATCGAAGAAAGTATAAAAAAATCACAAATGAAGTTAAATTACTCTGATCAACAACCATTATATTATGTTTCAAATTAAGATTAAGACAGAATAAATAATTTTTCTAGTACAAGAAGAAACAAATAATCATGGCCTTAAAAAGTAAAAGAATAAATAAATAATGAGTAGAACATTAAAAACATGAAGGAAAATAAGTTATTGAATGGTAGTTTAAGAATAATAACAAATTTAAGAGAAATAAGTGAAAATTTTGTCATATTTGCAAAATTTTAAAACAATGTTCTATAATTGCTATATCATATTCTCAAAATGTTATCCTATGCAATTTCTCTTAAAATTACTTACATCGATGGATTTATTCTTGGGATTTGTTTGTATTTTCATACTTTAATTTTCTCACCTAGCTTACAGTTCCTTTTCACAAGTTTTTCTTTTGTTGAGGAATACAAGCTTTTTCATTCAAGTGTATGACTTGTAGCGTCTGTTCCTTAAATAGTATGTAGAGAAACAGTTTGTAGTTAAGGATAGTGAAGCGCCGGGCAACATTTCTTATGCAAAAAGTATCTGGGAAGCTGTCAAAACAAATGACTTGCGAGAAGCATACCGTCTCATTGCAGTTTCAGCTGTATCGATTGTCAACACGACTTATGATAATGTAGTCAGTGTCAGTTCAAGCCCACATTTGGATGAGGAACCCTCAGGAAATCAAGAATCACTGAATCCATCATCATGCACGAGAGATTGGGATTCTAATGAGTCAAGTGATAGTCTTCAAGGTTGCTCACTATTGCATCTTGCTTGTCAAAATGACAATCAAGTGATGCTTGAACTACTACTACAATTTGGTACCGATATAAATGTGTGTGACTCTCATGGAAGGACGCCTTTGCATCAATGCATCTCCCAGAAAAACAACAAGTTGGCTAAGTTGCTACTAAGAAGGTGAACTATGTTCTCTGTCTGTTACATATTTATTTTATTTATATATTATTTTTTTCTTTATGTTGATACTGTTTGTTTTTTGTGGTGGTGGGGGGTTGGGTGGGGGTGGCTGTTGCTACATTGAAGAAAGCAGTTCTCCTATACATGGAGGACTAACTCTTCATTTAGCTCCAGAATTACATTATAAGCATTTAAGCTAATTTTTTTTCATCATATAACGTGAACAATTTACTCAACTTTTTATGACTTAGGCAGTGGCATGTGGTTAGAATGTTTTCTGATATAGACACTGGTAATTCTTAGAAGTATTTGACACAACTATCAACTCATAGGACGAATTAGTTTAAGTCTCGTTTGATAACTATTTTGACTTTTTAAAATTAAGCTTATCTTCTCTCTTACATCGTTTTGTAACTTTTAGCCAAATTTCAAAAATCAAAACAAGTTTTTGAAAACAAATTAATTTCGTTTTAAACATTTGGTTTCATTTTTTGAAACAATGGTAGAATAGATAACAAAAGCAAGAAAGTAGTGTTTTCTGCCTCAATTTCGAAACTAGAAACAAAAAATGAGATGGTTACCAGAGGGTTTATGAAAAAATTCTTGATAGAGTGACTTTGGTCAAACTGGAAGAGTATAAATATCAATTAGACTGATATTGGTGTTTCTTATACAATTTTATTGCCTGTGTTACTTATTTTTTAACAGAGGTGCAAAACCATCAATCAAAGATTGTGGAGGATTAAGTGCCTTAGAAAGAGCAATGGAAATGGGAGCAATAACCGATGAGGAGCTATTTCTTTTGCTTACAGGATCTGAATAAACCATAAAATTTGGAACACTTTTGATTTATTATTTATTATTATTACTACTATTATTATTTTATATTGACATTGTTTATTTTGTTGTGTAATTCACTGTGTATTCCCTTTGCTGTCTGTGGAATCTAGAATTTTGTAATATTATTGGTGATGTTTTTTTTATCTGCCATAACTTCTGTGATCTCTTTGATGGTGATCATAAGATTATTTTATTGATTTTTAGTGTAGTGATTTTTTTTTTGTACAAGAATCCTCAATTGATTGGGAATAAAATTTTATTTATTGGTGTCATTCTTCGTTCTTGTTCAATGTTGGATCCTCTAAGAGTCAACCTCTTTCTCTTTTTCTTTTTTTAGAGAAAGTAGAAAATCAGAATTTTTAACCTTACAAATGCTTGACATCTTTAGTTTTCATGGCCGTTTTGTAGGAATATTTTTAAAGATATTTAGGAATTATCATGTCCATTTCGTAGGAATATTTTTTAAGATATTTAGGAATAATTGGATAATTGTGTTTGATTTTTAGGTATTTTTTTATTAAGAATGTCTTAAATTTATATAATATTTCCAAATAATGTATTATCATTAATAGTAGGTTAAAAATATCATTTTGATACATATTTTGTCCTGTAAAGTTAACATTGCAAATTGACTAAACATTAACAAGCAATGAAAATTGAGTGTTCAAAATTTATTTTAAAAATACTAATAGATAAAAAAGTTTAAAAATCAACAACCAAATTTATACGATAAAGTGGTGTAACTTAAGCTATAAATTACAAGTCTTATATAGATTTATACAAACTCAAGTACAAATTACTCAAAAGACCATCTCTTACAACCTACACCTTACTCGAGTACTCGTATATAGAAATGTTCATTTAACCTGTAGTGTCGGGACCTAGTGGGGATCCGCTTTGAATGAGGTGGGGAATCCTTGAACACAGGGAATCAGAGATGGGGTAGGGGTTATTTTTCCCTGTTGACATTTTTACATTCTCCGACTCCAACCCCAATCCCGATCCTGGAAATAAAAAATATATACAAGTACATACGTACATACATATATTTATATATGTATAAACATATATTGTGTTTACATAATGTTTATATATATAAATCAAAAGTAATTTGTATATTTCATATATACTGTTTAAACACATATATATACTTTTTAAACATATATTACTAACAAAAAAAAAATTAAACGTAAACAGTGTGTTTTTGTATGTATAAATAAATATAAGTATAAATATACATTTTATGTATACATAAATGTATATATATACACACAAATGTGTGTTATATATATTTATATTTACTTGTACTTATTTATCAAAATAAAAAAAAAAGTGAAAAATATTTTCTTGCAAAGAACCCGATCCCCGTTCTGTTTTCCGTGGAGAAATTCATGGGGATGGGGAATAGAATAAGGGGCGAGAATCGAAAATTGGATCAATTTTACCATAATTGCATTTAATCTTATTAAAAATTAACATGCATTACTATCCTAATTAAAATGAAAATGGGGTTAATGAAATTCATACCTTTGAAGCTCCCATTTGCTTGAAATTTTCACACATTCTCGTATCCAAGCCACCACAAGTGTTGACTTGCTATTCTCTAGACTTAAAAGCGAGTTATGAGACTCGATGAGTGAAGGATTTGAGAGAGAGATGGAGTTTGGAGGTTCGACTTAGGGTTGAGAGTTGTGAGAGAAAATTGTTTTTGGTGAAACTAATTTTAGGTCAAAATAACAAAAATAGCCAAAAGTCTTTCTCAGTTGAAAAACAACTCCCTTTATAAACTAATTATATGCAAAAATGTATGGTAACGTTCACCAAAACATGTCATGCATCCACATAGCCCACTAGGAGTTAGTAAGATTATCGAACAAAACGATAGATTTTTTCACCAACTTTAGTCAAAGAGCAAAATGGTCATTTCACCATTCAAGTCAAAGTCAAACTGGCTTTCTCAAGTCAAAATGTTACCATTTCGTCTATCTTGACCGATTCTAATTTTTCGAGCATGAATCCACATTCATTTTTTCAAAATTCCAATCACATTTTAATATATTGTTTGTCAAAGTTTTATTTTTCAAAGTAAAAAATCAACCATTTGACTTTTTATAACTTTGACCATTTTCATCATTATTCAAGCTTCTGAATATGATTTCGCATTCATATTTTTTATATTTAAATCATATTTAAATATAAAACTTTATCTCTAAACTAATAACTGACTAATATATCATATATACTTGTTGGTTTCACTCTACTTACCTAATTCAAACTAATCCAATATATTGTTCTAAGTTAATTCCATATGAGTTAGTAGGGGAACCTAATGGACCTATAGATCATGGGCTCCAACGATTCAAGATTAACTTACTAAACCTTTTTAGATCAAGTTAATCAATATTAGTTAACTAACGGGTCAATCCACTATAGTCGTGTAGTTGTAGTCCTCACTATAGATATGTTTGTGTCCATGTGATATAGCCATGATTAGTAAGTTAATCCTCCATAGGTTGTTTGTAATCTCGATTGGATCCAAATACCGTTTTACCCCTAAGATTACATCTTGCTTCTTAAGTCCTATTGATCCACTATTGACCATTTAGTTTAAGGTCCAACTTATAAATCAAATCTCTCTCGGACCAATGAGCTAACAAGTTTATTGAACAAAATATGATTTAAAACTACAAACTATGAGCTTTGGGACATAAATTCCAACATGAACTCAAAGCATGTTATCCATGTTTGGATTTATGTCCTAAAACTCGTAAATTGTAAATATAATTCATTGACCGTTATTAATAACGTGTTATTATTGTAATAACTCTTATTGATTATATTATTAGTTTTATCTTAATAGCCCAAATCCAATAAACTAACATCCTAAGTTATTTAATGAGTCTTGAACAATATGTAGAGATATACATGGATCAGTGATTGAGATCAACTTAAAGGGTCTATAGTATAGGGATAAGATTGGGTACCTTATCCTAGTAACACTATGGATACATCTCACTTTGTATTTGATACAAACGCAATGATCCAACGCGTTCGTGTAATTAACATGTGAGTGGGGGTATCTTATGTAATGAGATTACATAAGATCGGACTGCGAAATAGTAACCACTAGATGTAACTTCATTAACTAGTTAAATTTCTATTTCATTAGGATGACCTAGGTAACTTAGTCCCAATCATAAGTGTACTATGAACTCCTGTTCACGAGAAATTGTCCTTTGATTTGTACGAGTGAGAGTGGCTAGATTGCTGTCTCAATAAGCTGATCATTTTGGGGACAAGACCAAGTGAGGAGCTAGAAACATAATTACACAAGATGGAATTCACTCATTTCCTACTTTAGGGTAAGCAGATAAGTGTTACCTTATATGGTGTCTCCAAGACTTGAACAATGGTCCTACCCTTTCTATGGCACGAGATGGGTTTCTGTTTAATGGTAGGATCATAAACATGTTGTTCATTAGAGGAGCACTGATATTTAAGGATTAGAGGTAACCTAGGGGTAAAACGGTAAATTGACCTAGTTGGTGTTACGAACACTAGCGAATGGCAGTAAGTTAACCATATGGGGACTCAGTTATGCTTTTGCTTTTTGTCACGTGTTTTTAGTATTTTGACTTTAAACATTTTGTTTGAAACCGTTAATTATTTCATGTTATTACTAGAATTTATGTCCTAAAACTCATAGTTTGTAACCATATTCTATTCAATAAAGCCATTATTGATACTATAATGTTAAAGCCTAAACTTGAACTTTATGTAGAGACATAAACATGGATCAAGTTTGAGTATATATTCTAAATAGTCTATAGTATATGAATACGATTGAACACCTTATTCTGGAGACACTATGAATGCGACATGCTTTGTAGTTAGTACAAACGATGTGATCTTAAATTGTTCATGTAGAGACATGGAAGTGGGAGTATCTTATGTAAAGAGTTTGCATAAGACTGAAACCATGAAATAGGCACTTTTAGCTTATAACGTCGTTGACTTTAATAAAACGAACTATTTCGTTTATAGATATCCAATATAACTTAATCTTAATCTTGAGCTAACTATGGACTTCTGTTCAAACAAAATTATCCTTAGATCTGCGTAGGTGAGGGCAGCTCAATGGCGCTGGCCCAATAAGCCTCCCATTTTAGAGGTAAGACCGGGTGGATAACTAGGGACATAGGGTGCAAGATGAAATTTTCTCCTACCCGCTTTAGGGTTAGTAGATAGGTTGTTTCCTTAATGACTGAATCCAAGTCTTGAACAAGGGGCCTCATCCTCTCGTCGGCCCGAGAGGAATTCGATTTAGTAGTTGGACCTTGAACCAATTGTTCAATAGTGGATTAGTGGGACTTAAGAAGCAAGATATAATCTCGGGGGTAAAACAGTACTTTAACCCAGCTGAGATTATTAACAACTTGTGAAAGATTAACTTACTTATCATGGTTATATCACATAGACACAAATATATCTATAGTAAGGGGAGTGCAACTATGAGATTTTAGTGAAATGACCTATTACTATATGTAGATTTGTCTATAATCCAAAGTGTGTTTTTATTGAATATATATACACACATATATGTAATGCAATAATACTTAAAAAGTGAGGGATATCTAATTTAAAATAGTTACAAACCATGAGATTTTTGGTATATACATATATTTCTTAACCAGGGTGGATAAAAATATATGATAGTATCAATTTTGAAAAAGGACAATAATGTAACACAACCATTTCCTAATCATGTTTTATTCAATTCTCGTTCGAAACAACATTGATAATGTCAATCATAAACAAGCCAATCAATTAAGCAAAATCAGCCAAGTGTGTGCAAGAAAATAGAAATGAGAAAGCAATTCATGGATATTGATAAGTAGAAAATGACAAGTATTTTTAAATTGGTTTTTGTAAATCTTTCAATTCTTCCTTGGGTCTTTTCATAATGGAAAAGAAAAGAAGGAGAGGATGAGAGGGAGGCAGCTGGCAAGAGAGAGAGAAAAGGCAGCAACCCAATAACACACAGAGAGACCGTTTTTCTGCAAACGGAGCCGGCCAACAGGAAGAGTGGAAGACGTTGGAGTATTGACGTCAGCTAGGCGGTGGGATCGTGCAAGCTTTTCAAGCGTCATGTGTTGACGGCATCTGACATGGTTTGACGTTCCTCTGGTGTTTGACGTAATCACCAAATTGCGTTTGACGTAATCGCCAAATTGTTGTTATCTTGTTGGTTTATGTAGTTCTGTTCTTAACAAAATTTGTCACCGATAGATCATTACGAGTCTATCAGCAATAGTTTTGCTATATTTGCAATTTTTTTAAAATGTTGTTACATCTTTAATTATTATTTCTAAAAATGTTGTTACATCCTTAATTATTATTCCTAAAACGGTCATTAATTACAATTTTTCTATTTATTTTAAGTTATATGTTGTCTTAATTAAGTTGTGATAATTACAACTTATTTTGCTCCATTAAAATTTTTTAACTAAATTTTTAATAGTAAAAGTTATAAGTTTGGTGGTATTAACAATGACTTTCCTATTTAAAAATCGGAGGTTTAGTTCTCTACTATGCAATTATTGTATCAAAAGAAACATTTACGTCTATTTAAATCAATTTATTTCATTAGTTTTTTCTTTGATCATCATAACACGTGTACTTACATTATGCACATGTAATGAAATACTTAAAAGAAATGGATAGTTGCAAATTTAGGAATTAAATTCAAAATAATTAAGTATATAGCAACATTTTAAAAAAATTGCAAATATAGCAAAATTTGTCATATTCTATCAATGATAGAGTATCACTAATAGATCATGTTGTAAATCATCAATAGATCATATGTAATACAATATAAGTAGTTTTGATTATAAGGAAGATGTAACACTTCATTTTTCGAGATTTACAACATATATAATGTCAACGTGAAGGAAGTACTGCAATAACTCTAGTGGAGAAGAAGCGATGGCCATGGGAGACCTATTATGCCTACTCCATCAGTTCGTCAACAACTAACCAACTCCATCACACTCTCTCTAGCCACCCTCGCCGCAACGATTCTCTTTCTTCTATTTCATTCTCCTCACTCCTCTTCTTTAACAACCCCACATCCCATGGCTGCTCGAACCTTCATCCTCTAGCTTCAGGGATTGGAAGATTCAGGTCTTGCCAACGAACCAATTAAGAGCCTCTTCACTTCCCATGTGTTTAAACGCACTTCCGGGTAAAAGACCCATTCGATGCAAGTGGATTTGCAAAATCAAGACTCACTCTGATCGCACTATTGAGCGTTATAAGGCTCGTCTTGTTGCGAAATGATACTCGCAAGAATATGGGATTGACTATGAAGAAACATTTGCTCCTATGGCTCGCATGACATCTATTCGCAGTTTGTTAGCTATTGCTGCTGCCAAACAGTGACCTCTTTTTCAAATGGATGTCAAGAATGTCTTTCTTAATGGAACCCTTTCTGAAGAAGTTTATATGAAGCCACCACCTGGTACTTCTCCTCCTCCTAACAAAGTGTGTCTTCTCCGTTGCGCATTATATGGTCTAAAACATGCTCCACGAGCATGATTTGTCACATTTAGCTTCACCATTACTCAACTTGGCTTTACCTCCAGTTCTCATGACACTGCACTCTTTACACGACAGACACCCCATGGTATTGTTCTTCTTCTTCTCTATGTTGATGATATGATTATTACTGGTAATGATCTACAGGCCATATCCGACCTTCAACACTATCTTGGTCAACATTTTGAGATGAAAGACCTTGGATCTCTCAACTACTTTCTTGGTCTTGAAGTCTCTCGGCGCTCGGATGGTGATTTGTTGTCTCAAGCAAAGTATGCCTCTGATCTTTTAGCTCGCTCAGGCATCATCGACTCCAACACATCTTCAACACCATTAGATCCCAATACCCATCTAACCCCTTTTGATAGTGTTCCTCTTGAAGATGTAAGCTTATATCGACAACTTGTTGGCAGTCTCATCTATCTAACAGTAACTCGTTCAGACATTGCATATGCCATTCCCATTGTTAGTCAATTTATGGCTGCTCCGAGAACCATCCATTTTACTGTTGATCTACGCATCCTTTGCTATGTCAAGAAAACTTTGGGACATGGTCTTCAGTTTTCTTCTCAATCTTCTCCTGTGTTGTCTGGCTATTCTGATGCAGATTGGGCTGGAGACCCCACTGATCGACGATCTACCACAGGTTACTGTTTCTACTTAAGCGATTCTCTCATTTCATGGCGTAGTAAGAAACAAAGTGTTGTCTCTCGTTCCAGTACTGAATCAGAATATCGTGCTCTTGATGATGCTACCGCAGAACTTCTATGGCTTCGTTGGCTTCTTGCTGATATGGGTGCCCCTCAACAGGGTCCACTCTCCTTCATTGTGACAATCGTAGTGCTATTCAGATTGCTCACAATGATGTCTTTCATGAACGTATAAAGCACATCGAAAAGGACTGTCACTTTGTTCGTCATCATCTCTTGAGCAACACCCTCCTTTTACGATTTGTTTCCACTACTGAGAAACCAACAAATATCTTCACAAGACCCTTATCATCTAGTCGCTTCAGTTAGTTACTTACCAAACTCAAGCTGACCGCCACTCTACCATCTTGAGTTTGAGGTAGGGTATCAAAGTAAATTCTTCGATTTAGGCTTACTCACATTTGTTACCTTATTTATGTTGTATAGGTTGCTTGTATCCATTGGTTACTCTAATGTAAAATATATAATAAATCTTAATCAATTAAATATTGGTTCACATGATGAAATTGCTTGCTTTAGGTTTTATTTGATTTGTATGTTTTTGGGTTATTGCGTGAAATTGTCTTCTCATGTTATGGGAGTGTAGTTTTATGGGTTTTATATCCTTGTGTGAAACGACCCTATTCCTTGTTCTAATTAAAGAACTTATATGGTTCCATTGTTGAACTTGAATGTCACTATTGGTCTTGATTCGAGGAAGACAGTCCTTGTGCTTAAATGCTTTAGAATGGTATCAGATAAAAGTGTGATGTCTGAACCTGAACTTGGTGTGGTGAGTGAATTGGTATACAAGTGAGAGCAATTATCTTTGCTGGTTTTTTGATGATTTCAAAATCAAAGTCACGTGGGCCATATCATACCATTGTAGAGTAATGCGGGAGGTTCGTTGCTATTATCAATTATTAGATTACTAACCATTGTAGTAAATTTTACCAAAGACAAATTGATGAAAGGGACGAAAATAGGTTCACAAAAGATACATCAAAATATTTTATTTTTGAAAAACTGTTGGAGGGTAGGGTTTCCTATTGGTTTGAACAACCATTTGATTGACTGGGTTGTAAATATAATAAAAACCACTAAATTAAGAGTAAAGAAAAGGAGGGATGCTAAAAATAGATGAAGTGAAAGCAATAGATGGGTATAGTTTGTTCCAATGGGAAATTATAAATTGGAAACCCATTCCCTCGTTCCTTTCACCCTTCATTCAAAATAAAATTTGAAGAATAGAAAGGTCAATACCAAAAAAAGGTTAAAATGGCAGGCAACACCAACAAAACCCTTGCTATTGTGATGGTTGCTATGATCATGGTTTGTTCATTGATGGAAAACCCAACGAACGCAACCTCTCTCGATTATGGTGCCATTGGTAAAGGAGACGCAAGATGTAAAGATGGTAAATGTGAAATATTAGGAGATCCAGCCAATAATTATACAAGAGGATGTGAGCCTGAAGAACACTGTAGATCTGGATCACCTGGTCAATGATTCACAACATTTGCCTTCTACATCTCTATTCCACCATTCTATATCCTATCTCTCTTCCAATTATGACCATGGTGTAAAACAAGTGCATGTCATTCATTCATATATGGTATTGACCGGACATTTCTTTGATATTTAATTTATTAATTCAATGGTTTTATTAATATGTTGGATTTGTTATATCTTCCATTTCTTTGCGTATGTTTCTTAATATTCTTTTCAATTTTCTTCCTCTCGATTAGGTAGATAGTAGTTCGATATGATTTTTAATTCAAAATTAAAATTATGAAAAGATTTCATTAGTAAATTACCTCCAAATGTAATTAATAATTTAGACTTTTTAAAGCTAAAATTTAATTAACAATTTGGTTTCAAGAGGGTAAAAAGTAAGGCTGAAGGGGGGAGAGAGGAGATAAAAAAAAATAGACAAAATCGTTAGATTGTTAATTACATATAGAATCGATTTTTGGATTCAATCCAACTTTAATTTTATGTTAAAAACTATGAAAGATCAAACTTCTACATAGCCATCTTAATTACTATATATGGGTGAAGGATAAGAGTGATTATTATTAACCATTCATTAATCATTGGACTTGCCCTACAATTACAGGTTACTAAATTAGATTAACATTTTAATTATCTCTTATAACCTATCAAATTTTTATTACAGAAAATCACTTTATTATTACCACTTTAATTATTGTTTCTTTTGTAAACAGTTCGTAATTAGATTTAATTTAGAAAGAAAATAATATTCTATGGACACCACTTTTCTTAATTTTGGAATGAGCAAATCAAACGGCTCTCTTTCTTCTCTCTTCCGACGATCATTTCTCTCCTTCATCCTTTTTCTCTATTGAATTTATGGTTGTGAGACACTTGCCCATGCCGTTCAAAATTTTACATTAGAGTGGATCTAAACCAAATTGGACACTGTGTTATCTGGTGTTAGCTTGAAGTAATTTCTAACAAGAATGGTTGCTTCAAAAAGACAAATATAAAGTGAAATTGATTGCCTCATTCTCTTCACCCTCATTCAAACTAAAATTGAAGCTTAAAGAAAGAAGTAAAGCAATAAAAAATGGCAGCCTGCACGTATGAGATGACGAATTCTAAAATTTTCAAGCTCTTCCTTATATTTATTTTGAGTTATACGTTATCCTAATTAATTGGGTTGCTATAGTTATAACATATTTCCCTCCACCTTGATTTTTAATGGCCAAAGTGAGTTTAGTTTGGTGGTATTAACATCACTTTTTTATTTAAAAATCGAAGGTTTAGTTTTACTATGCAATTATTGTACCAAAAGAAATTTTTATACCTATTTAAATCAATTTATTTCATTAGTTTTTCTTTGATCATCATAACACGTTTACTTACATTTACGCACATGTAATGAAATACTTTTAAAAAAGTAGGAGAAGTGAAAACAAGAAAAATAAGAACAAGTAATAAACATATATATTTTTTAATTTCTATGTATTGTTCATCAATATTTATCTTATTTTAAGAAATTGCAATTATAACAAATTCTATTAGCGATATGCTTATATGGTCGATAAATTTGCATGACCTATCAATAATAGAAATTTATTATTGATATACTATGTGGTATTTATTATCGATAAATTTGCATGACCAATCCAACTAAGGGGCTAATCAAGAATCTTATAGCGTGGACGGAGATCAACTTCATCTATGAGAATTTAATTCTTAATGGTCTTACTGTTGAGCTGTATGATTATTACACTACTATATCTACTGCGAAAGAAGTATGAGACGCGTTATCCAAGAAGTAGACGGTAAGCTGATACTTGCGATTTCAAATGACTGATGATAGATCCGTGGAGGCTCAATCGCATGAAATTCAAAAGACGGGACATGAAATTATTAGCGAAGTTATATCAATTGACGATCAATTTCCAGATGCGGTTATCATTGACAAGTTGCCTTAACTGTGGAAGGATTTCAAAAATACTATAAGGAACAAAACCAAGGAGGCGACGAGAAGACATGACCAAAAGGAGAGGTGAACACGATTTCCAGAACGCAGTCCACTGCAATGCTAAAACCGAACCTGAAGCTGAAAGAGAACAAAATGAAACGAGGTCGAATAAATAGAACAACTCGCAAAACCCCAATCCAGAAGTACAATACAAATTGTTTGTTATAATTGTAATAAGCCTGAACACTTATCTAAAAATTGTAGAAACAAGAATCATCCTGTTGTGCTAGCGAATCTGGTAGAAGAAGAATTAGTAGTTATAATCACATAAGTTAATGTGATTGGGGGGTCTGAAGGTTGGTGGCTGGACACTTGTGCATCTCGCCATGTTTGTCATAACCTTAGTTTGTTTAGAAAATATAATGAAATCAAGGATAAGGATATCCTTCTGGGAGATCATCACACAACTAAGGTGGCCGACGTTGGATAAGTAGAACTAAAATTCACATATGAAAAAATGCTTGTGCAGAAGGAAGTTCTACATACTTCTGAAATTTAGAAGAATTTGATCTACGTATATCTCCTCAACAAGGATGGCTTCACGCAAACCATAAGATCAAACTTGTTACTTTAACTAAAAGCAATATATTTGTGAGGAAGGGCTACGCTACTGATGGCATGTGTAAGTTGAACTTGGAAATTAATAAGAAATTATCTTCTGCTTACATGTTGTCTACTTTTAATATTTGGCATACTAGACTTTGTCATGTAATAAAATATTAATTAACAACATAAGTAGGTTGAATCTTATTTCTAAGTTATTTTTGCATGATTCTAAGAAATGTGCATGTTGAAGTCATGCTAAGATAACTAAGACTTCACATAAATCTGTAACTAGGGTAACTGAACCTCTACATTTAATTCGTTCCGATTTATGTGAATTTGATGGCATGTTAACTAGGAACAGTAAAAGGTATGTTATAACCTTTATAGATGACTGTTCTAACTACACTTTTATTTATTAATTGCTTAAAAATAAGAGTGATGTCTTAGACATGTTTAAGGTGTTTACAATTGAAATAGAGAATCAGTTTAACAAAAGAATTAGGAGACTTCATAGTGATAGAAGAACTGAATATGATTCAGTTGCTTTCAATGAGTTTTATAGCTTTCTACGAGTTTTATAACTTAAAAGGAATAATACACGAAACAACTACACCTTATTGGATATACGTTTGTTCGAAGGACCTGAATAGAGGCTGATGCGCGAACTGAACACTCAAACAAATGAATTGATCGAATCTGAAGATGGGTAAACTGAACACGCAATTAAGTTAAGATTCGTCGTTTTAGTATTTCATTGCTATGAGTTGAAAGTGTCCTTTGAGTTCAAGTTGGGACTCTGCAATGAAGATTGGTTGAGAAGTTTCGCTTACTAGGCTTTTCGACAAGTTTTTCGTTGAGAACCTCGCGTGGAATGTTTGGCTGCATACCTCCTTTTGGTCGCATGATGTGGCAGAGAGGTAGGGTGTGACAAACTATTAGGATGTGTAGTAACACATACAATGCCCCTCCGGATCACTACCTTTCACATATCTTTGACTATGTCCGTTCAATAGGATCATCAGTCTGTCATGGCACGTTTTATGAGTGGTTCGATGAGATCACTTACATTCTCATATTATATGTGTTCCTCCGAGTTCACCAACAGTAATGTTTTTACGAGATCACCTAGATTTCATATGTTCCATTGGGCACACTTTAGTTTTTTGTACCTCCTAATGGGAAGTTAACAGATCATCTAGCGAGACAAGTAGTGGGTCCCTTACTGGATATATGTTTGTATACATTCTTTTCTATGTTTAATGTTTCAGGCAAAGGTAGAGGTAATGGAAAGTTAGCGAGCAACAGGAAGGACATGTGATCTGCCATATGGGGACTCAGTTTTGCTTTCGCTTTTCGTCACATGTTTTTAGTATTTTGACTTTAAACATTTTGTTTGAACTCGTTAATTATTTCATGTTATAATTAGAATTCATGTCCTAAAACTCATAGTTTATAATCATATTCTATTCAGTAAAGCCGTTATTGATACTATAATGTTAAAGCCTAAACTTGAACTTTATGTAGAGACATAAACATAGATCAAGTTTGAGTATATATCCTAAATAGTCTATAGTATTTGAATACGATTGGACACCTTATTTTGGAGTCACTATAGATGCGACATACTATGTAGTTAGTACAAACGATGTGATCTTAAATTGTTCATGTAGAGACATGGAAGTGAGAGTATCTTATGTAAAGAGTTTGCATAAGACTGAAACCATGAAATAGTCACTTTTAGGTTATAATGTTGTTGACTTTAATAAAACCGAGTATTTCGTTTATAGATATCCAGTATAACTTAATCTTAATCTTGAGCTAACTATGGACTTCTGTTCAAACAAAATTATCCTTAGATCTGCGTAGGTGAGGGCAGCTCAATGGCGCTGGCCCAATAAGCCTCCCATCTTAGAGGTAAGACCGGGTGGATAACTAGGGACATAGGGTGCAAGATGGAAATTTTTCCTACCCGCTTTAGGGTGAGTAGATAGGTTGTTTGCTTAATGACTGAATGCAAGTCTTGAAAAAGGGGCCCCATCCTCTCGTTGGCCCGAGAGGAATTCGATTTAGTAGTTGGACCTTGAACCAATTGTTCAATAGTGAATTAGTGGGACTTAAAAAGCAAGATATAATCTCAGGGGTAAAACAGTACTTTAACCCAGCTGAGGTTATTAACAACTTGTGAAAGATTAACTTACTTATCATGGTTATATCACATAGACACAAATATATCTATAGTAAGGGGAGTGCAACTATGAGATTTTAGTGAAATGACCTGTTACTATATGTAGATTTGTTTATAATGAAAAGTGTGTTTTTATTGAATATATATATATATATACATACATATATATGTAATGCAATAATACTTAAAAAGTGAGGGATATCTAATTTAAAATAGTTACAAACCATGAGATTTTTGGTATATACATATATTTCTTAACTAGGGTAGATAAAAATAAATGATAGGATCAATTTTGAAAAAAGACAATAATGGGACAATAATGTAACACAACCATTTTGTAATCGTGTTTTATTCAATTACTCGTTCGAAACAACATTGATAATGTCAATCGTAAACAAGCCAATCAATTAAGCAAAAATCAGCCAATTGTGTGCAAGAAAATAGAAATGAGAAAGCAATTCATGGATATTGATCGGTAGAAAATGACAAGTATTTTAAAATGGGTGTTTGTAAATCTTTCATCTTCTTCCTTGGTTATTTTCATTATGGAAAAGAAGAGAAGGAGAGGATGAGAGGGAGGCAGCTGACAAGAGAGAGAGAAAAGGCAGCAACCCAATAACACACAGAGAGACTGTTTTTCTTCAAACGGAGCCGACCAACAGGAAGAGTGGAAGACGTTGGAGTATTGACGTCAGCTAGGCGGTGGGATCGTGCAAGCTTTTCAGGCGTGTATGATGTGTTGACGGCGTCTGGCATGGTTTGACGTTCCTTTGGCGTTTGACGTAATCACCAAATTGCGTTTGACGTAATCGCCAAATTGTTGTTTTTTTGTTAGTTTATGTAGTTCTGTTCTTAATAAAATTTATCACGGATAGATCGTTACGAGTCTATCAGCGATAGTTTTGCTATATTTGCAATTTTTTAAAAATGTTGTTACATCTTTAATTATTATTTCTAAAAATGTTGTTACATCCTTAATTATTATTCCTAAAACGGTCATTAATTACAATTTTTCTATTTATTTTGAGTTATATGTTGTCTTAATTAAGTTGTGATAATAACAACTTATTTTGCTCCACTTAAATTTTTTAACTAAATTTTTAATAGTAAAAGTTAGTTAAGTTTGGTGGTATTAACAATGACTTCCTTATTTAAAAATCGGAGGTTTAGTTCCTTACTATGCAATTATTGTATCAAAAGAAATCTTTACGTCTATTTAAATCAATTTATTTCATTAGTTTTTTCTTTGATCATTATAACATGTGTACTTACATTATGCACATGTAATGATTTACTTAAAAAAAATGGATAGTTGCAAATTTAGCAATTAAATTCAAAATAATTAAGTATATAGCAACATTTAAAAAAATCAGCAAATATAGCAAAATTTGTCATATTCTATCAATGATAGAGTCTATCACTGATAGATCATGTTGTAAAAATTAGTCTATCACCAATAGATCATACAAGTCTATCATCGATAGTTTTGTTATATTTGCAATTTTTTTAAATATTGCTATATACTTAATTGTTATTCCTCAAATGGTAATCCATTACAATTACCCTAAAAAAAAATACAGGAGAAGTGAAAATAAGAAAAATAAGAACTGAGTTACTTATAGGAAATGAACATATATTTTTTGAAATTTCTATGTATTGTCCGTTAGTATTTATCTTATTTTAAGAAATTACAATTATAACAAATTATGTTAGCGATATGTTTATATAGTCGATAAGTTTGTATGTCCTATCAATAATAGAAGTTTATTATTGATATATTATGTTTGATTTACAATTTTTTAAAAGTGTTGTTACATATGTTAATATTTTAATTCCAATGACTATATTTACAACAAATTTTTTATACAACAAACTACATATTATTCCATATTTTCAAATTAATGGAATTAAACATTTTGAAAATTGAAAGAGCGAATTTATCAATTTCTTACACATTCATATTCATATGTTTATGTTTAGGTTATTAGAAGGAAATATGTTTTTGAGAAGTAAAATATATACATATGTAAAACAATATAAGTAGTTTTGATTATAAGGGAGATGTAACACTTCATTTTTCGAGAGCTACAACATATATAATGTCAACGTGAAGGAAATACTGCAATAACTCTAGCGGAGAAGAAGCGATGGCCATGGGAGACCAACTATGCCTACTCCATCAGTTCGTCAACAACTAACCAACTCCATCACACTCTCTGTAGCCACCATCGCCGCAACCATTCTCTTTCTTCTATTTCATTCCCCTCACTCATCTTCTTCAACAACCCCACATCCCATGGCTACTCGAACCTTCATCCTCTAGCTTCATGGATTGGGAGATTCGGGTCTTGCCAACGAACCAATTAAGAGCCTCTTCACTTTCCATGAGTTTAAACGCACTTCCGGGTAAAAGACCCATTCGATGCAAGTGGATTTACAAAAGCAAGACTCACTCTGATGGCACTATTGAGCGTTAGAAGGCTCGTCTTGTTGCGAAATGATACTCGCAAGAATATGGGATTGACTATGAAGAAACATTTGCTCCTATGGCTCGAATGACATCTATTCGCAGTTTGTTAGTTTTTGCTGCTGCCAAGCAGTGACCTCTTCTTCAGATGAATGTCAAGAATGTCTTTCTTAATGGGACCCTTTCTGAAGAAGTTTATATGAAGCCACCACTTGGTACTTCTCCTCCTCCTAACAAAGTGTGTCTTCTCCGTGGCGCATTATATGGTCTAAAACATGCTCCACGAGCATGATTTGTCACATTTAGCTCCACCATTACTCAACTTGGCTTTACCTCCAGCTCTCATGACACTGCACTCTTTACACGACAGACACCCCATTGTATTGTTCTTCTTCTTGTTTATGTTGATGATACGATTATTACTGGTAATGATCTACAGGCCATATCTGACCTACAACACTATCTTGGTCAACATTTTGAGATGAAAGACCTTGGATCTCTCAACTACTTTCTTGGTCTTGAAGTGTCTAGGCGCTCAGATGTTTATTTGTTGTCTCAAGAAGAGTATGCCTCTGATCTTTTAGCCCGCTCAGGCATCATCGACTCCATCACATCTTCAACACCATTAGATCCCAATACCCATCTAACCCCTTTTGATAGTGTTCCTCTTGAAGATGTAAGCTTATATCGACAACTTGTTGGCAGTCTCATCTATCTAACAGTAACTCGTTCAGACATTGCATATGCTATTCCCATTGTTAGTCAATTTATGGCTGCTCCGAGAACCATCCATTTTACTGTTGATCTACCGCATCCTTTGCTATGTCAAGAAAACTTTGGGACATGGTCTTCAGTTTTCTTCTCAATCTTCTCCTGTGCTGTCTGGCTATTCTGATGCAGATTGGGCTGGAGACCCCACTGATCGACGATCTACCACAGGTTACTGTTTCTACTTAAACGATTCTCTCATTTCATGGCGTAGTAAGAAACAAAGTGTTGTCTCTCGTTCCAGTACTGAATTAGAATATCGTGCTCTTGATGATACTACCGCATTACTTCTATGGCTTTGTTGGCTCCTTGCTGATATGGGTGCCCCTCAACAGGGTCCACTCTCCTTCATTGTGACAATCGTAGTGCTATTCAGATTGCTCACAATGATGTCTTTCATGAACGTATAAAGCACATCGAAAAGGACTGTCACTTTGTTCGTCATCATCTCTTGAGCAACACCCTCCTTTTACGATTTGTTTTCACTACTGAGAAACCAGCAAATATCTTCACAAGAGCCTTATCATCTAGTCGCTTCAGTTAGTTACTTACCAAACTCAAGCTGACCGCCAATCTACCATCTTGAGTTTGAGGGAGGGTATCAAAGTAAATTCTTCAATTTATGCTTCCTTTGTTGAACTTGAATGTCACTATTGGTCTCGATCCGAGGAAGACAGTCCTTGTGCTTAAATGCTTTAGAATGGTATCAGATAAAAGTGTGATGTCTGAACCTGAACTTGGTGTGGTGAGTGAATTGGTATACAAGTGAGAGCAATTATCTTTGCTGGTTTTTTGATGATTTCAAAATCAAAGTCACGTGGGCCATATCATACCATTGTAGAGTAATGCGGGAGGTTCGTTGCTATTATCAATTATTAGATTACTAACCATTGTAGTAAATTTTACCAAAGACAAATTGATGAAAGGGACGAAAATAGGTTCACAAAAGATACATCAAAATATTTTATTTTTGAAAAACTGTTGGAGGGTAGGGTTTCCTATTGGTTTGAACAACCATTTGATTGACTGGGTTGTAAATATAATAAAAACCACTAAATTAAGAGTAAAGAAAAGGAGGGATGCTAAAAATAGATGAAGTGAAAGCAATAGATGGGTATAGTTTGTTCCAATGGGAAATTATAAATTGGAAACCCATTCCCTCGTTCCTTTCACCCTTCATTCAAAATAAAATTTGAAGAATAGAAAGGTCAATACCAAAAAAAGGTTAAAATGGCAGGCAACACCAACAAAACCCTTGCTATTGTGATGGTTGCTATGATCATGGTTTGTTCATTGATGGAAAACCCAACGAACGCAACCTCTCTCGATTATGGTGCCATTGGTAAAGGAGACGCAAGATGTAAAGATGGTAAATGTGAAATATTAGGAGATCCAGCCAATAATTATACAAGAGGATGTGAGCCTGAAGAACACTGTAGATCTGGATCACCTGGTCAATGATTCACAACATTTGCCTTCTACATCTCTATTCCACCATTCTATATCCTATCTCTCTTCCAATTATGACCATGGTGTAAAACAAGTGCATGTCATTCATTCATATATGGTATTGACCGGACATTTCTTTGATATTTAATTTATTAATTCAATGGTTTTATTAATATGTTGGATTTGTTATATCTTCCATTTCTTTGCGTATGTTTCTTAATATTCTTTTCAATTTTCTTCCTCTCGATTAGGTAGATAGTAGTTCGATATGATTTTTAATTCAAAATTAAAATTATGAAAAGATTTCATTAGTAAATTACCTCCAAATGTAATTAATAATTTAGACTTTTTAAAGCTAAAATTTAATTAACAATTTGGTTTCAAGAGGGTAAAAAGTAAGGCTGAAGGGGGGGAGAGAGGAGATAAAAAAAAATAGACAAAATCGTTAGATTGTTAATTACATATAGAATCGATTTTTGGATTCAATCCAACTTTAATTTTATGTTAAAAACTATGAAAGATCAAACTTCTACATAGCCATCTTAATTACTATATATGGGTGAAGGATAAGAGTGATTATTATTAACCATTCATTAATCATTGGACTTGCCCTACAATTACAGGTTACTAAATTAGATTAACATTTTAATTATCTCTTATAACCTATCAAATTTTTATTACAGAAAATCACTTTATTATTACCACTTTAATTATTGTTTCTTTTGTAAACAGTTCGTAATTAGATTTAATTTAGAAAGAAAATAATATTCTATGGACACCACTTTTCTTAATTTTGGAATGAGCAAATCAAACGGCTCTCTTTCTTCTCTCTTCCGACGATCATTTCTCTCCTTCATCCTTTTTCTCTATTGAATTTATGGTTGTGAGACACTTGCCCATGCCGTTCAAAATTTTACATTGATTTCCTTCTTATTGCTATACAGATTTATCCTAAGTCCTTAATTGGCAAAAAAACTGTAAGAAAAATCTTCACAATTCAATTTTTCCTTCTCTGATATTGGTTTGCTTCCGCTGTATTTTGATTTGTTAATTATCATTAATTGACAAATTAATATTAGTGAAGGTAAATTATTTCTACACCATTCAATTAACAAGATTTTGGAACAATCAACTATGTAGATTTGTCTATAATAAAAAAATGTGTTTTATTGAATATATATATAATGCAATAACACTCAAAAAAAAAAAAAAAAAGAAGAGATATATCTAATTTAAAATAGTTACAAACCAAGAGATTTTTGGTACACATAGTTCTTAACTAGGTGGATAAAAATAGATGATAGGATCAATTTTGAAAAACGAACAATAATTTAACACAACCATTTCATAACCATGTTTTATTCAATTACTCATTTGAAACAACATTGATAATGTCAATCGTAAACAGGTCTGATGAATATTATGGGGAATATTCTAGATCTTATTGATTTTTTTTTTTTGTGTAAAATAAAGAATACAATGATACATATACACTTAATTGGATAACGTATAAGGAAAGGATCAAAATATTCTAATTACAATAATGTATTCCTAGATTATTGTTAAATGACCTTAATTATGATGATAGATTATTGCTAAATGACCTTAATTACGATGATACCCTCCCTCAAACTGAAGTTGGTAGAGTAGAAACCACCTTGAGTTTGTGAAGTAAGAGAGTGAAACAAGGAGAATGGAGAGCTTTGGTGAAGATATCTGCAGGTTGATCAATGGTAGAGATAGATTGAAGATGGAGAGTGTTGCTTTGAAGATGATGACGGACAAAATGACAATCGTTCTCTATGTGCTTTGTTCGTTCATGAAATACATCATTGTGTGCAATCTGAATGGCACTGCGGTTATCACAATGGAGAGTAGTAGATGATGTTTGTGGGGCTCCCATATCAGTAAGAAGCCAACGAAGCCATAATAATTCTGAAGTGGCATCAGCTAGAGCACGATATTCAGACTCAGTGCTAGACCGAGAAACAACAGATTGTTTCTTGCTGCGCTAGGAGATAAGAGCATCACCTAAATAAAAACAATAGCCAGTGGTGGATCTTCTATCAGTAGGATCTCCTGTCCAATCAGCATCAGAGAATCCAGAGAGAACCAGAGAAGACTGTGAGGAGAACTGGAGACCATGACCCAAAGTGCCTTTAATGTAGCGAAGAATCCGAAGGACAGTAGTGAAATGAATAGTACGAGGAGCGGCCATGAATTGACTGACTATGTGAACTGCGAACGCAATATCAGGGCGAGTTACAGTTAAGTAAATCAAGCTACCAACAAGTTGCCGGTACAAAGTAGGATCGTCAAGGGGAACACCATCATAAGGAGTAAGTCGAACATTTGGATCCAGAGGTGTTGAGGATGTTGTAGAATCAGTAATACCAGATCGACTGAGTAGGTCAGAAGCATATTTAGCTTGAGATAAGTAATAACCATCAGACACGGAGGTGATCTCAAGGCCAAGGAAATAACTGAGAGGTCCTAAATCCTTCATCTCAAAGTGCTTTCCCAGGTAGCATTGCAATTCAGATATAGCTTGAGGGTCATCGCCTGTAATAATCATGTCATCAACATATAAAAGAAGGAGTACAATACCATTAGGTGTCTGGCGGGTGAACAAGGCTGAATCATGAGGGCTGGAAGTGAACCCAAGTTGAGTAATAGTGGAGCTAAAAGTTGCAAACCAGGCTCGAGGAGCCTGTTTGAGACCATAGAGAGCTCGTCGAAGAAGACATACTTTCTGATGTGGCGGAGTAGTACCAGGTGGTGGTTTCATATAGACTTCTTCAGATAGAGTTCCATTGAGAAATGCATTTTTAACATCCATTTGTAAGAGGGGCCACTGTTTTGCAGCTGCAATGGCTAAAAGACTACGAACAGACGTCATTCGAGCTACTGGAGCAAACGTTTCTTCATAATCAATGCCATATTCTTGAGAGTAACCTTTGGCTACAAGTCGTGCTTTGTATCGTTCTATAGAGCCATCAGAGTGCGTTTTGATTTTAAAGATCCATTTACAGCCAATAGGTTTCTTTCCAGGAGGTAAGTCCACATACTCCCAAGTATGAGTCTTTTCTAAGGCTTGAAGTTCTTCATTCATTGCTTGCTGCCATAATGGGTTAGTGCTGGCTTCCTTATACGAGGAAGGTTCAACTAAAGACATGATAGTGGAGAAACAATGGTAATCTTTAAGATGAGAGGGAATTTCTCTTACCCGTGTAGATCGTCGGATTGGTGCAGATTCAGGTTCCTCAAGAGGGGCAGATGGAAGATCCGGGAGTGCAGAAATATGGTCCGATTGAGTGGGCTCAGGTATAGGTAACATGCAAGGTGTAGTGTCAGGTGTTGAGTCAAGTGAGGGAAAAAGGTCAATAGAAGGATCGGTGAAGAATGGGTGAGAACTTGAAAGAGATTCATGGAATGAAGAAAGACTAGAAAACATACGATGTTCCCAAAAGGTGACATGACGAGATATACGTAATCGTTGAGAGATGGGGTCCCAACAACGAAATCCTTTATGTTCAGTACCATAACCCAAGAAGCAACATAGACGTGCACGTGGTTCAAGTTTGGTATGTTCATGAGGATGTAATAATACGAAACATGCACAACCAAAAATTTTTAGATTGGAGTAAGAAGGGGAAGTACCGTATAGTCTTTCAAAGGGAGAAACATTTTTAGTGACTTTTGAAGGAAGACGATTGATGACATAGACAGAGGTGAGGGCAGCCTCGCCCCAGAATTTTTCTGGACAAGCAGCAGATAGAAGCTGAGCGCGAACAGAGTCAAGAATGTGACGATGTTTGCGTTCAGCTCTTCCATTTTGCTGAGAGGTGTGAGGACAGGAGCGTTGAATCAGAGTGCCTTGCTGGGCAAGGAAGGAAAGAAGGTGAGAGTCCTTATATTCCATCGCATTATCAGTTCGAAAGATTTTAATTTTGCTGGAGAATTGTGTGTGAATCATATTTGCAAAATCAACATATATTTGATATAAGGAAGAGCGATGTTTAAGAAAGTAAATCCAAGTAAAACGAGAATAGTCATCAATAAATAAGACAAAGTATCGATAACCATTAACGGTAGTACAAGGAGCAGGACCCCAAATGTCAGAATGAATAAGGTCAAAAGGCTTATTACATAGAGAGGTGGAATTAGGAAATGATAAAGCAGGTTGTTTTGCAAGTTTGCAATTTAAGCAATCAAAATGACTGAATTTTGAGACATTATTCAAATTACCAGTAGAAACTAAATTACGAAGTTTATCAGAGGATGCATGACCTAGACGAAGGTGCCACTGATATATAGTGGTATCAGTGATTGGTGTAGAGATAGGTGGAAACTCAGGAGATTGCTGAAGATATGTAAGCTCAAATAATCGTCCCACCTTCCATCCCGTACCAATCACTTGCCCCATTTGAGAATCCTGAACCTGACACCCATGAGAAGAAAAGATAACAGTTAGTCCGAGATCACAAAGTTGGCCAACAGAAGCTAGGTTGAATGTGAGTTTTGGAACATGATAGGTGTTTGACAGTTTTATGGTGGGTGTGTTAACAGTACCAACGTGAGAGATAGGCATATGATTACCATCAGCAGAGTGAATTGAGGGAAGAGATTGAACATGAGTAGGTGAGGATAATAATGAAATGTCAGCAGTCATATGATTGCAACAAGCTGAATCAAGGAGCCAAGATGTACCTGGAGTGACGGCAAGAGCAGTAGAGTTGGAAGAGATCACCTGTTTCAGTAAGTCATGAAGATCATTTAACTGAAAATTCTGAGGTGTGGTGATATCAGATGAGGTAGCAGCAGCAACAATAGGTGGAGAACTGTATTTAGTGGAGGACTTGGGTTTATATGGAGCACCAGGAGGGTGGGGTGGGCGGTGGGACAGTTGTCCAAGATATGACCTCGTTTGTGGCAATACCTGCACTCAATAGTAGGACAATTAGCGAACTTATGACCATGAAGTTTGCAATTTTTGCAGAAAATAGACTCATTAGCCGATCGTGAATGGGTGGTTGCAAGAGCGACAACAGAGGGCAGAGAGGAAACAATGCCAAGGCGTTTTTCCTCAAATAAGATTTCTTGTATGGCAACATCAAGAGTCGGCAGAGGGTTACGATGTAACAATGCAGCACAGACTGATTCATACTCTGGGCGAAGACCCATAAGAACTTTGATGAGGCGAATATGCTCCGGTTTGATTTTTGCCTGATCTAACTGAGTCCAGATTGGTTGAAGAGTTGCAAGATACTCGTTCACAGATTGTCCTCCCTCCTGATTTAGACTAACAAGTCGAGAGTGCAATTGGTAATAGTGAGCAAGTCCAATAGACTGAAAACGTGTGGACAGAAAATCCCAGAGTTCTTTTGCCGTATCAAATGCATCAAATTGTGTGTGAATTGCTGGAATAGAGGTGTTACCCAACCAAGTGATGATCTGATGGTTTTTGCTATCCCAATCCTCAAGACGTTCAATGTATTTGTCGGTTTCTGCAGTCGTTTCTTGAACAGTGACATCAGATGGGTCTGTATCAATATTTTCAGTGGTGTCCATCGGAGGAGTAGGTTTGACTGGTTTAGTGATATCTCCAGTAACGATACGCTATAATTTTCGACCTATCAAAAAGCTCCTCATTTGGTGGGCCCAAGTAATATAATTAGTTCCATCGAGAATGGTGCTAATGGGACGAGCAACTTCATGTTTCTCCATCTAAAGATAATTAGCTGCTGCTGGTTCACAAAATATTGGTTGTTGACGAAGATTTGCTGCTGGTTCGTTGTTGTTTCTTTAGATATGGGATTCGAGGCTGGAGTTCGCAGCTGGGATTTCACTAGAATTATATTACTTCACGGCAGGGGGTTACCAACAGGTGAGCGTCTTCACGGCAGGAGGTTGCTGGAGTTCGCGGCGCGATTGTTTCTTCACGGCAGGGGGTCGCCAGCAGGTGAGCGACTTCACGGTGAGGTAATGTCTTCACGGCAGGAGGCTGCGGCAAGGACCGAGGGAAGATCTGGCGTCTGGCATTCGTGGAAGCGTCTTCACGGCAGAAGGTTGCGGCAAAGAGATTGAGCGAGGGGAGATCTGGCGTTCGCGGAAGCGTCTTCACGGCAAGGACTGAGGGAAGATCTGGCGTCTGGCGTTCGTGGAAGCGTCTTCACGGCAGAAGGTTGCGGCAGGGAGATTGACCGAGGGGAGATCTGGCGTTCGCGGAAGCGTCTTCACGGCAGGACTTCACGGCAGAGTTTTTCCGGCGGCGGCGACGGTGGCGAGTACAGTAAATCTAGGGTTTTGGCTCTGATACCATGATGAATATTATGGGGAATATTCTAGATCTTATTGATTTTTTTTGTGTAAAATAAAGAATACAATGATACATATACACTTAATTGGACAACCTATAAGGAAAGGATCAAAATATTCTAATTACAATAATGTATTCCTAGATTATTGTTAAATGACCTTAATTATGATGATAGATTGTTGCTAAATGACCTTAATTACGGTGATAAGGTCAATAAATTAAGCAAAACCACCCAAGTGTGTGCAAGAAAATAGAAATGAGAAAGCATGCAATTCACGGATGAGAGGGAGGCAGTCGAGACAAGAGAGAGAGAAAAGGCAGCAACCCAAAAACACATAGAGAGACTATTTTTCTGCAAACGGAGCCGGCCGACGAGAAGAGAGGAAGACGTCGGAGTATTGACGTCAGCTAGTTGGCAGGATGGAGCGAGTTTTTCCGGCATGTATGGCGTGGTTTGACGTTCCTCCGCCGTTTTCTGTGGTGGTTTGATGTAATCGCAAATTGTTGTTATCTTGTTAGTGTACATAGTTCTGTTCTTAACAAAATCCCTCCAAACTGATGCTTAGAGTGGATCTAAACCAAATTGGACATTGTGTTATCTGGTTTTAGCTTGAAGTAATTTCTAACAAGAATGGTTGCTTCAAAAAGACAAATATAAAGTGAAATTGATTGCCTCATTCTCTTCACCCTCATTCAAACTAAAATTGAAGCTTAAAGAAAGAAGTAAAGGAATAAAAAATGGCAGCCTGCACGTATGAGATGACGAGTTCTAAAATTTTCAAGCTCTTCGTTATATTTATTTTGAGTTATACATTATCTTAATTCATTGGGTTGCTATAATTATAACTTATTTTGCTCCACCTAGATTTTTAATGGCCAAAGTGAGTTTAGTTTGGTGGTATTAAAATGACTTTTTTATTTAAAAATCGAAGGTTTAGTTTTACTATGCAATTATTGTACCAAAAGAAATTTTTATACCTATTTAAATCAATTTATTTCATTAGTTTTTCTTTGATCATCATAACACGTTTACTTACATTTACGCACATGTAATGAAATACTTTAAAAAAAATAGGAGAAGTGAAAACAAGAAAAATAAGAACAAGTAATAAACATATATATTTTTTAATTTCTATGTATTCTTCGTCAATATTTATCTTATTTTAAGAAATTGCAATTATAACAAATTCTATTAGCGAAATGCTTATATGGTCGATAAATTTGCATGACCTACCAATAATAGAAATTTATTATTGATATACTATGTGATATTTATAATTTTTTTCAAATATTGTTAGATTCTAATGACTATATTTACGACAAAATTTTTATATAGAAAACTACATATAACCAGGCATTTGATCATTTGGTGTTTTGACCATCAGGCAACTTAACCATTACACGAGCAGATCAAAGAAGGCGTTGTGACTAGACGAGATAACTACACATTACGCGAGATACAAGGCAAGGAAGCACACGTTCTGTCTAAGGCGTTAAGGCTTCTTAACACATCACTCCTTCTAGGCGAAGTGCGACATTAATTTTAAGACTATCCATTCTACTGCGGTGGCCAAGACCATTCCAAGGCGATTTCACGTCCTCTAAGCTCAACCGCCCTTTTCTCTTTGAAGGAGCACACTTCAAGAGATGTAAGCAAAATATGTTGTTCTTCCTTATGTTGAAGAAAGTTGTTGTCGCCTGGATCATTGAAAAACCAGAAGTCTCAGAGACCAATCCAACTAAGGAGCAAATCAAGAATCTTATAGCATGGACGGAGATCAACTTCATCTATAAGAATTTAATTCTTAATGGTCTTACTATTGAGCTGTATGGTTATTACACTACTATATCTACTTCGAAAGAAGTATGAGATGCGTTATCCAAGAAGTACACGGTAAGCCGATACTTGAGATATCAAATGACTGATGATAGATCCGTGGAGGCTCAATCGCATGAAATTCAGAAGACAAGACATGAAATTATTAGCGAAGGTATATCAATTGATGATCAATTTCAAGATGCGGTTATCATTGACAAGTTGCCTCAACTGTGGAAGGATTTCAAAAACACTATACGGAACAAAACCAAGGAGGCGACGAGAAGACATGACCAAAAGGAGGAGGTGAACACGATTTCCAGAACGCAGTCCACCGCAATTCTAAAACCAAACCTGTAGCTGAAAGAGAACAAAATGAAACGAGGTTCGAATAAACAGAACAACTCGCAAAAACCCCAATCCAGAAGTACAGTACAAATTGTTTGTTATAATTGTAATAATCTTGAACACTTATCTAAAAATTGTAGAAACGAGAATCATCCTGTTGTGCTAGTGAATCTGGTAGAAGAAGAATTAGTAGTTATAATCACATAAGTTGATGTGATTGGGAGGTCTGAAGGTTGGTGGTTGGACACTTGTGCATCACGCCATGTTTGTCATAACCTTAGTTTGTTTAGAAAATATAATGAGATCAAGGATAAGAATATCCTTCTGGGAGATCATCACACAACTAATGTGGCCGACTTTGGATAAGTAGAACTAAAATTCAGATATGGAAAAATGCTTGTGCTGAAGGAAGTTCTACATACTTCTTAAATTTAGAAGAATTTGATCTCCGTATATCTCCTCAACAAGGATGGCTTCACGCAAACAATAAGATCAAGCTTGTTTACTTTAACTAAAAGCAATATATTTGTGAGGAAGGGCTACGCTACTGATGACATGTTTAAGTTGGCTACGCTAGTGATGGCATGTTTAAGTTGAACTTGGAAATTAATAAGAAATTATCTTCTGCTTACATGTTGTCTACTTTTAATATTTGGCATGCTAGACTTTGTCATGTAATAAAATATTAATTAGCAACATTAGTAGGTTGAATCTTATTTCTAAGTTTTTTTTGCATGATTATGAGAAATGTGCACGTTGAAGTCATGCTAAGGTAACTAAGACTTCATATAAATCTGTAAATAGTGTAACTGAACCTCTACATTTAATTCGTTCTGATTTATGTGAATTTGATGGCATGTTAACTAGGAACAGTAAAAGGTATGTTATAACCTTTATAGATGATTGTTCTGACTACACTTTTATTTATTTGCTTAAAAATAAGAATGATGTCTTAGACATGTTTAAGGTATTTACAATTGAAATAGAGAATCGGTTTAACAAAAGAATTAGGAGACTTCATAGTGATAGAGGAACTGAATATGATTCAGTTGCTTTTAATGAGTTTTATAGCTTTCTATGAGTTTTATAACTTAAAAGGAATAATACACGAAACAACTACATCTTATTGGATATATGTTTGTTCGAAGGACCTGAATAGAGGCTGATGCGCGAACTGAACACTCAAACAAATGACTTGATTGAATCTGAAGATAGGTAAACTAAACACGCAAATAAGCTAAGATTCGTCGTTTTAGTGTTTCATTGCTATGAGTTGAAAAGGTCCTTTGAGTTCAAGTTGGGACTCGGCAATGAAGATTGGTTGAGAAGTTTCGCTTACTAGGCTTTTCGACAAGTTGTTCCTTGGGAACCTCGCGTGGAATGTTAGGCAGCATACCTCCTTTTGGTCGCATGATGTGGCAGAGGGGTAGGGAGTGACAGACTATTAGGATGTGTATTAACACGTACAAAGTCCCTCGGGATCACTACCTTTCACAGATCTTTGACTATGTTCGTTCAATAGGTTTAGCAGTCTGTCATGGCATGTTTTATGAGTGGTCCGATGGGATCACTTACATTCTCATATTATGTGTGTTCCTTCGAGTTCACCAACAGATGAGAGTGTTTTTACGAGATCACTAGATTTCATATGTTCCATTGAGCACACTTTAGTTTTTTGCACCTCCTAATGGGAAGTTAACAGATCATCTAGCGAGACTAGTAGTGGGTCCCTTACTGGATATATGTTTGTATACATTCTTTTCTATGTTTAATGTTTCAGGCAAAGGTAGAAGTTATGGAAAGTTGGCGAGCAACAGGAAGGACATGTGATTTGCCATATGGGGACTCAGTTTTGCTTTCTCTTTTCATCACATGTTTTTAGTATTTTGACTTTAAACATTTTGTTTGAACTCGTTAATTATTTCATGTTATTACTAGAATTTATGTCTTAAAACTCATAGTTTGTAATCATATCCTATTCAATAAAGTCATCATTGATACTATAATGTTAAAGCCTAAACTTGAACTTTATGTAGAGACATAAACATGGATCAAGTTTGAGTATATATCCTAAATAGTCTATAGTATATGAATACGATTGGACACCTTATTCTGGAGACACTATGGATGCGACATGCTTTGTAGTTAGTACAAACGATATGATCTTAAATTGTTCATGTAGAGACATGGAAGTTGGAGTATCTTATGTAAAGAGTTTGCATAAGACTGAAACCATGAAATAGTCACTTTGAGGTTATAATGACGTTGACTTTAATAAAAAACTATTTCGTTTATAGATATCCAATATAACTTAATCTTAATCTTGAGCTAACTATGGACTTCTGTTCAAACAAAATTATCCTTAGATCTGCGTAGCTGAGGGCAGCTCAATGGCGCTGGCCCAATAAGCCTCCCATTTTAGAGGTAAGACCGGGTGGATAACTAGGGACATAGGGTGCAAGATGGAATTTTTTCCTACCCGCTTTAGGGTTAGTAGATAGGTTGTTTGCTTAATGGCTGAATGCAAGTCTTGAAAAGGGGCCCCATCCTCTCGTTGGCCCGAGAGGAATTCGATTTAGTAGTTGGACCTTGAACCAATTGTTCGATAGTGAATTAGTGGGACTTAAAAAGCAAGATATAATCTCGGGGGTAAAACAGTACTTTAACCCAGCTGAGGTTATTAACAACCTGTGAAAGATTAACTTACTTATCATGGTTATATCACATAGACACAGATATATCTATAGTAAGGGGAGTGCAACTATGAGATTTTAGTGAAATGACCTATTACTATATGTAGATTTGTTTATAATCAAAAGTGTGTTTTTATTGAATATATATATATATATATATATACATACATATATATGTAATGCAATAATACTTAAAAAGTGAGGGATATCTAATTTAAAATAGTTATAAACCATGAGATTTTTGGTATATACATATATTTCTTAACTAGGGTAGATAAAAATAAATGATAGGATCAGTTTTGAAAAAGGACAATAATGTAACACAACCATTTTGTAATCGTGTTTTATTCAATTACTCGTTCGAAACAACATTGATAATGTCAATCGTAAACAAGCCAATCAATTAAGCAAAAATCAGCCAAGTGTGTGCAAAAAAATAGAAATGAGAAAGCAATTCATGGATATTGATCGGTAGAAAATGACAAGTATTTAAAAATGGGTGTTTGTAAATCTTTCATCTTCTTCCTTGGGTCTTTTCATTATGGAAAAGAAGAGAAGGAGAGGATGAGAGGGAGGCGACTGACAAGAGAGAGAGAAAAGGCAGCAACCCAATAACATAGAGAGATTGTTTTTCTTCAAACGAAGCCGACCAACAGGAAGAGTGGAAGACGTTGGAGTATTGACGTCAGCTAGGCGGTGGGATCGTGCAAGCTTTTCAGGCGTGTATGATGTGTTGACAGCGTCTGACATGGTTTAACGTTCCTCTGGCGTTTGACGTAATCACCAAATTGCGTTTGACGTAATCGCCAAATTGTTGTTTTCTTGTTAGTTTATGTAGTTCTGTTCTTAATAAAATTTATCACGGATAGATCACTACGAGTCTATCAGCGATAGTTTTGCTATATTTGCAATTTTTTAAAAATGTTGTTACATCTTTAATTATTATTTCTAAAAATGTTGTTACATCCTAAAACGATCATTAATTACAATTTTTCTATTTATTTTGAGTTATATGTTGTGTTAATTAAGTTGTGATAATAACAACTTATTTTGCTCCACTTAAATTTTTTAACTAAATTTTTAATAGTAAAAGTTAGTTAAGTTTGGTGGTATTAACAATGACTTCCTTATTTAAAAATCGGAGGTTTAGTTCCCTACTATGCAATTATTGTATCAAAAGAAATCTTTACGTCTATTTAAATCAATTTATTTCTTTAGTTTTTTCTTTGATCATTATAACATGTGTACTTACATTATGCACATGTAATGATTTACTTAAAAAAAATGGATAGTTGCAAATTTAGCAATTAAATTCAAAATAATTAAGTATATAGCAACATTTAATTTTTTTTGCAAATATAGCAAAATTTGTCATATTCTATCAATGATAGAGTCTATCACTGATAGATCATGTTGTAAAAATTAGTCTATCACCAATAGATCATACGAGTCTATCAGTGATACAAGTCTATGATCGATAGTTTTGTTATATTTGCAATTTTTTTTAAATGTTGCTATATACTTAATTGTTATTCCTCCAATGGTAATCCATTACAATTACCCTAAAAAAAATATAGGAGAAGTGAAAATAAGAAAAATAAGAACTGAGTTACTTATAGGAAATGAACATATATTTTTTGAAATTTCTATGTGTTGTTCGTTAGTATTTATCTTATTTTAAGAAATTACAATTATAACAAATTATGTTAGCGATATGTTTATATGGTCGATAAGTTTGTATGTCCTATCAATAATAGAAGTTTATTATTGATATATTATGTTTGATTTACAATTTTTTAAAAGTATTGTTACATATGTTAATATTTTAATTCCAATGACTGTATTTACAACAAATTTTTTATACAACAAACTACATATTATTCCATATTTTCAAATTAATGGAATTAAACATTTTGAAAATTGAAAGAGCGAATTTATCAATTTCTTACACATCCACCATTCACATTCATATGTTTAGGTTATTAGAAGGAAATATGTTTTTGAGAAGTAAAATATATACATATGTAAAACAATATAAGTAGTTTTGATTATAAGGGAGATGTAACACTTCATTTTTTGAGATTTACAACATATATAATGTCAACGTAAAGGAAATACTGCAATAACTCTAGCAGAGAAGAAGCGATGGCCATGAGAGACCAACTATGCCTACTCCATTAGTTCGTCACCAACTAACCAACTCCATCACACTCTCTGTAGCCACCATCGTCGCAACCATTCTCTTTCTTCTATTTCATTCCTCTCACTCATCTTCTTCAACAACCCCACATCCCATGGCTACTCGAACCTTCATCCTCTAGCTTCATGGATTGGGAGATTCGGGTCTGGCCAACGAACCAATTAAGAGCCTCTTCACTTCCCATGAGTTTAAACGCACTTCCGGGTTAAAGACCCATTCGATGCAAGTGGATTTACAAAAGCAAGACTCACTCTGATGGCACTATTGAGCGTTAGAAGGCTCGTCTTGTTGCGAAATGATACTCGAAAGAATATGGGATTGACTATGAAGAAACATTTGCTCCTATGGCTCGAATGACATCTATTCGCAGTTTGTTAGTTTTTGCTGCTGCCAAGCAGTGACCTCTTCTTCAGATGAATGTCAAGAATGTCTTTCTTAATGGGACCCTTTCTGAAGAAGTTTATATGAAGCCACCACTTGGTACTTCTCCTCCTCCTAACAAAGTGTGTCTTCTCCGTGGCGCATTATATGGTCTAAAACATGCTCCACGAGCATGATTTGTCACATTTAGCTCCACCATTACTCAACTTGGCTTTACCTCCAGCTCTCATGACACTGCACTCTTTACACGACAGACACCCCATTGTATTGTTCTTCTTCTTGTTTATGTTGATGATACGATTATTACTGGTAATGATCTACAGGCCATATCTGACCTACAACACTATCTTGGTCAACATTTTGAGATGAAAGACCTTGGATCTCTCAACTACTTTCTTGGTCTTGAAGTCTCTCGGCGCTCGGATGTTTATTTGTTGTCTCAAGAAGAGTATGCCTCTGATCTTTTAGCCCGCTCAGGCATCATCGACTCCATCACATCTTCAACACCATTAGATCCCAATACCCATCTAACCCCTTTTGATAGTGTTCCTCTTGAAGATGTAAGCTTATATCGACAACTTGTTGGCAGTCTCATCTATCTAACAGTAACTCGTTCAGACATTGCATATGCTATTCCCATTGTTAGTCAATTTATGGCTGCTCCGAGAACCATCCATTTTACTGTTGATCTACGCATCCTTTGCTATGTCAAGAAAACTTTAGGACATGGTCTTCAGTTTTCTTCTCAATCTTCTCTTGTGCTGTCTGGCTATTCTGATGCAGATTGGGCTGGAGACCCCACTGATCGACGATCTACCACAGGTTACTGTTTCTACTTAAACGATTCTCTCATTTCATGGCGTAGTAAGAAACAAAGTGTTGTCTCTCGTTCCAGTACTGAATTAGAATATCGTGCTCTTGATGATACTACCGCGTAACTTCTATGGCTTTGTTGGCTCCTTGCTGATATGGGTGCCCCTCAACAGGGTCCACTCTCCTTCATTGTGACAATCGTAGTGCTATTCAGATTGCTCACAATGATGTCTTTCATGAACGTATAAAGCACATCGAAAAGGACTGTCACTTTGTTCGTCATCATCTCTTGAGCAACACCCTCCTTTTACGATTTGTTTTCACTACTGAGAAACCAGCAAATATCTTCACAAGAGCCTTATCATCTAGTCGCTTCAGTTAGTTACTTACCAAACTCAAGCTGACCGCCACTCTACCATCTTGAGTTTGAGGGAGGGTATCAAAGTAAATTCTTCAATTTATGCTTCCTTTGTTGAACTTGAATGTCACTATTGGTCTCGATCCGAGGAAGACAGTCCTTGTGCTTAAATGCTTTAGAATGGTATCAGATAAAAGTGTGATGTCTGAACCTGAACTTGGTGTGGTGAGTGAATTGGTATACAAGTGAGAGCAATTATCTTTGCTGGTTTTTTGATGATTTCAAAATCAAAGTCACGTGGGCCATATCATACCATTGTAGAGTAATGCGGGAGGTTCGTTGCTATTATCAATTATTATATTACTAACCATTGTAGTAAATTTTACCAAAGACAAATTGATGAAAGGGACGAAAATAGGTTCACAAAAGATACATCAAAATATTTTATTTTTGAAAACCTGTTGGAGGGTAGGGTTTCCTATTGGTTTGAACAACCATTTGATTGACTGGGTTGTAAATATAATAAAAACCACTAAATTAAGAGTAAAGAAAAGGAGGGATGCTAAAAATAGATGAAGTGAAAGCAATAGATGGGTATAGTTTGTTCCAATGGGAAATTATAAATTGGAAACCCATTCCCTCGTTCCTTTCACCCTTCATTCAAAATAAAATTTGAAGAATAGAAAGGTCAATACCAAAAAAAGGTTAAAATGGCAGGCAACACCAACAAAACCCTTGCTATTGTGATGGTTGCTATGATCATGGTTTGTTCATTGATGGAAAACCCAACGAACGCAACCTCTCTCGATTATGGTGCCATTGGTAAAGGAGACGCAAGATGTAAAGATGGTAAATGTGAAATATTAGGAGATCCAGCCAATAATTATACAAGAGGATGTGAGCCTGAAGAACACTGTAGATCTGGATCACCTGGTCAATGATTCACAACATTTGCCTTCTACATCTCTATTCCACCATTCTATATCCTATCTCTCTTCCAATTATGACCATGGTGTAAAACAAGTGCATGTCATTCATTCATATATGGTATTGACCGGACATTTCTTTGATATTTAATTTATTAATTCAATGGTTTTATTAATATGTTGGATTTGTTATATCTTCCATTTCTTTGCGTATGTTTCTTAATATTCTTTTCAATTTTCTTCCTCTCGATTAGGTAGATAGTAGTTCGATATGATTTTTAATTCAAAATTAAAATTATGAAAAGATTTCATTAGTAAATTACCTCCAAATGTAATTAATAATTTAGACTTTTTAAAGCTAAAATTTAATTAACAATTTGGTTTCAAGAGGGTAAAAAGTAAGGCTGAAGGGGGGGAGAGAGGAGATAAAAAAAAATAGACAAAATCGTTAGATTGTTAATTACATATAGAATCGATTTTTGGATTCAATCCAACTTTAATTTTATGTTAAAAACTATGAAAGATCAAACTTCTACATAGCCATCTTAATTACTATATATGGGTGAAGGATAAGAGTGATTATTATTAACCATTCATTAATCATTGGACTTGCCCTACAATTACAGGTTACTAAATTAGATTAACATTTTAATTATCTCTTATAACCTATCAAATTTTTATTACAGAAAATCACTTTATTATTACCACTTTAATTATTGTTTCTTTTGTAAACAGTTCGTAATTAGATTTAATTTAGAAAGAAAATAATATTCTATGGACACCACTTTTCTTAATTTTGGAATGAGCAAATCAAACGGCTCTCTTTCTTCTCTCTTCCGACGATCATTTCTCTCCTTCATCCTTTTTCTCTATTGAATTTATGGTTGTGAGACACTTGCCCATGCCGTTCAAAATTTTACATTAGAGTGGATCTAAACCAAATTGGACACTGTGTTATCTGGTGTTAGCTTGAAGTAATTTCTAACAAGAATGGTTGCTTCAAAAAGACAAATATAAAGTGAAATTGATTGCCTCATTCTCTTCACCCTCATTCAAACTAAAATTGAAGCTTAAAGAAAGAAGTAAAGGAATCAAAAATGGCAGCCTGCACGTATGAGATGACGAATTCTAAAATTTTCAAGCTCTTCGTTATATTTATTTTGAGTTATACGTTATCTTAATTAATTGGGTTGCTATAATTATAACTTATTTCGCTCCACCTAGATTTTTAACGGCCAAAGTGAGTTTAGTATGGTGGTATTAAAATGACTTTTTTATTTAAAAATCGAAGGTTTAGTTTTTACTATACAATTATTGTACCAAAAGAAATTTTTATACCTATTTAAATCAATTTGTTTCATTAGTTTTTCTTTGATCATCATAACACGTTTACTTACATTTACGCACATGTAATGAAATACTTTAAAAAAAAAAAAAGGAGAAGTGAAAACAAGAAAAATAAGAACAAGTAATAAACATATATATTTTTTAATTTCTATGTATTCTTCGTCAATGTTTATCTTATTTTAAGAAATTGCAATTATAACAAATTCTATTAGCGAAATGCTTATATGGTCGATAAATTTGCATGACCTACCAATAATAGAAATTTATTATTGATATACTATGTGATATTTATAATTTTTTTTAAAATATTGTTAGATTCTAATGACTATATTTACGACAAAATTTTTATATAGCAAACTACATATAACCAGGCATTTGATCATTTGGTGTTTTGACCATCAGGCAACTTAACCATTACACGAGCAGATCAAAGAAGGCGTTGTGACTAGACGAGATAACTACACATTACGCGAGATACAAGGCAAGGAAGCACACGTTCTGTCTAAAGCGTTAAGGCTTCTTAACACATCACTCCTTCTAGGCGAAGTGCGACATTAATTTTAAGACTATCCATTCTACTGTGGTGTCCAAGACCATTCCAAGGCGATTTGACATCCTCTAAGCTCAACCGCCCTTTTCTCTTTGAAGGAGCACACTTCAAGAGATGTAAGCAAAATATGTTGTTCTTCCTTATGTTGAAGAAAGTTGTTGTCGCCTGGATCATTGAAAAACCAGAAGTCTCAGAGACCAATCCAACTAAGGAGCAAATCAAGAATCTTATAGCGTGGACGGAGATCAACTTCATCTATAAGAATTTAATTCTTAATGGTCTTACTGTTGAGCTGTATGATTATTACACTACTATATCTACTGCGAAAGAAGTATGAGATGCGTTATCCAAGAAGTACACGGTAAGCCGATACTTGCAATATCAAATTACTGATGATAGATCCGTGGAGGCTCAATCGCATGAAATTCAGAAGACAGGACATGAAATTAGTAGCGAAGGTATATCAATTGACGATCAATTTCAAGATGCGGTTATCATTGACAAGTTGCCTCAACTGTGGAAGGATTTCAAAAATACTTTAAGAAACAAAACCAAGGAGGCGACGAGAAGACATGACCAAAAGGAGGAGGTGAACACGATTTCCAGAACGCAGTCCACCGCAATTCTAAAACCGAACCTGAAGCTGAAAGGAAACAAAATGAAACGAGGTTCGAATAAACAGAACAACTCGCAAAAACCCCAATCCAGAAGTACAATACAAATTGTTTGTTATAATTGTAATAAGCCTGAACACTTATCTAAAAATTGTAGAAACGAGAATCATCCTGCTGTGCTAGCGATTCTGGTAGAAGAAGAATTAGTAGTTACAATCACATAAGTTAATGTGATAGGGTGGTCTGAATATTGGTGGCTGGACACTTGTGCATCTCGCCATGTTTGTCATAACCTTAGTTTGTTTAGAAAATATAAAAAGATCAGGGATAAGAATATCCTTCTTGGAGATCATCACACAACTACGGTGGCCGACGTTGGATAAGTAGAACTAAAATTTACATATGGAAAAATGCTTGTGCTGAAGGAAGTTCTACATACTTCTGAAATTTAGAAGAATTTGATCTCCGTATATCTCCTCAACAAGGATGGCTTCACGCAAACCATAAGATCAGACTTGTTTACTTTAACTAAAAGCAATATATTTGTGAGGAAGGGCTACGCTACTGATGACATGTTTAAGTTGGGTACGCTAGTGATGGCATGTTTAAGTTGAACTTGGAAATTAATAAGAAATTATCTTCTTGTTACATGTTGTCTACTTTTAATATTTGGCATGCTAGACATTGTCATGTAATAAAATATTAATTAGCAACATTAGTAGGTTGAATCTTATTTCTAAGTTATTTTTGCATGATTCTGAGAAATGTGCATGTTGAAGTCATGCTAAGATAACTAAGACTTCATATAAATCTGTAACTAGAGTAACTGAACCTCTACATTTAATTCGTTCTGATTTATGTGAATTTGATGGCATGTTAACTAGGAACAGTAAAATGTATGTTATAACCTTTATAGATGATTGTTCTGACTACACTTTTATTTATTTGCTTAAAAATAAGAGTGATGTCTTAGACATGTTTAAGGTATTTACAATTGAAATAGAGAATCAGTTTAACAAAAGAATTAGGAGTTTTCATAGTGATAGAGGAACTGAATATGATTCAGTTGCTTTTAATGAGTTTTATAGCTTTCTATGAGTTTTATAACTTAAAAGGAATAATACACGAAACAACTTCACCTTATTGGATATATGTGTGTTCGAAGGACCTGAATAGAGGCTGATGCGCGAACTAAACACTCAAACAAATGAATTGATCGAATCTGAAGATAGGTAAACTGAACACACAATTAACTTAAGATTCATCGTTTTAGTGTTTCATTGCTATGAGTTGAAAAGGTCCTTTCAGTTCAAGTTGGGACTCTGCAATGAAGATTGGTTGAGAAGTTTCGCTTACTAGGCTTTTCGACAAGTTGTTCATTGAGAACCTCGCGTGGAATGTCAGGATCACTACCTTTCAAAGATCTTTGACTATGTCCATTCAATAGGATCACCAGTCATGACATGTTTTATGAGTGGTCTGATGGGATCACTTACATTCTCATATTATGTGTGTTCCTCCGAGTACACCAACAAATGAGAGTGTTTTTACGAGATCACTAGATTTCATATGTTCCATTGGGCACACTTTAGTTTTTTGTACCTCCTAATGGGAAGTTAACAGATCATCTAGCGAGACCAGTAGTGGGTCCCTTACTGGATATATGTTTGTATACATTCTTTTCTATGTTTAATGTTTCAAGCAAAGGTAGAGGTAATGGAAAGTTGGCGAGCAACAAGAAGGACATGTGATATGCCATATGGGGACTCAGTTTTGCTTTCGCTTTTCGTCACATGTTTTTAGTATTTTGACTTTATACATTTTGTTTGAACTAGTTAATTATTTCATGTTATTATTAGAATTTATGTCCTAAAACTCATAGTTTGTAATCATATTCTATTAAAAAAAGCCGTTATTGATACTATAATGTTAAAGCCTAGCTAAACTTGAACTTTATGTAGAGACATAAACATGGATCAAGTTTGAGTATATATCCTAAATAGTCTATAGTATAAGAATACGATTGGACACCTTATTCTGGAGACACTATGGATGCGACATACTTTGTAGTTAGTACAAACGATGTGATCTTAAATTGTTCATGTAGAGACATGGAAGTGGGAGTATCTTATGTAAAGAGTTTGCATAAGACTGAAACCATGAAATAGTCACTTTTAGGTTATAACGTCGTTGACTTTAATAAAACCGACTATGTCGTTTATAGATAATCTAGTATAACTTAATCTTAATATTGAGCTAACTATGAACTTCTGTTCAAACAAAATTATCCTTAGATCTGCGTAGGTGAGGGCAACTCAATGGCGCTGGCCCAATAAGCCTCATATTTTAGATGTAAGACAGGGTGGATAACTAGGGACATAGGGTGCAAGATGGAATTTTCTCCTACCCGCTTTAGGGTAAGTAGATAGGTTGTTTGCTTAATGACTGAATGCAAGTCTTGAAAAAGGGGCCCCATGCTCTCGTTGGCCCGAGAGGAATTCGATTTAGTAGTTGGACCTTGAATCAATTGTTCAATAGTGAATTAGTGGGACTTAAAAAGCAAGATATAATCTCGGGGGTAAAACAGTACTTTAACCCAACTGAGGTTATTAACAACCTGTGAAAGATTAACTTACTTATCATGGTTATATCACATAGACACAAATATATCTATAGTAAGGGGAGTGCAACTATGAGATTTTAGTGAAATGACCTGTTACTATATGTAGATTTGTCTATAATCAAAAATGTGTTTTTATTGAATATATATACACACATATATGTAATGCAATAATACTTAAAAATTAGGGATATCTAATTTAAAATAGTTATAAACCATGAGATTTTTGGTATATACATATATTTCTTAACTAGGGTAGATAAAAATAAATGATAGGATCAGTTTTGAAAAAGGACAATAATGTAACACAACCATTTTGTAATCGTGTTTTATTCAATTACTCGTTCGAAACAACATTGATAATGTCAATCGTAAACAAGCCAATCAATTAAGCAAAAATCAGTCAAGTGTGTGCAAGAAAATAGAAATGAGAAAGCAATTCATGGATATTGATCGGTAGAAAATGACAAGTATTTAAAAATGGGTGTTTGTAAATCTTTCATCTTCTTCCTTGGGTCTTTTCATTATGGAAAAGAAGAGAAGGAGAGGATGAGAGGGAGGCAACTGACAAGAGAGAGAGAAAAGGCAGCAACCCAATAACACAGAGAGACTGTTTTTCTTCAAACGGAGCCGACCAACAGGAAGAGTGGAAGATGTTGGAGTATTGACGTCAGCTAGGCAGTGGGATCGTGCAAACTTTTCAGGCGTGTATGATGTGTTGACAGCGTCTGGCATGGTTTGACGTTCCTCTGGCGTTTGACGTAATCGCCAAATTGCGTTTGACGTAATCGCCAAATTGTTGTTTTCTTGTTAGTTTATGTAGTTCTGTTCTTAATAAAATTTATCACGGATAGAATATTACAAGTCTATCAGCGATAGTTTTGCTATATTTGCAATTTTTTAAAAATGTTGTTACATCTTTAATAATTATTTCTAAAAATGTTGTTACATCCTAAAACGATCATTAATTACAATTTTTCTATTTATTTTGAGTTATATGTTGTCTTAATTAAGTTGTGATAATAACAACTTACTTTGCTCCACTTAAATTTTTTAACTAAATTTTTAATAGTAAAAGTTAGTTAAGTTTGGTGGTATTAACAATGACTTCCCTATTTAAAAATCGGAGGTTTAGTTCCCTACTATGCAATTATTGTATCAAAAGAAATCTTTACGTCTATTTAAATCAATTTATTTCATTAGTTTTTTCTTTGATCATTATAACATGTGTACTTACATTATGCACATGTAATGAAATACTTAAAAAAAATGGATAGTTGCAAATTTAGCAATTAAATTCAAAATATCTAAGTATATAGGAACATTTAAAAAAAATTGCAAATATAGCAAAATTTGTCATATTCTATCAATGATAGAGTCTATCACTGATAGATCATGTTGTAAAAATTAGTCTATCACCAATAGATCATACGAGTCTATCAGTGATACAAGTCTATCATCGATAGTTTTGCTATATTTGTAATTTTTTTTTAAATGTTGCTATATCCTTAATTGTTATTCCTCAAATGGTAATCCATTACAATTACCCTAAAAAAATATAGGAGAAGTGAAAATAAGAAAAATAAGAACTGAGTTACTTATAGTAAATGAACATATATTTTTTGAAATTTCTATGTATTGTCCGTTAGTATTTATCTTATTTTAAGAAATTACAACTACAACAAATTATGTTAGCGATATGTTTATATGGTCGATAAGTTTGTATGTCCTATCAATAATATAAGTTTATTATTGATATATTATGTTTGATTTACAATTTTTTAAAAGTATTGTTACATATGTTAATATTTTAATTCCAATGACTATATTTACAACAAATTTTTTATACAACAAACTACGTATTATTCCATATTTTCAAATAAATGGAATTAAACATTTTGAAAATTGAAAGAGCGAATTTATCAATTTCTTACACATTCATATTCATATGTTTAGGTTATTAAAAGGAAATATATTTTTGAGAAGTAAAATATATACATATGTAATACAATATAAGTAGTTTTGATTATAAGGGAGATGTAACACTTCATTTTTCGAGATTTACAACATATATAATGTCAACGTGAAGAAAATACTACAATAACTCTGGAGGAGAAGAAGCGATGGCCATGGGAGACCAACTATGCCTACTCCATCAGTTCGTCAACAACTAACCAACTCCATCACACTCTTTGTAGCCACCCTCGCCGCAACCATTCTCTTTCTTCTATTTCATTCCCCTCACTCATCTTCTTCAACAACCCCACATCCCATGGCTGCTCGAACCTTCATCCTCTAGCTTCATGGATTGGGAGATTCGGGGCTTGCCAACAAACCAATTAAGAGCCTCTTCACTTTCCATGAGTTTAAACGCACTTCCGGGTAAAAGACCCATTCGATGGAAGTGGATTTATAAAATCAAGACTCACTCTGATGGCACTATTGAGCGTTATAAGGCTCATCTTGTTGCAAAATGATACTCGCAAGAATATGAGATTGACTATGAAGAAACATTTGCTCTTATGGCTCGAATGACATCTATTTGCAGTTTGTTAGCTGTTGCTACTGCCAAACAGTGACCTCTTCTTTAGATGGATGTCAAGAATGTCTTTCTTAATGGAACCCTTTCTGAAGAAGTTTATATGAAGCCACTACCTGGTACTTCTCCTCCTCCTAACAAAGTGTGTCTTCTCCGTTGCGCATTATATGGTCTAAAACATGCTCCACGAGCATGATCTGTCACATTTAGCTCCACCATTACTCAACTTGGCTTTACCTCCAGCTCTCATGACACTGCACTCTTTACACGACAGACACCCCATGGTATTGTTCTTCTTCTTCTCTATGTTGATGATATGATTATTACTGGTAATGATCTACAGGCCATATCCGACCTACAACACTATCTTGGTCAACATTTTGAGATGAAAGACCTTGGATCTCTCAACTACTTTCTTGGTCTTGAAGTCTCTCGGCGCTCGGATGGTTATTTGTTGTCTCAAGCAAAGTATGCCTCTGATCTTTTAGCCCGCTCAAGCATCATTGACTCCAACACATCTTCAACACCATTAGATCCCAATACCCATCTAACCCCTTTTGATAATGTTCCTCTTGATGATGTAAGCTTATATCGACAACTTGTTCGCAGTCTCATCTATCTAACAGTAACTCGTTCAGACATTGCATATGTCATTCCCATTGTTAGTCAATTTATGGTTGCTCCGAGAACCATCCATTTTACTGTTGATCTACGCATCCTTTGCTATGTCAAGAAAACTTTGGGACATGGTCTTCAGCTTTCTTCTCAATCTTCGCTTGTGTTGTCTGGCTATTCTGATGCAGATTGGGCTGGAGACCCCACTGATCGACGATCTACCACAGGTTACTGTTTCTACTTAAGCGATTCTCTCATTTCATGGCATAGTAAGAAACAAAGTGTTGTCTCTCGTTCCAGTACTGAATTAGAATATCGTGCTCTTGATGATGCTACCGCTAAACTTCTATGGCTTCGTTGGCTCCTTGCTGATTTGGGTGCCCCTCAACAGGGTCCACTATCCTTCATTGTGACAATCGTAGTGCTATTCAGATTGCTCACAATGATGTCTTTCATGAACGTATAAAGCACATCGAAAAGGACTGTCACTTTGTTCGTCATCATCTCTTGAGCAACACCCTCCTTTTACGATTTGTTTCCACTACTGAGAAACCAGCAAATATCTTCACAAGAGCCTTATCATCTAGTCGCTTCAGTTAGTTACTTACCAAACTCAAGCTGACCGCCACTCTACCATCTTGAGTTTGAGGGAGGGTATCAAAGTAAATTCTTCAATTTAGGCTTACTCACATTTGTTACCTTATTTATGTTGCATAGGTTGCTTGTATTCATTGGTTACTCTAATGTAAAATATACAATAAATCTTAATCAATAAAATATTGGTTCACATGATGAAATTGCTTGCTTTAGGTTTTATTTGATTTGTATGTTTTTGGGTTATTGCGTGAAATTGTCTTCTCATGTTATGGGAGTGTAGTTTTATGGGTTTTATATCCTTGTGTGAAACGACCCTATTCGTTGTTCTAATTAAAGAACTTATATGCTTCGTGTGTTGAACTTGAATGTCACTATTGGTCTCGATCTGAGGAAGACAGTCCTTGTGCTTAAATGCTTTAGAATGGTATCAGATAAAAGTGTGATGTCTGAACCTGAACTTGGTATGGTGAGTGAATTGGTATACAATAAGTGAGAGCAATTATCTTTGTTGGTTTTTTGATGATTTCAAAATCAAAGTCACGTGGGCCATATCATACCATTGTAGAGTAATGCGGGAGGTTCGTTGCAATTATCAATTATTAGATTACTAACCATTGTAGTAAATTTTACCAAAGACAAATTGATGAAAGGGACGAAAATAGGTTCACAAAAGATACATCAAAATATTTTATTTTTGAAAAACTGTTGGAGGGTAGGGTTTCCTATTGGTTTGAACAACCATTTGATTGACTGGGTTGTAAATATAATAAAAACCACTAAATTAAGAGTAAAGAAAAGGAGGGATGCTAAAAATAGATGAAGTGAAAGCAATAGATGGGTATAGTTTGTTCCAATGGGAAATTATAAATTGGAAACCCATTCCCTCGTTCCTTTCACCCTTCATTCAAAATAAAATTTGAAGAATAGAAAGGTCAATACCAAAAAAAGGTTAAAATGGCAGGCAACACCAACAAAACCCTTGCTATTGTGATGGTTGCTATGATCATGGTTTGTTCATTGATGGAAAACCCAACGAACGCAACCTCTCTCGATTATGGTGCCATTGGTAAAGGAGACGCAAGATGTAAAGATGGTAAATGTGAAATATTAGGAGATCCAGCCAATAATTATACAAGAGGATGTGAGCCTGAAGAACACTGTAGATCTGGATCACCTGGTCAATGATTCACAACATTTGCCTTCTACATCTCTATTCCACCATTCTATATCCTATCTCTCTTCCAATTATGACCATGGTGTAAAACAAGTGCATGTCATTCATTCATATATGGTATTGACCGGACATTTCTTTGATATTTAATTTATTAATTCAATGGTTTTATTAATATGTTGGATTTGTTATATCTTCCATTTCTTTGCGTATGTTTCTTAATATTCTTTTCAATTTTCTTCCTCTCGATTAGGTAGATAGTAGTTCGATATGATTTTTAATTCAAAATTAAAATTATGAAAAGATTTCATTAGTAAATTACCTCCAAATGTAATTAATAATTTAGACTTTTTAAAGCTAAAATTTAATTAACAATTTGGTTTCAAGAGGGTAAAAAGTAAGGCTGAAGGGGGGGAGAGAGGAGATAAAAAAAAATAGACAAAATCGTTAGATTGTTAATTACATATAGAATCGATTTTTGGATTCAATCCAACTTTAATTTTATGTTAAAAACTATGAAAGATCAAACTTCTACATAGCCATCTTAATTACTATATATGGGTGAAGGATAAGAGTGATTATTATTAACCATTCATTAATCATTGGACTTGCCCTACAATTACAGGTTACTAAATTAGATTAACATTTTAATTATCTCTTATAACCTATCAAATTTTTATTACAGAAAATCACTTTATTATTACCACTTTAATTATTGTTTCTTTTGTAAACAGTTCGTAATTAGATTTAATTTAGAAAGAAAATAATATTCTATGGACACCACTTTTCTTAATTTTGGAATGAGCAAATCAAACGGCTCTCTTTCTTCTCTCTTCCGACGATCATTTCTCTCCTTCATCCTTTTTCTCTATTGAATTTATGGTTGTGAGACACTTGCCTATGCCGTTCAAAATTTTACATTAGAGTGGATCTAAACCAAATTGGACACTGTGTTATCTGGTTTTAGCTTGAAGTAATTTCTAACAAGAATGGTTGCTTCAAAAAGACAAATATAAAGTGAAATTGATTGCCTCATTCTCTTCACCCTCATTCAAACTAAAATTGAAGCTTAAAGAAAGAAGTAAAGGAATCAAAAATGGCAGCCTGCACGTATGAGATGACGAATTCTAAAATTTCAAGCTCTGCGTTATATTTATTTTGAGTTATACGTTATCTTAATTAATTGGGTTGCTATAATTATAACTTATTTCGCTCCACCTAGATTTTTAACGGCCAAAGTGAGTTTAGTTTGGTGGTATTAAAATGACTTTTTTATTTAAAAATCGAAGGTTTAGTTTTTACTATGCAATTAGTGTACCAAAAGAAATTTTTATACCTATTTAAATCAATTTATTTCATTAGTTTTTCTTTGATCATCATAACACGTTTACTTACATTTACGCACATGTAATGAAATACTTTAAAAAAAAAAGGAGAAGTGAAAACAAGAAAAATAAGAACAAGTAATAAACATATATATTTTTTAATTTCTATGTATTGTTCATCAATATTTATCTTATTTTAAGAAATTGCAATTATAACAAATTCTATTAGCGATATGCTTATATGGTCGATAAATTTGCATGACCTATCAATAATAGAAATTTATTATTGATATACTATGTGGTATTTATTATCGATAAATTTGCATGACCAATCCAACTAAGGGGCAAATCAAGAATCTTATAGCGTGGACGGAGATCAACTTCATCTATGAGAATTTAATTCTTAATGGTCTTACTGTTGAGCTGTATGATTATTACACTACTATATCTACTGCGAAAGAAGTATGAGACGCGTTATCCAAGAAGTAGACGGTAAGCTGATACTTGCGATTTCAAATGACTGATGATAGATTCGTGGAGGCTCAATCGCATGAAATTCAAAAGACGGGACATGAAATTATTAGCGAAGTTATATCAATTGACGATCAATTTCCAGATGCGGTTATCATTGACAAGTTGCCTTAACTGTGGAAGGATTTCAAAAATACTATAAGGAACAAAACCAAGGAGGCGACGAGAAGACATGACCAAAAGGAGAGGTGAACACGATTTCCAGAACGCAGTCCACTGCAATGCTAAAACCGAACCTGAAGCTGAAAGAGAACAAAATGAAACGAGGTCGAATAAATAGAACAACTCGCAAAACCCCAATCCAGAAGTACAATACAAATTGTTTGTTATAATTGTAATAAGCCTGAACACTTATCTAAAAATTGTAGAAACAAGAATCATCCTGTTGTGCTAGCGAATCTAGTAGAAGAAGAATTAGTAGTTATAATCACATAAGTTAATGTGATTGGGGGGTCTGAAGGTTGGTGGCTGGACACTTGTGCATCTCGCCACGTTTGTCATAACCTTAGTTTGTTTAGAAAATATAATGAGATCAAGGATAAGAATATCCTTCTGGGAGGTCATCACACAACTAAGGTGGCCGACTTTGGATAAGTAGAACTAAAATTCACATATGGAAAAATGCTTGTGCTGAAGGAAGTTCTACATACTTCTTAAATTTAGAAGAATTTGATCTCCGTATATCTCCTCAACAAGGATGGCTTCACGCAAACCATAAGATCAGACTTGTTTACTTTAACTAAAAGCAATATATTTGTGAGGAAGGGCTACGCTACTGATGACATGTTTAAGTTGGCTACGCTAGTGATGACATGTTTAAGTTGAACTTGGAAATTAATAAGAAATTATCTTCTACTTACATGTTGTCTACTTTTAATATTTGCCATGCTAGACTTTGTCATGTAATAAAATATTAATTAGCAACATTAGTAGGTTGAATCTTATTTATAAGTTATTTTTGCATGATTCTGAGAAATGTGCACGTTGAAGTCATGCTAAGATAACTAAGACTTCATATAAATCTGTAACTAGGGTAACTGAACCTCTACATTTAATTCGTTCTGATTTATGTGAATTTGATGGTATGTTAACTAGGAACAGTAAAAGGTATGTTATAACCTTTATAGATGATTGTTCTGACTACACTTTTATTTATTTGCTTAAAAATAAGAGTGATGTCTTAGACATGTTTAAGGTATTTACAATTGAAATAGAGAATCAGTTTAACAAAAGAATTAGGAGACTTCATAGTGATAGAGGAACTGAATATGATTCAGTTGCTTTTAATGAGTTTTATAGCTTTCTATGAGTTTTATACCTTTCTATGAGTTTTATACCTTAAAAGGAATAATACACAAATTCGATTGAACACCTTATTTTGGAGTCACTATGGATGCGACATACTCCATATAATTACTTTTTTATTGATACGAAATCTCTAAGTCCAACATTCATTTTCCAATTCAAAACTCTTCAGAAAAAAAAAACAACACAAACATAAATTAATATTCGTTTTAATAATCAAATTTACCTTTTTACCGTCGTCAACAGGATTGAACAATAGAGTGTGAAGAAAACCTCCCTCTTCGAACCAAACAGTGGCTTACCTAAGATTTTCGATGTTGCCACAATTCCTCGTATTTTTCCAGCAAAATTCTTCCCCAAACGATGACGGATTCCGCCACTGACCGAAGAACTAACGAGAATTCCTCGTATTTTTCCAATAAAAAATCTTCCCTAAACAAGATGTCTAATTCTACCACCAACCGAAGCACTAATGAGATCGAGGCCAATTTCTCGATGTTGAAGGGAGTTGTGAGTGATATAGTGGTCGAAACACAGTCCTCTAACAACACTCTGATGCTCGAAATTTGTGCCATTTTCTATAAAATATCAAAATTTAAGTCTCTCTTGAATTGAGTCGGGTTTGTAAGAAATGGAACTTGAGAGTTGGGTTTTTATATACAAACACACTCTCCCTACTTTTTCTCTCTTAATTTGTTTAGAGTATTTTAAAGCTGCCGGTTTAATCTTTAATTATGGTTGAAAAGATAAGTGTGTGAAAAGGAAAGAGTAATTTTGTGTGAGACCCGTGTTCGGAATAGAAGGATAAAATTTTGAAATTTTGAAAATAAGTATTTTGTTTAATTGCATAGGCTAGGCATTTTGTCGAAGGAAAGTGTTTTGAAGCTATGTGATAAGAGTAGGTGTTTTGAAGTTTTTTGCAGGGAGAAGAGTGTTGTAAGAAAGACAGATTAGGCGATCTGGAACTTATCGTGAGTTGAACCTATGTGATAAAAGAAAATAATTTTTCGAGGATTTTTCTATTATTATGCCTTAATCAATGGGTTACGTGTCAAGTTTGAGTTTAAGCATGGTTATGGGAAAGATTAAACTTACACGTGTACCGCCATTTGTAGAAGGAGTTGTCAAGTTGATATGAGATTATAATTGACTAATCCATGTTGAAAATGAGTATAAATAGAGGAGTAAAGGCGAGAAGCGAAGTTTGTAGCTAGCCAAGGGGAAACTAAGTTTATTAGTGAATTTCTAAAGTGCTCGTATATTTAAAAGTTTTCTTTGAATTTCATAATGGCTTGTAAACGATTATATGAATGAAAGCATGTGTTTTGATTACAAGTAAAGTCTCGGTGTTTAAACGAATATGAAATTATATTTAAACCTTTAGTCTTGTTCTTCTTATCATTGAGCTAAATGTTATAAGAGCAAAAGTAGTCATGTAGAGAAGGTCTACATGGTAAAATGAGGCGGAAAAATGCATACAAGATGTATATTGCACTTCGAATTGAGAAACGAGAAAGAAGCCAAAATATTCCCTTCCCTTTGCATACTTTGAATTTCGGTGGAAGAAACACAAAACATTGAATCAAATCAACTTTGTTTGTTTTTCTTTCTTTATTATTGTCAAATTGATGTTAGTGAGATTTAATTTTAATTAGTGTAAAAAATATTTTACAATAGGAAAAGAAATGGAGGAAGAGGAAGAAAAGGAGCATTCAAGTAAGAAGAGAAAGAAGACTCATAAAAGTGTGGAAAGGCATTGAATATTGATCGTTAAGTCCGACGATATCAACGGTGGGTATGAAGTTTGATATGACAAACGATTTCATGTCCAAAGAATTTGTTCAGTTTCTTGGCAAAAAAAGAGTTATGTAAATTTGATGGATAGTGAAGATGTGAAGGATTTGAAAAAGAAATACGGGGAAGTGCAAATTTATAGAACCGAATTTGATTTCAAGCATGCCATCCTCATGATCAAGTTGCAAAACCTCAACTTTCAACAATATCAAAGGGCTTTGGAGAAGTTTTCTTAACACACATATTCATCTTTTATCTCTTTTCTTTTTAATTCCCTTTGTGTATTTGATTTTATGTCTGAATTATTAATAATACAAATTCTTAATCCATCCATTTTGCCATCCATTACAATTTTTCTATAGAAATTACAAAATTTATATAGTAACTTATTCATACTAAAACTCGTTGAAATATGTTGCTTTGTACCAAAATTAAGTTATGTGATTATAATGGTAGAATGCCAGGATCTTCAACGGTGAGAGATGCACCATTATCAGTACGTGTAAGATTCAATATCATTGGAGCTGCTTTCGTAGCCCTATCATAATAATTGATTATACATAAGTAAAATAAATATAAATTTAACGGTGAAAGAGTTATTTAAAAGTTTAATTAGTTGTGAGAATTTTATAAAAGCATACGTTCGAAAATAATTATGATTATAATCATAAATACCATTTTTGAGGAGTTTGGAATTGAGAAGAAGTATTGCCCAATAAAGTAAATAGCATTTGTGTATTAACAACGCCAGGATCCAATGTCACAATCGTCATTCCATCTCCTACCTCTTTTGCTACTGATTTACTTAACCCTTCGGTCGCCCATTTTGAGCTACAATATGGTGATGCCTATGTGACAAAATAATAATAATAACAACAATAACAATAATAATAAAGATTGGGTAACAATGTCTATATTAAATTCTCATCCACTTGTCCATATTTTTTATTATCTAGCGTAGAAAAATAAATGAAAGAAAAAATAATAAGTTTCTAATATATATATATATATATATATATATATATATATATATATTTCAAAGTTAATTAATAAACATTATTAATAATAAGGAAACGAAAAATTCATATATAAATGAAAAGTTTGAGGTAAAAAGATTAAAAATGTAAATTTTACTATTTTTGAAATCGTAAAAACTAATGAAATTGAAACAAAACACAACTAAAAAATTGTGGGTAAAGATTGGAAAAGCAAATGAACATACCATAGGGACACCGAATGTTGCCACAATAGCAGAGATATTAACAATGATGCCTTTGTTTATAGGAATCATGAGAGGAATAAAATGGCGTAATACATTTGCGGTGCCCTTTATATTTATGTCAATTACTTTGTCAAACTCTTCCCTAGGGATCTCCCAAATCTTACCTTTCTTATTAATTACACCCGCATTGTTTACTGTCCATAAAGAAAGAAAATGTATAATTAGATAGAAAATTATTTTTTTTAAAAAAAATGGAATAATGAAAAAAATTAGGAGGAATAACGTGACAAAATTGATTTTGTAGTGTAAGATATTAATTAAACAAATAATACCAATTATATCAGGAATTCCAATTTTTTCTACCACAATTCGTGTCATCTCCTTAACACTGTCGTCGCAACTCTATTGAGCAAAACTAGTTTTAGATCATCAATACAAGAATAGAAAAAAAAGAAAAAAAAGTAGAAAAAAAAAAGTGAAAAGAAACTAAGAATAGTTTTGATTGAAAGTACCACATCAATGTTGAGAAGCAAATGGTTGTGTGAAGAGATATTGAGGAGGTGTTGTTTAAGTGAATTAAGGTTAGTTTGGGAACGAGAGCAACCGATAATAATATGACCAAACTTTGCTAACTCTATTCCGAGTGCTCTTCCCAACCCTTTACCAACTCCCGTTATTAAAACCTTCTTCATTCTCTCTTCTTCTTCTATATATCAACCTTTTAATTCAATTACTTCATCAATACATTCAATTATTTATATACACACTCACCACAACTTTTTGTTTATCCTTTCCCATCATATTAAATGTGATTTTAACATTTTGTTGCACCATTTTGAAAATATTTAACAAATATTAATCAATACTAATATTTTGCTTACATCATATATTATTAACTTTTTCTTTTTCCTTTTTGTTTTTATTTAAAAACAGTGGCACTGAATTTATTATTTGCTTGAAGGTGGACACCATTATGTTTACTTTGAAATAAGATGTCTAGAAATGATGTATAATTGTGTTTGGGTGTGTACGAAAAATATTATTATCATAATTTTATGCTAAATAAATAAGTTTGTACTTACTTTTTTTCATTAAGCACATAACAACCTTATAATATAATTTTAATAGATTAATTAATTACAAAAAATGATTGTAAATGACACACCTAATAAAAATATCTATAAATATATTAAAATTTTAATAATCTATTATTTGTAAACTCTTTATTAATGGATTTTAAAATTTTATTATATTTTAGTTTTTTCTATATTTGAAAATAATCGTTAAGTTAGTAATTAATGTGTGATAAAAAGTCAACAAAGATTTTTAATAAATTTACTATTAGATAATACTTAATTATCTAAAAGTTAGTAATTAATTATAATTTAATACATAATTATTTAAATCAATTAAATATTTTAGAGATAAAGGTAAAATTATTTAGGATATTTGTAAATAATGGACTGTTTTTGACATTTAATATAATTAACCCTACAATTAGTATTCTAATTAATTTACATTCATTCAATTCATTGCAGTGTTTAATTTAAATGCTCCATAATTAAATTTAGTTAATGTGTAATATAAAAGAGGAGAAACTGTAATAAGTGGCAGAAAAAAGAAAATAAAGGGAAAATTGTATAAACCACTTACAATCACACCTTTAATTTAAACTAAATTCTTCAATTTTTCTCCGATAGTTTGTTAATGGTTGCAGTCAAGTCCTTATTTTTAAATTAATAATTATCACCAGATATTTCTAAAATTTTAAAAATAAATATAAGTTCTTTCTCATCTCTCATCTCCCTCAACCATTATCCCTTCCATCTTAATCTTTATCTTCCTCGTTTTTATCTCTCTCTTTCATTTTAAAATTTTAGTAAATTTAAATTTGGATCAATATGAGGTTATTACTGTGAAATTCTGTTCCAAATTAAAATGTCTTATGTGAATCATAAATCTTTTTATTTATATATCAAATATACGTGATACTAATCTAACTTTTATTTATATAAATATATATCAAATATAAGTTGGGATTGAAAAGAAAGAGCAAAAGACAAAAAGTATAACAAACGTAAGAAGGTTTGAAAGTTACGTTGCTTTTGGAGAAAGATGATCAAGAGGTTTTGTGTTGGGATATAAAGGCTTTCTTCAAGAAAAGACATGGAAGAGAAAGGAGAAGGGAGCGGGGGGCGAAGAAGATGAAGATGGTCAGATGGAGGGAGAAGAGAGGTGAAGGATGTGTATGGTGTGAGAGAGAAACTTTGTGTTTCTTTTTTATTTTTTAATTTCATTTTATTGTAAAATACCCCATCATAAATATTAATTTAAAAATAAGGGGTGCTTTATGCAATATTTTACCAAATGAATTAGAAAACTTTTATAAATACAACAAACCATCCAAATATTTGTGATTGAATGACAAAATTAAAAAACCATGAAACCGGTCATTTTTTTAAAATATTTCAAGTTTGTCATTCTTTTCCATATTCTTTCTTCTCTTTTTTTTTCTTACAAATTTTCTTTTCCTTTTCATTGTCTTTTTCTCTTCTTTCGCAATTTTTTTTAATCTTTTTTCAAACTGTAATTGGGTTGTTCAAGATCGTGTACCAAATATAAAACATTGTAGTCACACGATCTTGAACAAAAAATACTTGGATATTGGTACACATCTGGAATATTTGGCTACAACCAGATCTAACAAATATAAAAGATCTTGGGCTACAACCAATCTAAAGATCTTGAATTTTTTTTTTTAAAGGATACTAGTAGACGAGTTTAGATTTGGATAGTGTGTAGCCAAATCTAAACAATCATGTAGCAAAGAATAAAAAAATTGTTTAGTTTTGGTGAGGAAGATGATGGTACCAAAAAATAGCCAAATCTAAACGACCTTATATAAAAAATCTTGAAAAAAATAGTTTAGATTTGGATGATCTAAACAATTCTGTAGCCAAATCCAAATGATATATCGTGTACCAAATATATTATGTGTGCGACATTGTGGACCTGTGAATTTTTTCATTTTTGAAATCGTTCGAACTCTGAAAAGAAATGCCTTCAGCCGATACATCAACCTGGAACATGAATCCATTGATAGTTGAGAGCAGCTTGAGGAGGGCTTTCTCAATCGCTTCTACAGCACTCGACGTATCGTCGACATGATGAAATTGACAAACACCAAACAGCAGAAGGGGGAGTCAGTCATTGACTACATAAATCGATTGAGAGCTCTAAGCCTGAATTGCGAAGACAGACTCACAGAAATTTCTGCAGTTGAGATCTGCACCCAAGGCATGCATTGGAAACTTCTCTATATTTTGCAGGGGATAAAACCATGCACGTTTGAAGAGTTGGCGACTCGTGCCCGTGACATGGAACTAAGTATCACACGCAGATGAGCAAAAGAATTTCTTGGTTCCAAAAATGAGAAGTGACGAGAATGAAATTGATGACACTAAAAAGATTGCAAATAGTGTCTTAAACGAGTCTATGGTTCATGCAACTCCTTTGAAATCTTTCTTTAAAAGAAAAGAAACAAAAATTGAAGGGAAGCATGATGGCGAGAAAAAGTGACGCCCAACTTTTAAAGAAAGACAAGAAAAAATTTATCCATTTTCTGACTCTGATGTTGCAGACATGCTAGAGCAGCTATTAGAGAAGCAACTTATTCAACTACCAAAATGCAAACGATCGGAACAAGCAGGAAAGTAGATTATCTTAAATACTGTAAGTATCATAAGGTCATTAGTCATCCTGTTGTAAAGTGTTTTGTGTTGAAGGAGTTGATTCTAAAGTTGGCTCGTGAAAAGAAGACTGAGTTGAATATTGATAAATTAGTTGGGACGAATCATGTTGCGGTCAAGATGACTAGTGTTCCACCATCAACACAACTTTATGATCAAAGGAAAAGCTTAATTCAGTTTGAGACATTTGAACCTATAGTTGTCCAATTCCAAAACAAAGAAGAGCTTGTTGAAGATGATGACGAATGATGGATAGTTGTGACTCATCGAAAAGGAAGACAATCAAATTCCATTCAAAAAGAGTTGTCATTCCGTCAAAAACATGCAAAAGGAAGCATCTCTTATAAAAATAAGGAAAAAAAAACAAGAAAACATAGAAGCCTAAGCCTGTGCAAGAGGAGGACGATGATCTTCTCCAACCCTAACAGCCCGTAACTTCATTAGAACTTTTTCAAAGAAGCTTCCTTGGCCATCATCTAAAGGAAGTATTAGAAATCACTACATGTCATGATGTCATATAGAAAAAGTCAACAACAATTATGCATCTTCTAAAAAAATTGACAATTCAAATGAAATTAAGCAAATGACTTCTGTCTTCGATCGTATCAAGCCTTCAACTACTCGATCTTCAGTCTTTCAAAGATTTAGTGTAGCCACGAAAGAAGAAGAAAATCAATGTCCAACGTCTACTTCTACTCGAACTTTAGCTTTCAAAAGGCTAAGTATCTTCACATCGAAGAAAGATCAACCTTCAACATTTGTTTTTGATCGACTAAAGATGACAAGCGATCATCATGAAAAAGAGATGAAAGCTTTGAAGGTAAAATCACTTCATGAAGAAAACATTGACAAGAAGATTAAAAGTTGAGTCCCATCACACATGAAGAGGAAGTTGTCTATTGACATTAAAACAAAAGGTCCTTTGATCGTGAAGCCAAGACTTATTATATTCACCAATTTTACAGATGAAGAAGGTGAACGATTTTTTTATGAAAATATAAATTGTTAAATGTGTAAAGCTTAAAAGGTGAATGACAAAAAAAGAAAAACTCAGTTGAACTATGTTATGACTTGATCCCTATGTTATAAAAGTGGTACGTAGGTAGCTTAAAGTTTACTTTAAGTTCAATTGCACAGAAAAAGGTATTATGCTTCATCGTGCTCTCATAAATTAATGTTAAATCATATCCAAAATTAAATTTATATCATAAAGTTTCACAAACTTTATATTATAATGTATCACTATACATTAAACTAATTCACAAAGTAAATTTGAACATTTCAAATTATAACCAATATAAATAAATCCCATTGCCCTTTACGAGTTAGGAATGAGACCTAATGGACCTGCAGATCAGAAGCTACAACGATTTGAGATTAATTGGCTAAACTCATTAACCACACTAATCAATATTCGTTCACTGTGTGTACACTCCACTAAAGACTCACATGTGTACACTCCACTAAAGACTCATAATTGAACTCTTCTCACTGTAGATATATTTCCTTCATGAGTGTTCGACCAGCTGGGTAAATTCCCAGCTCCCCACTTGGTCGTCACTCTCACCCATACAAATCAAATCTCTCGCAAACAGAAGCTCTGAATTAAGAGTAAGTTACCTAGGTATCCTAGTGAAATAGAAACCTAACTAGTTAACGAAGTTACATCTAGTGGTTACTATTTCGCGGTCTGGTCTTATGCAAATTCATTGCATAGGATACCCTCACTCGCATGTCAACTACACGAACCGCTGGATCATCCTTATCCCTATACTATAGACCAGATCATCCTTATCCCTATACTATATATCAGATCATCCTTATTCCTATACTACAGACCAAATCATCCTTATCCCTATACTATAGACCCAACATCCTTATCCCTATACTATAAACCCAACATCCTTATCCGTACACTATAGACCCAACATCCTTATCTCTATACTATAGACCCAAGACTCATTAAGCTTAGGATGTTAGTTTATTGGATTTGGGTTATTAAGACAAACCACACTATTCTCAAATGTGTTGAGTTATCTGAAGGGATAAAACCCCTATGGCAGCGGAAGTATTTAAAGAACCGTTTCTCAAATTAATTTGGGAATCTTAAAATACCAGTACATTGGTAAAATTTTAGAATCAAAATTCTAAATAAAAACTAAGCATGTTTTTAAATTAAAGGATACAAAGAACTTACTTTCGATGATATCTTTGAATTTACAAATCACCGAATTGGAGACACCACCCGTCAGAGACATTCCTATCCTCTGGGATGAGATTGGTTTGTGGGAACCAATTGGGATGGAAAAAAACTACACGAACTAAATTATTAATTAATTCTCCAATTAATTAATAGTTAAATTAAATATATTATATTTATTTAGCTTAAATTAAATTTGAATCATATTTAAATATAAGTTTTTCTCAAAGCCAATAATTTTAATATAAATCCAATTCACATTAAATTAATATTTGAACTTATTCAAATATTTTATCTCCCATAAATTAATTCTGAATCATATTCAAAATTAAATTCTTATAATAAACTTATTAAAATATTTTATCTCTCATAAATTAATTCTGAATCATATCCAAAATTAATTTTTATAATAAAGTTTCACAAATTTTATATTATAATGTATTACTATATATTAAACTAATTTCCTAAGTAAATTTGAAAATTTCAAATTACAACAAATATAAATAAATCTCATTAGCCTTTACGAGTTAAGAAGGGGACCTAATAGACCTACAGATCATAAGCTACAACGATATGAAATTAATTGGCTAAACTCATTAACCACATTAATCAATATTCGTTAACTATGTGCACACTCCATTAAAGACGCACAGTTGAACTCTTCTCACTCTAGATATATTTCTGTGTCTATGAATATAGACCAATAACAGTAAGTTAGTCCTTCACGAGTGTTCGTAACACCAGCTAGGTCAATTTATCGTTTTACCCATGGGTTACCTTTAATCTTTAAATATCAGTGTTCCTCCAATGAACAACCTGTTTATAGTCCTACCAATAAACAGAAACCTCTCTCGTGCCATAGAGAGGGTAGGGCCCTTTGTTCAAGACCTTGAGACACCATTTAAAGGAACACTCATCTATTTACCCTAAAGTAGGGAATGACTGAATTTCATCTTGTGTAATTATGTTCCCAGCTCCCCACACGGTTTTGTCGTCAAAATGATAAGCTTATTAAGTCGAAGATCTGGCCACTCTCACCCGTACAAGTCAAAGGACAATCCCTCGCGAACAGGAGTTCATAACACACTCAGATTAAGACTAAGTTATTACTAGGATAAGGTATCCAACTTTATCCCTATACTATAGACCCTTTAAGTTGATCTTAAACATTGATCTCTGTATATTTCTACATACTGTTCAAAACTCATTAAACAACTTAGGATGTTAGTTTATTGGATTTGGGTTATTAAAACAAAACTAATAATTTAATCAATAACAATTATTACAATAATAACACTTTATTAATAACGGTCAATGGATTATATTTACAATCTACGAGTTTTAGGACACAAATTCTAACATCATCGATCTTAACCATATACTTTATCGGCTAATCACATGAATTGCAAGAATTTTGACATGATTTGAGAAGGTGGTTGTTATGGTTTGCTTTACTGATGGCCAAGATATAGTAGTTCCTCCACATGGGAATAGATAACCTGTTTGAGATCTAGCTTTGTTTGGATAAGATAAATATTCAAAATCTGCAACACCAACTAGGTTAAAATTTGATTTATTTGAATAAAATAATCCTTTATCAATTGTTCATCGGATATAACAAAGTATATGTTTAATTTCATTCCAGTACCTTTTTGTTGGAGAGGGATTGTGTCTAGCTAATAAATTTACTGAAAATGCAATATTTGGTGTTGTATTATTAACAAGATACATAAGTGCACAAATTGCACTAATATATTACTTCCTGGACCAATGAGTTCTTCATTGTCATCTCGAGGTCGAAATATATCTTTCTTCACATCTAGTGAACGAACTTGTATTAGGATGTTCAATGGATGTGCTTTATCCATATAAAATCTTTTTTCTGTATAAGTTAATTGATGAACAAATATCACATCTACTAGATGTTCAATTTGTAAACCAAGACAATTTTTTTTCCGAGATCTTTCGTATCAAATTCTTTGTTAAGATACTCTATTGCCTTTGAAAGTTGTTCAGAAGTTCTAATTATATTAAAATCACCAACATATACAATTATAATAGCAAATCTTGACTGTGTTTTCTTTATAAAAACGCATGGACATATTTATATTATTTTGATATCCTTCTTTGAACAAGTATTCACTCAGGTGATTGTACCACATTCGTCTTAAATGCTTCAATCCATATAATGATCTTTGTAACTTTATTGAATATAGTTTTAGGGAACTTGATTTATATGTTTCAAGTATTTTAAATCATTCTAAAACTTTCATATAAATATCATTATCAAGAGATCCATATAAATATGTTGTGACTACATCCACAAGATGCATGTCCAGATTTTCATACATATCCAGACTGATTAAAAATCTTAATGTGATTGTATGCACCACTGGAGAATATGTCTCTTCATAACCAATACCAGGTCTTTATGAAAAACCTTGTGCAACTAATCTTGTTTTATATCTTGTGATCTCATTATTTTCATTTCTTTTTCTCACAAATGCCCATTTATATCTCACAGGTTTGACACCTTCTTGTGTTTGGACTACTGGTCCAAAAACTTGACGTTTGGAAAGTGAATTTAATTCGACCTCAATTTCTTCTTTTGATAAAAACCTATCTTTTCTTTGTCAACATTCTTCAACAGATTTTCGTTTAGAATCTTCGTTTTTGGATATAATATCAAGAGCAACATTATATACAAAAATGTTGTCAACAACTACATTAGTTCGGTTCCATCTTTTTACTATAATGACATAGTTTATCAAGATCTCATTATTATCCTCGATTGTTTTATTTTCTTTGATATTTTTGTCAAAAGTCAATTATTGAATTTCTTATGGAACATCCACATCCTTAATCGAGTTATTGACTCAATTTCTTTTCCGAGGATTTTTATCTTTGGAACCTACTGGTCTACCATGCTTCTTGCATGTTCCAGATTCATTAATAACAACATGTTGTGTAGGTATATCAATCTTTGATGGGTCTAGACGTTCAGCCACACTAGCAGAAAAAATTTGTTGGAGCGCGAAAGTTGAAAAAGTACAAGAGGACAGTCTGTGAAGCGCCGCTGCAGTTTTTTAGAACATTAAATGTCACATGACCTCTTGTCAACATAAACTTTTTCATATAAATAGTCTTTCACTTCAGAACTCGGTGTGCGTAATTTCTGGTTGGAGAGCAAGCTCAAACATCATCCACCCTCTGTTTTTCTTAAAGTTTATAGGTGAGAGCTTGGGACAAAAGAGAGAGAGAGTTCATCCCCCCATTTTCTCTCAGTATTAGGCAAATATCAAAGCTAAAGAGGATGAGAAATTATACTCGCAGGCATAGTCCTTTCTTCTATCTTTCATTTTCCTTTTATATTGTACTATATTGTATTATTTATTTAATGACTGAAAGACCTAAAGTTATGATTTTCAATACGTTGCATTTTATATTTCATTCACCCATACCATTGTTTCTTCTCTTCTCTGTTATGTTTAATTAGTTTGTGCTGATAAAATGTATGCTTGAGGCTTTGATGGTCATGATGTTTTTACTCTAAGTTTTGTTATGTTAAGTGTGAATGTAAAAGAACCTTGTATATTCGAAAGAAGAACAATGAGCTTGACCGTGACCATCTGACAATGAAAGCACGCATTTAACTAAGTGTTTGACAAGAAGAGTGCAACGATGTATTTTTGTTGTTAAGTTCATCCTTTACATACATTGCAGAAATGGCAATGTGTGTGGCGAAAACACCTAGAGGTTGTTTGCCTTAATCAAGGAAAAACAACTTGGAATACTTATAACATGATAGACGCAAATCATAAGTCAACTCTGTGTATTTGAATCCAGAAAGGAGAACAAGTATGGTAGAGTGTTTAGAAGCATCTCACCTTAATTATGAGTTGAAGTATGCTTTGTGTTGCCTCGAATCTTCGAGTGCATTCTATCGCATTCAACTAGTTAAACTATTCCTTCCTTGCCATGTCTATAATGAGTTCTTTATTCATCTCTTTTTATCTCGCCATGTCAGCTTGCACACTAGGCACATCAGGCACACCATATATATACTAGATTATAGTAGATAATATATTGTTCATATACCACACTGTATAGCGTATACCGCATATATTTAGTAGCATGATAAGGTAAAATAGAAACTTAAGCTCCCTGTGTTCGACCTTGGACTTACATGAATGTTGGGATTTATGTCCTAAAACTTGTAGATTGTAAATATAATCCATTAACCGTTATTAATAAAGTGTTATTATTATAATAAATTATATTGATTATATTATTAGTTGTCTTAATAACCCAAATCCAATAAACTAACGTTCTAAGTTGTTTGATAAGTCTTGAACAATATATTGAGACATACATGGATCAATGTTCAAGATCAGCTTAAAGGGTCTATAATATAGGGATAAGGCTGAGTACGTTATATATCCTGGTAACAATATGGATATGGCTCACTTTGTATTTGATACAAACATAATGATTCAACGCGTTTGTGTAGGTGACATGCGAGTGAGGGTATCCTGTGCAATGAGTTTGCATAAGATCATACCACGAAATAGTAACCACTAGATGTAACTTCGTTAATTAGTTAGATTTCTACTTCATTAGGATGATCTAGGTAACTTAGTCTTAATCCTGAGTGTATTATGAACTTCTGTTCGCGAGAGATTGTTCTTTGATTTGTACGGGTAAGAGTGGCCAGATCACCGACTTAATATGCTAATCATTTTGGAGACAAGACTGAGTGGGGAGCTAGAAACATAATTACACAAGATGGAATTTACTCATTCTCTACTTTAGAGTAAATAGATAAGTGTTCCCTTAAATGGTGTCTCTAGAACTTGGACAAATGACCCTACCCTCTCTATGGAACAAGAAGGATTTATGTTTATTGGTTGGATCATAAGCAGGTTATTCATTAGAGGAGCATTGGAATTTAAGGACCAAAGGTAACCCAGTGGTAAAACGATAATTTGACTAACTTATTGTTATTGGTCTATATTCGTGGACACATAAATATATCTACGATGAGAAGAGTTCAACAGTGAGACTTTAGTGGAGTGTACACACAGTTAATGAATATTAATTAATGTGGTAAATGAGTTTAGCCAATTAATCTCATATCGTTGTAGCTTCTGATCTGAAGGTCCATCAAGTCATCTTCCTAACTCGTAAAGGATAATGAAATTTATTTATATTGACTGTAATTTGAAATGTTCAAATTTACTTTGAGTATAATGTGTGGTGATACATTATAATATAAAGTTTATATTTTAACTAAAATTTATTATATAAATTTAATTTTAGATATGATTCAAAACTAATGTATGAGAGATAAAATATTTGAATGAGTTCAAATGTCAATTTCATGTGAATTTGATTCATATTAAAATTATTGGTTAGGAGAGAAATTTATATTTGAATATGATTCAAATATTAAGTTAACTATAAAAGATATTTAATTTAAATATTAGTTAATTGAAGAATTAATAATAGTTTAGTTTAATTTGATTTAATTAATTTAAAACTATGAGATATTGGAGAAATATTCATTAAATATGATTTAAATGAAATATTAGTTAAATATGATTTAAATGAAATATTAATTAAATATGATTTAATTAATTATTATTTAATTAGTTGATTTGAAATTTCTATTAATTTAATATTTTTAAATTAATAAATTCTCATGAATTCTCTCCTACTCCATGAAGGAAAGATAGTTATAAATATGTAGAAGAAAACAATTTTTTTTCTTGAACTAATGATTTTGCTTTTATGCAAAATAAGTTCTCTCTAAACCTTTTCTCATTTGAATTGGTTCCCACAAACCAATTTCATCCAGAAAGATCTTTGATGGGTGGTGTCTCTAATTCAGTGGATTGTAGATTTAGAGACATCAACAAGAGTAAGGTCTATGTATCTTTTAATTTTAAAAGCATGTTTAGTTTTTTATTTAGAATTTTGATTCTAAATATTACCACTGTACTGATATTTTGGAATTTCTGAATTAAATTGAGAAATGTTTTTGTAAAATCTTCCGCTGCCAAGGTCTTTTATCCCTTCAAGGAAACCTCTCTTCATTTGTACTTGGACGACATGAAGGAAAACTCGCACGATAATTATTACATTTTGCAATTTAATAATGCATAAATAGGACTACACCTTTTAACGCATACTCTTAACTAGTCGCCATATAGGCACTTCATTAGAGTTCTTAACGCCTCATCAATGGTAATCTTGTATGCGCATACACACTTAAAAGAAAACCACAAGCACTCATGTCCATACACCACCCAACAAAATGGAAGAGCAAAACACAAACATCGTCACATTCTAGACTTTGTTTGTTCTACACTCATTTCTTCTTCCTGTTCTGAAAAATTTTGGGGAGAGGTTGCCCTCTCTTATGTTTATGTCATCAACTGCCTTCCTTCTCAGGTCATTCACAATGTTTTCCCCTTTGAACGACTATATGGTACTCCCCTCTTTTACTCTAATCTCAGAGTTTTTTATCGTGCATGTTTTGTGTTATTACATCCTTATGAATATACCAAACTTGAACATCGTGCTCATCTATGTTGTTTCTTGGGTTACGGTACTGAACATAAAGGATTTTTTTGTTGGGGTCTCATCTCTCAACAATTACGTATATCTCGTCGTGTAACTTTTTGGGAACATCGTATGTTTTCATTTTTTTCTTCTTTCCATGTATCTCTATCTAGTCCTTACCCATTCTTCATCGATCTGTCTACTAACTTATTTTCCACTTTTGGCTCACTACCTGACACTACATCTTGTCCTCTACCTATATATGAGCTCACTTAATCTAATTATATCTATGCGCTCTTGGATCTTCCATCTGCCCCTTGTGAAGGGCATGAATTTGCACCTGTTCGACAATCCACCCGGGTAAGAGAAACTTCTTCTCATCTTAAAGATTGTCATTGTTTTTCTACTATTATGTCTTTGATTGAACCTTCCTTGTATAAGGAAGCTAATAGTAACCACTTGTGGCAGCAAGCAATGGATGAAGAGCTTCAAGCCTTAGAAAAGACTCGTACTTGGGACTATGTTAATTTACCTCGTGAAAAGAAACCTATCACCTGCAAGTGGATTTTAAAATCAAAACGCACTATGATGACTTTATTGAACGATACAAAGCACGACTTGTGGCCAAAGGTTATTCTCATAAATATGACATTGATTATGAAGAAACATAGAGTAGCTCGAATGATGTATTTGTTCGCAGTCTTTTAGCCATCGTAGCTGCAAAACAATGGCCCCTCCTTCAAATGTATGTTAAAAATGTGTTCGATGTCTATATAAAACCACCATCTGGTACTACTCCTCTACCTCGTAAAGTGTCTTCTTCGTCGTGCTCTCTACGGTCTCAAACAGGCTCATCGAGCTTGGTTTGCGACATTCAGTTCCACTATTATCCAACTTGGGTTCACCTCCAACTCTCACGATTCAGCCTTATTTACTCGTCAGACATTTAATGGTATTGTTCTCTTTCTTTTATATGTTGATAACATGATTATTACATGTGATCACCCTTAAGCCATATCTAATTTGCAATGTTACCGGGGTAAGCACTTTGAGATTAAGGATTTAGGCACCCTCAACTATTATCTCAAGCAAAATATGCTTCTGACCTCCCAGTCGATCGATTTGGTATTACTGACTCAGCCACATCTTCAACACCTCTGGATCCAAATGTGCAACTCACTCCTTTTGATGGTGTTCCTTTGGACGATCCCACTTTGTATAGACAATTACGTTGGCAGCCTAATTTACTTAAATGTGACCCACTGAGATATTACATATGCAGTTCACATTGTTAGTCAATTCATTGCTGCTCTTCGTACTATTCCCTTCAATATTTTACCTCGTATTCTTCACTATATTAAAGGCACTTTGGGTCATGGTCTACACATTACAAGAAAAATGGCTTACGACGATAGTTATTTTCTGTCATAAATAAAACTTGTAACAACTTTTTGCAGTATTATTAACAAATAATAAATGTCATTATTTTATATTTTGGGACAATAAATAAATATCACCAGCTCATACATATTAGAGAGTATCTGTCATTTTTTGCATATTGATGATAGTTATAAAATGTCACAAATTCGTATAATTTAACATTTTTTCCTATGAAAAATATGTCAATCATGACACAATTTTAAAAAATTAAATGTCATTGTTTCAATAATGACGACAGTTACAAAATGTCAAATCACGAATTCAAATAATTTGACATTCTTTTTCTGTCAAGAATATGCCAATCATGACAGTTTTTAAAAAATCAAATGTTATTGTTTCAATATTGACAACAGTTACAAAATGTCAAATCACAAATTCAAATAATTTGACATTTTTTCCTGTCAAAAATACCTTTACCTTGACAGTTCAATAAAAAATCAAATGTCATATTCCTCTATTACTACATTTGTTAACAATAAAATACATTAATGATAGCTCCTACTTTTCTTGTCGTCCTGCCATTACATTAACCAGTTCAATCACAAAGAACTTCTAATACAACACATCTATAAGGAAACAAACAGTCAACACATTAACATACATACGTTATTATACACTTTGTAATATTTGTACAATAAGATTGACTAATAAGCATTTTTGGTAAAGGGTTTACATAAAAATAGAATAAACAGAGACACATTTTCCTACCAACAAGCCTAAAATAAGCACATTAGAACCAAAATTTTGCTACCAACCATACAAAAAGTCTTATATCGATCAATTGCTCTAATACGACTTCACTGCTCCAATAGATTCTTTCAAAACCTAGTAAGAAAACGAAACCTCATTTTAGAGTATGTCTAACAAAATTTACAAACCAAATCAGTTCACATGTAAACAAAAACAAAAAGTTTGTAGATTATAACTCCCATAAAACCACATGAGTGCCAAATTTGTGCATCAACAAGATGGTAATATTTACAAAACTAAAACAATAGAGTTTTTGTTTTGGCCGACAATAGACAACAACGAAAGAAGTCCAATAAGTAATGATAAATGGGAATTTAGAGTGGAAGATGAAATTTATATTTATGAGTTTTGAGATATATAAGTGTTAAATTTGAAGTCTTTTTGAATTTTATTCTTACACATGCAAAGGGAGATGAGATTTTTCATGTGTCATTATTTTGGGCCAACAAAACTCATAAACAGATATCAAAGAACAGAGTCCGATTGGATTGGATTTTCATTTTGAGGGGCACAACTTTGTTTCCTAATTTTGTATACATATAATATTCCAAATTTGGAAGTTCAGAGAACAAATTGGATAGAGAACTTTAAAAACTTTAACCTCCTTAATAATACTTTTAACCAAAGAGATATTCCCCCCACCTCCTCCCGTTTAAGAATGAATGAATATAAGCCTACTGCACCAGAAAGCTGAATTCTCACACAATAAACAATACCAAAACTAGAAGAGGTTGAATTCAAGGCACATAATGAACCAATTTTACTCTTGACATGACACCATGCCACAAAATCAAACTCATAAGTTCAGCTACAACTACAGCGACCTCCAACCTAAGAGATAAACTCAAAACTCAACAATATGAAAAAACCAAAAGAAATGAAACATTTTTTTTTTCTTTACCTCAATCATCTCTGGTCCTGCACAAGACGGCGAGAGACAACAAGAAGTGCTTTCTTGATAGCCAAAATATCCCCTTCTATCTGCCAGAAACATAGTATATTCATGACAGCAGATACATGGCTAGCTAATACCAAGCAAAGAGTTTCGTAGACATAAACATCTACATATTCTAGTTAATTTCCTAATAAAGAGTTACACATTCCCCAAGTGAGGTTCTATCCCAGTCTGTCTTAAAGCAAAAGATTGTAACAACATTAGTTAATCACTTTTATCGAGTTTAGGAATATTCTAATAATAATAATAATAAAAAAGGACTAATTCCATTAAATTGGAGATTTTATATATGAAGAGAAAGAGCTAATAAAACCAAATTCTAGGCCATTAACAAGAAATAAGATTTTACAACTTCACACTTATCAATATAAAATATGCTTTAACAAAACGTACCAACCCTATTAAAAATACAGATAAGTTCAACACTTTAACAAATTTATAGTGGTGTCAACTGAAGGATTACAATCCAAAAAATACTACAAGAGTGACAGCTACTTTAAACATTTTCTGTGGTAGAATTCCTTTGATATAATAAACAAAAGCCACTGAGTTCATCAGTAGTAACAAAATAAAAAAGGGCAATGCGCAATTGAATCCTGCGGTCATACAACAATGCTAAAGGCAGTATGAAATCAAACTTGAGCACCAAGAAGAAAATTTGCCAAAAATAATTACTAAACATCATTAACTAAAGTACCAACACAACAGTACTAACCGGCACAACAATGACTGCGTAAACAACTACAAAATCTCCCCTTTCTTTTGAGAATAGAAAGTCTCCAACTATCTAACAACTCAAAAATTTCATATCAAAACCACTGAACAGTTTTGTTACTGTTTGGATGTTTGGAACACCAACAAAGAAACTTTAGTGCTCAAGGAACTAATGAAATCTGTCTAAACTGTAAACTACTCTTCGTTGGTTCGAGTAAAGTAATAAATCATTAAATATACATCAAATTTACAACACACAAAAACAATGTTCATAACTCTGAACATATAAAATTCCCCTACGTGAGTTTTCATGCAAAACTTCTCTCGGTTGTCAATGAACAGTCGTA